>NC_136715.1:14685000-15025000 GCF_936440315.1 Barbus barbus | reverse complement strand
ACACTGTTAAGGTTAAGTGGCCCCTCGGGTTTTGTGCGATGGTTAGCTTATGCAGCCCCTCTGCTGCTCACCATAGTATGAATATCCATATGACTCCTCATATCTGATATCTGCTCACATTTTGCACTCTTAACTCTGGATGTTCTAGATGTCCCAGTTTTACACTCGAGGCTTTTGATGTAACGTATGAGGAGCTTGTTTCAGTTAGAGTCTTCTTGAGTAGAATACAATGCTTTTTTATCAGCACATCGCAAGGGCCGGCATTGGCGTCTCCAGTGCTGCAATTGAACGTAGTTATGAATTTATTATAAGGACAATCCCCCTGGAGCAACCTGAGGTTAACAGTGGTGATGGCTCGTAATTAACAACAGTTGTGTTAACAATAGGGATGACTCCAATCACAGGAACCAAACCAGCAACTGGCTGTTTAAAGCTGAGCTTTAAGTCAACATGAAATTGAAATAATTTTATAATACACATTCATTGTCTTATTGTGTAATATTCATTCAGTGTCATTGCACAGAGAAAAAATGAAAATAATTTTAATCACATTGTACGTTTGCGTTTAAAAGGTATTAAAAATTTGGTCACACTTTATTTTAAGGTCAAATTTTCGCTATTAACAAAGCAGTAACTATGACTTTTGCCTCAATAACCCCCTAATTTTCTGCTTATTAATAGTTAGTAAGGTGTTAAATTGTTAAGTGTATTCAGTGGGATTAGGGATGCAGAATATTATCACGCAGAATAATAAAACTAACAATAATGACTAATAAACAGCCAATATGTTAATAATAAGTATGCTAATAATCAACTAATGAGAGCTGGTCCCTATACTAAAGTGTTACCAATTTTATAAAGTCTATTGTGCTCACCAAGGCTGCATTTATGTAATCATGAAAACACTACTATTGTGTAATATTATTCCAATTTAAAAGCACTCTTTTCTATTTTAATATATTTAAAAATGTCATTTATTCCTGTGATCTCAAAGATGGGTTAGAACTTTTTTAAACAATTTAACTCTATACTGTCACAAAAAGTAGCCGAAGCATGACTTTCTTTCTTTTTATGTGTTGGCTTTGTTGCCTTTATTTGACAGGGTTGTGGAAACGTGGCAGGAATGTGCAGGGTCAGATCTAATGTCGAGTCTAATGACCTCTTTGATAATATTAACGATAATGATGAAGAGGTGCTGTGGGGGTACATAAGAAAAAAAAAGCTCAGAAAACACTGCCCTGAATTTGCTGCAGGCATGGCACTGACTTTCTAGCTCTTTCTGTGGTTTGTAGTTTCCAGTAGTTTTTTTCAATGCACACAAGTCTCCCACCACTAGAGTGTGTTGCAGAATTTAAAAGCTGATGGCTTTGACACAGTGGCAAGAGAAGAAAATAAACAAAGAGATAAAGAACTAGAGGAGGATTCTCTGTTTCTCAGCCCATCTCTCTCTCTGTGTGTCACTCTGTCTAGCGTTTCAGTTCTGTCAGCTAGCATGGTAATAATGCCATTAAGCCACAAATTTGCAGTCCGTACGCTCTCATGGGTCGACAGATCAAAGATGCAGTGTCTCAGCCACTAAAAACAGACAATCTCACACATATCTACATGTTCACACACACACACACACACGCGCCTCACCCACCCATACAGAATGCTAAGCACAGCAGCTGAGGAAACAGATTTTCCTGTTGTGTGTCTTTATTTATTTGTTTGCTTGACAGTTAGTTTTGCCCTGCACAACAAAAACCTGTCATCTCGGGCGATATTAAATAAGAGCTTTTGGCGGCAGTTGTCGTATTACAGCAGAACTGCATATAGAATCTGCATATTCCCGTGTATAGCATATGGTGCAATGCAACCCTCTTATTTGGGTTGTAATTCCGGGGAGGGATTTTAGGATAATAGTTTTATTTAGTGTGTGCGCATGTAATTCTGTAGTGAATAAATTCAAAGAAGAGAATTTGGAGTTAATCCAGCCTTAAACCTTTCCTCTATCCCTCTCTTTTTCGGTTTCGGTCTTTTTCTTGCTCTTTTGTTTCTCGTTCCCCCCTCCCTTATCCCATCTCCTGTGGGAATGTTCTATCACTAAAAAGACTATTTATGTTTATCTGAATTAAAGAAAGCTTTATCTTGCCTCACACACTTTCACACACTTGGAGATCTACCCAAAATAGGCTTGTTTTTTTTTTTTAAGCTAAACTCCAACTCACACTCTGTTCCTCTGGAAGTCCTCTCTGAATAATAACTCATGGATTTTAGATAGGAACAACGCAATGCCTTCCCACCGGATCCCGTATCTAACGTATGAAATATGAATGCAATTTCCATTTGGTGCGTCCGCTGAGCACACAGAGATCTTTAAAGCCTCTGAGTTTCTTAAAGCTGATTTAATATCAGTGCTTTGCTTTCCACTGAAGCATAGGCAGAGGTGAAGTTATGTGTGAATTATGAATTGTTAATTAATGTGCCTTTATTGTCATCTCATCCACAGCTCAGAGCTCATGCAGTGGATGTTAACGGGAACCAAATGGAGCCTCCCATTGATCTGTACATTTATGTCATTGACATGAATGACAACAGACCTGAGTTTAAGAACCAGGTCTACAACGGATCAGTTGCAGAAATGTCCAAACCAGGTATGTATCATGGTGATGATTATGCTGTGATGATGTGTTTAGTGTTATATTTAATTATAATGTGCAATTATATATTCAGATATATATTATATATTATAATAATTATATATTATTATTATATTATATATTCAGGAATATATATATATATATATATATATATATATATATATATATATATATATATATATTCAGATATTTTTATTTATTAATTAATAATTATTTCACATTTAATTTTTTATAATATTCTTTGGTTATTAATTGATGTGTAGAAATAATAATAATAATAATTATTATTATTATTATTATTATTACTACTAATTTTAGATTATTATTTGAATAATTAATTAAAATATACTGATATTATTTAAATTCTAATAATGGCATTATTGCTATATTATTATTATTATTATTATTATTATTATTATTATTATTATCGTTGTTGTTGTTGTTGTTGTTGTAACATACAACTTTATGCATATGTATATTATACCATATTGCATTTATTTTATATTTAATTTTATAAATTCAGATACACACATACATACTTTTATTTATTTATTAATTTATTATTAATTTGTTATTTATTATTTCAATTTTTTGCTCTAATAATATTAAGTATTATTCCCATATATAATTCTTAATGTCGCACAAAGGTCACCTAAATGTATTTACACAGAACCACAATCAGAAAAAAAAAAAAAAATTATATCATACATGCTCAGATTATGATTATGGATTTGCGCGCACAGTAGACAATAAACAAGATGTGTGCTCATTGTCATTTTTGAATTTTGTAGTATGCATCATATTCTCATCACTATCATTGTACTAATATAAGACAAACAAGGGAATCTTCTGTTTTCCCTTGATGATTTATTGAATAGCCCATGTGAATCAGCCCTTTCTGTGAATGCTTCTCTGTGCTCTTTGAACAGGCATCCCCGTCGTGTCTAACAAACACAGGTTCAGTTGCTTTCTTTATTCTCCACCTCTTCAGGGTGTAAGCCGTCAGAGTCGACTCACTGAGCAACCAAAGCATCCAACTTCTGTAATGTTACGGCCCAGAAAGCTTGCCTCTGAGGACAAAACTTTAGTCTTTATTTTGTTGAGCTCTCCTCACAGAAAACTTGATTCTCAAGGGAATTCGTAAACAAAGAGGAAAAAAAAAACAGCACAATATTTTCTGTTTCCCTTCAGTAGAGCGTGGGTCTGCTCCACGCCAAACAAGCACTGTAAATTATCCATGGAAAACGGACGCATTACAGGCTGTTCCATTATCCCTCTGCTGTCCATGCTGACATCTTCCATGTTTCACGTGAATTAAAAACATGAAGTTCTCACGAAGTCAAGCTAAATCGGGCTCTAGGCTCTCATGAGACCGCAGTTGCCACATTGCCTTGAAAATGGCCATACCAGTATTGGTCGTTGATCTTCCACGATCACAAGGATTTAATCACAGCAGATGTTTTGTATATTTTAAACGTGAACGTTGAAGGAACATGTTTATCAGTTTAACTCACCAAGGGAAGCTTAGACCAAACAGATGCTCATATCAGAGTGTCTCTGAAGTATTACAGCGGATTTTCTATCAGCTCCTGCACTACAGGCCACGTTCAAATAGGAACATGCAGGGAAGTGTCCTTATCGCCAGCTGCAGATGTATGTCAACTTATCAGATCAATTCAACAGAGGGATCCATCTTTAAATGATACATTACTGATTTCATTGCCAACAAAATACCTGTTTGGAGGTGTAGGCACAGAGTAATTAAATTGTGTTCGTTGCTGCCTAAACACAAGTAATCTCCCAATTACTGCACATTTAGAAGACTGATCCAATTTAAGTTTAATCCAATTTAATCGGCCGTGATTCAGACCTGGATCAAATTAAACTCTTTAGTGTGAATCCAGACATTTGTTCTCGTCATAATTGTTGATTTATTGGCATGACTGAAAACAATACGTTTTTTTTTTTTGTTCTTCCAAGAACAAAAGTCAGCATTTATTTTCCCTAAAACTGTTCTGGAACTTATTTTAACTTAAAACTAATTTCAGTTCAATTTAAAGTTTATCCTATTTACTTTCTTAATGCATATTTGTTGGTCTTATTTTAAAAGATTAATTCCAAAATTATATGACATGCATAGATTGTCTTTGATTACAGATTGTCTTTTATTACAAGTTATTCAATATTCTGTTAAATCAATCTTTATAAATAAAACCAGGATCATGAAGATTTGTATACACACACATATGATAGTAAAATGTTTGGATCAGATAAATTGATATCGTGGTATAGATTTTGTATAAAAGTTTAGTATTCTTTGTTGAGAAGCAGAACATTAATAATTCAGACTAAATAACTATAAATAACTTTACTAAATAAAAAAAATAGTCTTTATAAATCGTTTTTGGGAATTATCCAGCAACAGTCTATGAAGCAGTTAAGGCAGCTTTACAGTTCTCACGTTCTCAAAGAAGTGTCTCAAAGTGTTCTTTTACTTTTCACAATAATTAATCCTAATTTTCACTCTTTTTCCCTGTAGAAAATTTGCATGCCAAAAAGTCAGCTGCACCACCCAATGACAGTGTTTAGAAAACTCGTCTTTCCATGCTTGGGGAACTGCTGTAGCCAATTATCTTTTAAAATAATAGTTTCTCTTCTCTCTTTTTTTCCTGCCATCTTCAAACTATTCTCTGTTGTTTTGCATTTTACTGGCCTCAAATTTCAACACTGATCCTGCCTGGTTTTTTATTCAGATGTATCCTTGTTTACTTGGCTTTCTGTTCTTTTGCCTAAATAACCAATGACAAGGGGATATTTTCACTGTCTTTTGCAGAGAAAAACAAGCCACAGCAAAAGAGTGGCACAGCTAGAAAATTCTGTTTTCACATTTCCAGCTCACACGGCCGATAAGGAAATTTGCTAACAGTGGACGATAGGACACTACTCAACGCTCAGACTCAGACAGCTGGCCATGGGGGTTAATTAGGCCCTGACGTCCATGCACGGGAGAGGAGAAGAGAGGGGAAAAGAAAGTGCTGAGAGGAATGTTTCAATCAGTTTAATGGACTTAAAGTAGGCGTCTGCCTCTGGCTCTTTTTTGCAGGAAAAGTCATTTGCCTCTTCATAGTCCTCAAAGGACTCCATATGGCTACGGCCCTGACAAAACAGATTTGCTTTGAAAGCCTCACCGTGAGGGTGGTGTGAGACAGTGCTGAGTGTAATCTGCAGTGGAAAACGGAGTGATAACAGCTTGGAGGACTGGTTTAGTCTGGCTAGCAGCTTGTCTCGGACGGACAGCCAAGTATAGAGAGCTTTTATGTCGTATTTTCAATGTAAGCACTTTGAGATCTAGCCGTACCGCAAGCAATTGAAAATTGGGACAAAGTGGCGGCGAGACGGATTTTGCACATTCGGGTCCGTCTTCAAATGGCGGGTGATTCGAAAGGAGCCGGCGCTGCAAGGGTCGGTTTCCATTCTCAGGCTGGTTATGTTAAACTTGTTAAAACTAATGACTCCCCAATTTCTTATATACCTGTGAAAGAGAGAATCTCCCAACTAGCACACGTCTAATGAAAGGAGGAATTTTGAGCTTCAGTGGTTTAAGTCGAAAAGCAATTACAGCATTGAATTAGTTTTCAAATTAAAAAGCAATTGAAAAGGCCTAGGGGTTAACTGTTTCCTGCACGGTCATCTCTCTCACTTTTACACATAAAGAGCATTTAATCCCATTAAAGAATGGCACTCGCTGAAAATTGACATGCAACTATTTTGTCTACTTCATCCCTCCACATGTGCTTGTTCGCTCTCTGGTTGTTCAAAAATTTATGTAGCCCTATCAGAAGAGGGCTTAATTGTTTTTCTTCTCCCTTCGCTCATTTCTTCCTTTTCCTCTTTCTCATGGGGCGTAGTGACAGATTCTGCTCTGAAACTTAATGAACTTTGAAATAGAACTCTCAGCCACAATTATCCCCTCATAGGTGTGTTGTCACGAAATGATGGCACTATCTCCTCACAATTACAGCG
This sequence comes from Barbus barbus, assembly GCF_936440315.1. Taxonomy (NCBI): domain Eukaryota; kingdom Metazoa; phylum Chordata; class Actinopteri; order Cypriniformes; family Cyprinidae; genus Barbus; species Barbus barbus. Next base: position 15,018,335 of record NC_136715.1, on the reverse strand, counting down.
AGGCCGGAGAAACCCACAAACGAGTGAGGTCTCGCGTGTGGCTAGACGTGCGGCCGCCCCCCCTCGGACTGACTTTCTGGGTCGCCGTGGCCATTAATATTAAATGACAGAAGTGACTGGAACACAGGAGCGACAGAATGACATTAACACAGAATGACAGGGTGACATTTTGCCCACGTCGCAAGGAGGTTTATCCTCCCTTTCTCTATTTGGAGGCCCCTAATTGCTCACTCACATTTGAGATGGTGTGAGACAAGCTCTCAGAAATCAATAAACATGTTTTGGGGACTAAAGGCCATATGGACTCCCACCCGCATCATCCTGATGCCTCGCATTCACACAAACACATTTCACACTCACACACACCCAGTCTCAAACTGCTGTTTTTAAACACGCAACTTAGAAGTAATAGAGGCACGAAAATGGGCGAAATTTTTTTTTTTTTAATTGAACTTGTAGATTTAATATTGAAGTACATATTGAATATATATTTAATATTTACATAAGTTAAATATAAATTGCAACAGCTACGCATTTTATCTAAAAAAAAAATCCTTCAAATAATAACAAAAAACTTATGAAAAAAAAAACCGAATAAAATAATAAAATCGTTAACAAACATTTTATAAGTAATTTAATTTTGACTTTAACACTGCCGACACAGCTATAGCAGGACTGTGGAATAATGAATGTGACAGAGGAAGACGGACCCTCATTACTGAGCAGATTTTGTATGGAGAGCAGAATCAGAAATTAAGATGAGACCGCTTAGGTGAGAAAGACCCCAGGATCAGATGTGACGTTTGGACATTGCTCTGACACAGGGAGCAGCACAAAATGTTTGAATCACTGATCAAATAGCCACTGTTTTGTGCATGTTTGTTCTTAGCGACTCGGACAAACAAGCCCAGCTGCTTTGTGACAGAAATGGAGCGATTATGCATGCATTAGTGTTTTGATTCACGCTTGTTTACCTCTCTTCCTCTGCAGGCACTTCTGTAATGCAGGTAACGGCCTTTGACGCCGATGACAGCACCACGGCAAACGGGCTGGTGCACTATCGCATCCTGAGCCAGACGCCACACATCCCCATTCCCAACATGTTTACTATTAACGGAGCCACAGGAGAGATCAGCACCATCGCTACAGGCATCGACAGAGAGGTCAGTCACGTCTCGTACATGTAAACAAGTGTGCTTCCAAGAAGCTGCTGCCGTCTGATTTTCTTTCAAAGAACTGTTGATAAGTGTGTAATGCATTTGGAGTGTAATGGGTTTGAGTGTAAGAGCATGTTTTCCATTCCATGAAGAGTGTTTTTCTCAACCTCCCTTTCGGTCTCTCCTGTGTTAGAATATAATTAGTTCTCAGCTATGGTGTGTCTGAGCATACTTGGTGTGGATGGTCCCTAGTTTCCTGTGAGCAACATTGTGAAGAGACATTCTTGCACTGTAACAAACAGTGCTTTTAGAATAAACTTAATGATCAGCCTGTCCTTTGAGCCGTCTGTGACCTTTTCAAGTTGAAGAGCAGCTATCTGCCCTCCGAGAACACCCCATCAGAACAGGACAACAGTCACAGCTTCAGTGGCTAGGATGCTGAAAATACTGCAAAAACCATGGCTGAATTTGAGAGGATCTGGCCTTTGTAGTTTTGTGGGTAAGGTGCAGTTTGTCCCAATTCATTATTTATTGAAATACTGTAGTAATACTGTATTCTTTTCAGGCTAATATTACACACAAACCCATGTGCTATGAAACAATAGGTGATTTTGCAGGAGAGGTAATAATAGCAGTTGTATATTTAAATAATTTACCTTTAATTTAAATTATCTAAATTAAATGCTAAAAATAAACTAAATCAAGATATAAACTGAAGTGGTATTTCGTTCTATGTTTTCAGTGAATAACACTTCTGTAATCACAAAAATAATTGTTAAATTAATGTAATATATTAAATTAATTAGGCACATTATTTAATTTAGGTAAATAAGTAAACATATTTGAAAACAAGCAGCTTTGCCATATTACAGCAGAAATATTGGAAATATCTTGCTGTATCTTTAAATATTGTGTGCTACAACAGGGGGCCTTTGATCAAAAAATTTGAGAAGCACTGGTCTAATGTTGTTTTGGACCCCCATTGACTTTCATTATTTAGATAAAACAGTTCCTCAGACAGGTTTGGAAGATGATGCTACAAAAAATAAAAACAAAACAGCAACTTTCACAATCCTCAAAAAAAATTGGCACCTGATTTTATTTCATGCTGAAATAAAGTATGTGCTTGATTCCCAGTATAGTGTTTATTTCTCATGCTCAGTGAAGGTGTGTGAATTGGGATTCAACCTCTGAATCATTTCTGGGATTTTATAGCTTGTACGCTGTTGCACAACAGACATATGTACATGCTCTCGAGTCTTGTAATACTTATTATTTCCAGCCCCACCTAGAATTAATTCAGCTAATCATTGGGGTCTTCTTAGTGTCTACTTTAGAATGCAGTTGACTTCATTTTTAATACATGCATGCATTCACAAACCCACACAAATGAACTCTATGGGTCATGGGAACAGCTTTCCCATAACTCATCTGAGTCTCAGAGCCTGACCCTTCCCACCAGACGTGTTCCCCTCTTTAACCTCTTCATTAATCCCTCTCTCTATCGCTCAAGTCCCTCTTTCTTGCACACAGACATGCACACACTCCCTCACAAACACAAGCACACACACAGTTGTGTGCTCCTCCTTAACCTCCCTCTGCTCAACTAATGAGCAGGGTCATTCAGAGGTCCATTCAATTTATCCCAGAATGCTTAAGCGGACCTGCGGGGAAGTCTTTCAACTTCCCCTTTATCTCTCCATCCTACGTGATCCCTTGCTTTCTCACCGCAGATTCCAATCCCATTCTCATTAGCATCATATTAAAATAGAAATTAAAACATTTCTAGTTAGGGATGCACGATATTAGATTTTTGCAAATACCTGATATGCCGATATTTTTCAACTCATTTTGGTCCATACCGATACCGATATATTTCCTTTTGTTTGGAAACAACACCAAGTCTCTCCTGTGCAGGAATTTTAAGCGAAATATTTTTAATTTTGGTTAGCAAGAACGTATTTGTTAGAATTAAATAATATAAAAACAAGTTTTTTGACAGTACATTTAGCTTTGAAAATAACTATAAATTAACTATATATCAGTCGCTGCATTTTTTCCCCAGAAAGATGCAGTGTTAACCCTAACATTTTATTTTAAGACTTAACATTTGTAGATGGTCTAAAGCAAAAGAGTTGTCAAAATTCTGAACATCTTCTTGAGCTTATGATTTGTTTAAAAAATAAAACATATTACACATTAATGAATAAATCAATATATATATAAAATTATTTAATTAGCAAGTGTCATGTTTGTGATATTTTTTTTCATGTAAGCTATAGCTTCTGACCTTTAAATCAAAACATTCTCATTATTTTATTACATCAATTATTGCTTTATTTAATCAGAAACACAGTTTAAATGTTAATTGTGTAGGCTTTTTTACTTTTTAATTTAATTAGAAGTTGGCCAACAGCGCCCCCTACAGATTAAAACTCCTTAACGAACGGGCTTTAGGACACGGGGGAGGCTGCCGCTGCTGCCACTGCACATGCTATTACTGTTTACTCTATCACACACTGAATGCAACATTCTGTACTTGCTTTCACAGATTAAATGCAGCTATACAAAACAGTCAATCTAATTGTGATTCAGACAAAACTTTGCTTCAAGACTGAGCCACACTGCTGACATGATGTAATCACTAGCACACCCTCAGCACATGTGAGTTAATGTATTCCTCTTATCGGCAAGACATATCGGCATAATTTTTCATATTGGGCAGATGCCGATATTTACATTTAAAGCCATTATAGGCCGATTCCGATATCAGTCTGATAATATCGTGCATCCCTAGTAGTAACTGGAATCTGTTCTGCCTCTTCAGTATTAATTAAATGACAAATAGTGCTGTTGCTCAAGTATAATTGATGATAGTGATGATGTCGATGATGACGATGATGATGATGATGATTATTATTATTATTATTATTATTATTATCAGTTACAGTGACAGAACTATAAGTTATGAAGCTAATAGATTTATTTTGTAATAGTAATTTGTAATAGTAATAATAATAAAAATAGTATTAGTCATCATCATGTAGCTTTTATCAGTTGCACCTTAGTTCTGAAACTATTTGTTACTATTTGTTCTGAAACTATTTGTTATCTAAATAATAATAATATGAATAATTTTACTATCATAAATCATACTTGAGCTCTGCAACTATTTGTCATATATATGTGTGTGTATGTATGTGTGTGTATATATATATTTTTTAATAATAGTAATAATAATAATGATGATGATTTCAAACCATCAAAACCATCAAAACCTTTTGTTCTAACATTGTTATTAAATTACTTATTAAACGTTGTAAATGGCTGTTGGTGGCCTTTTTATTCAAATAAGCTACTTTGCAGTCATTGCAGTGATTTTTTTAGTTGCTTAGAGGGTTCTGGCACTACAGTTCTGTTAGAGTCGTCATCATTATTTCTTTGGCATCTTGTTTCACTTGGCACATAAAGTTCTCTACCCTTCATGCTACGTTAGATGACGTTAGCTGTCATCTCAGGATTTTCTATTTCTCCCTGACAAGTTATCATAAGTCTATACCTGGAGCAGTGACTCCTGCTAATCCAATAACTAAGACAGACTGGCTGAGACGGTCTCTACAGGAGCATGAATGTGGGTCGCGGTACCTACTGCAGGCAGGTAATCTGTCCTCCTCTCAGGACCAGAGAGCGACGCTCATTAATCTAACGCAGTGATTGTGCTCTCTTCCACCTGTGCACTCCGATTAGAACTAGGACACACTTATGTGTTTACAAAGCCACATCGCGAATTGAACATTTGGAAGATTTTCAACATCACATTCTCTCTAAGGCAAGATGTTGTTGGATGAGACTGAAAGGAATAAAAATTCTATCATTATTTACTCACCTTCGTGTTGTTCCAAACCCATATGACTTTCTGTCTTCCATGACACACAAAAAGAGATGCTGGACAATGTGTCCAGGCTTCTGTTTTCCAAGGTTATTATAGTTTTGAATTTTTTAATTTGTTTTATTTTTATATCGTTTTCAAGTTTGCTATAAAATTCAGTTTAGTTTTTATTAGTTTAATTCGTATTTTTGTTAGTTTTAGTTTAGTTTTTATTTTGTGAACAGATTTTTATTTAATTTTTATATTGTTTAGTTTCAGTTTCAAGTTGCGCTTAATGTCATATCTAATGGTGTGTTGAAATATTTAATATGAAAATAAATTTTGCCTAATTTGGTTATATTAGATGTATTTCTTCTTATTTAACCATAATGATTTTGTAACTGTCGTGTCTTGCGCACACTTTTCCGTGAACAGCTGCGCATAGATCATAACTGGGTCTAATGAAATTCAATAATAACGGCAATCGTATTTAACAGTAAAGGCTCATATTTGAATATGTTCTTTTCTTTATTTATGAAGAATTATTAGTGTGTGCATGATGTGATTTAGCCTATTCATATTTGTTCAAAAGCCTGGCAGAGTGATCACAAGATGCTAGAAGTTTTGTATTGTTTACAGAAAAGAATGCGCGTTCAATTTGTTTTTCTGTTAACATGTTGCGCTGCGTGTCTGTTTTTCTTTGAAGCACCAACTTAGAATGCCTAATGTTGGTTTGATTGCTTGTGTTACATGAGAAAATAATGTTGCCCACCTGATGTTGTAGATTAATGCGTGTGTGGTTCGGCTCACGACTTGCGGTCTTTATGTCAAACGGTTCTGGTGTGTGTTTCCCAAAAGCAACTATGGTCACAAGTTACGTTGTTACCAATAGAGTTCAACGGGATTTACCACCATAGTTAGCTAACGATGCTTTTGGGAAACGCAACCCTGGTCTGGTACAGCATTAAATTAGTGCTGCTGTCGGATAACGGGTCGGGTGTTCCGTTAAGTACTGCTGGTGCACGTTTACCAAACAGGACCCGGGCTTTTAACTGCTTTGCGTTTCTCCGCCAGATAACCCCATGTGCGTGATGCGCCATTTACAGGTGTTTCCCTAAACTGCCACACAGCTCTGTATATTTTTCCACCAAGGAGAGAGAACATAATAATTACGAAAACAATTATATATTTTTGGTAATTACTATTTTATTTCAGTTACTGTTGTTAGTTTCGTTTCATTTTAGTTTTTCAAATATTTTGTGATTTTTATTTTATTTCAGTTTACGAAATTGTTTTTTCATCAATCGTTTTCATCTTAGTTTTAGTTTACGAAAATAACCTTGCTGTTTTCCATACAGAGGTAGTGAATGGTGATTTATACTGACAAGCTCCAAAAAAGGAGAAAAAAGGCAAAGTATCTTCTTTCATTTTTCATCAAAAGTGATAGTTAAGACACATATAATGTTATAAAAGATTCCTATTTCAAATAAATGCAGTTAGTTTGAACTACTGGGTAAAGGATCCTGAAAAATGTATCAAGGTTTCCATAAAAATATTAAGCAGCACAACTGTTTTCAATATTGATAATAATAAGAAATATGCTTATTTTGTTTCCAAATAAGCATAGAATAATTTCTGAAGGATCATGTGACACTGAAGACTGAAAATTCAGCTTTGCCATCACAGGAATATATATATATATATATATATATATATATATATATATATATGTGAAGCAGAGAAACTCAGCTTCACATTGGTGACATGATAGGGCAAAAACACTTTCAGAAAATGTGGTAAACAGAAGTGGTAAAAGTTGTTAAATGGACTGAGGCAGTGCTGTTTAATCCACTTAGTGTTTAGATTGGAGGGCTTATATGAATATGCTCCTCCTGAACTTTCAGTGTTTTACCCAGCAGGGAGCACATGGGAGATGTGCAGCTGTCTACACACACATATACCCATCCTAACATTTGCCTCTCCGCATTTCCATCTGTTTCCTTCACATACACATTTTCTCATCAGGAGCATAATCCTCCTTCATCAGTACATATCGTCTAATTGGAATATTTATGCAGCAATTAGTGGGTTGAAGAAGCCTGGTGCAGTCGCTTGCATTGGTGGGAGTTCACATTCACGTTAATGTCATACACATCTGATCAGGCCTGAATACCAATTACCCTCTCACACTGAGACCCCATCACCTCCACACACCTCTTAACCTGCTCGCCATCACCTGTCTGATTACAGCAGCTAACAAGCAGCCCCTCTCCCCCGTCTTTTTGCGCTGCATGCCTTTTACTGCAAATGTCATCTTGTCTTACGCCCCTCATGGCAAATATGTCCATCTTATGCACTTTACAACCAGCCTTCCCATTTCTGTCAATTTATTTCTTCTCTTTTCCCTTTAATAGCACCGCATGAATCTATAATATCAGACAGGAATGAAATGAAATTGGATGTGTGTGTTTTTTACGAGTTTAGAAAAGACTGATTTCTGCAGAGAGAAGTTAAAATGAATCATTTATTCCCCCCTCATGTCGTTCCCAGCATTATGACTTACTTTTGTCTGTGAACCACAAAAGGAAACATTTGGAAGAATGTTCACGTTTCTCATTTCTACACAATGAAAGTGGGTGGGGACCACAGACTGTCAGGCTCTAAAATGACAAAAAGCATTTAATAAAAAATAAACACTTAGGGCCAGATAGAGCACAATTCTATAAATACGCGATGGGAGGGGATAATTCTGCGGATGATTTACTGACAGTGTGCACATTAAAGAACACAGATGCAGGAAGACCATTTTCATAATGTCCAGCACAATCTACCAAGAACAGAACAGAAATTACCACCTGCTTTAAGACATGCTTTTTTTATGGCGTATAATAGCACAAATACCAGTAATTTGACGAGCACAAACATTAGTAAATCTTGTTGCGCGATTCATTTTAATACTCTCCTCCCATAAATTTAGCATCTGACAGGGAAACTCCTACAAATGCATATTCAATTAGGTCAAGCGCAAAAATAACTGTCTTTAGTAAATCCTTACAGTACTATTTTAATGCCAAAAGACCGTTTGCGTTGGCGCAAGCTGTTAGTCAATCTGGCCCTTCATGGTTTAACGTTTGAAAATTAAGAATTTAAGAAAAAAAAAAACATTTAAAATTTTAAATCACAATTTTTCTCAGAAACAATTGCGGGAAAAAAGGCTAAAATGTACTTGGAAAAGAGTAGTGGTGTATTGATATGGCCGATACATTTTTCCGCTTGGCCGAAAAGCAGGAGGACTTTTATTTTCACTGTACAGAGGATGCCAGCACATATGAATAAGAGCTACCATTCTCAATCTTCTTTAGCTTATGGTATCGGCCATTGACCACTCTGCTCCCTTCGAGATCGGCATCGGGCATTAAAATATCTATTTCGGTCCACCACTAGAAAGAACACCTTGTACAATCGGTTATAAACATCATGTTTTACAAAAGAAAGTCAGTCATAAATTTCAAAAGACATGAGGATAAGTTAATGATGACAGAATTTGAATTTATACATGAATGATCCCTTTAAATCCCATGGTGCTTTTCAAACAAATGTAGCATAAATGTTCATTTCATTTATCTTATTGATGTATCACAGTGTTTGGTCATGATTTGAATCACATAAAATCAAAGCGCTTAAAAGTTCTGTAGTGGCTGTGTCTTTTGTCTGTGTGTGTTCAATGTTAAAAGCCCTGCATGTCTGTCTCTGCAGCTCTGTGAATCTGTTCGAGCCAGATTGTCCAGGCTGTTGCTTTTCATTACCTGTCTCTTGTCTCTGCCAGAGGCCATGTGGTCTGTGCATGTGTGTGTGTGTGTGTGTGTTTGCCTCGTTGTGTCAGGTCTGAGTTAGAACGTGTCCACTCTGCCGTGCCTGATTAGGGAATCGATCGGTGTGAAGTACATGTGTGTGTGTCCCAGTCATTCCCAGATGATCCAAAGCTTCCTGCATGTGTGAGATGAGGAGAATCATAACTTCTGGTTGTACTCTCTCCACTATCATCTCCTCCACAGACACTTTCCTCGTCTCCTTCCCCTTATCACCTCTCCTATTCCCATGTCTCCCGAGGGAACGAGCGAGGTGTCAGGGAAAAGTGAGGTCAGGGCCCGTTGGGCTGTGAAATGCTCCTCATAACAGCTGATTCAAGCATGTGAGAGTCTGTATGGGTGAAACTGGTCTCATGCTGGATCTGCTCTCAAGTCGCCGAGATCCTGCCAGTTGTCCTGAGGTGTAATCGTTTTACATTCTCTTCAGGACTGGAAATGTTTAAGCTCATCTTAGAGTCACTTTCTCCATCCCCGCAGCCGGCTCTGTATGAAAAGTGTGCGAGATTAATTACACACTGATTTGTTTCTCTTGTTCTCTGCAGAGCATAACCAGAGGAGACAGTATTGATATTTCATTATGGTGTTAATAAAGGTCAGCCGCTATTGAGTTCTAATTAATAGAGCCGAACTGGGCAATATTAACGAGAAGACGCAGGTTTTAATGACCCTCAGTGCGTGTCCGCAGTACTCTGCGGTTCTTTAAGTACTTTAAAACCATGAGCACTCCTCTGAGGAGTCCCTGACCTGCCTCTTAAATACAGCTACCTGAGGGAGAGTGAAATATTGATAGGTAGACAGAAAGATTCTTAAAAGACCTGTCCAGTCAGTCAATTATTTAACAAACAGTTTTTGAATGAATGTTTTCCTAAGAAAACTGGTTCCAGACAGGCTTCCAGGCATCATAAGGTCATGTCCATTGAGCTAGAACAAATTCAAGTGAGTTTTAAAGATGAATATTCATTGACTACAATTATTAACAATTAGAAATGGAATCAGAAGTTGAAAATAAGACATTTATGAATGAATTTACTTCCACCAACAGCTGAATATCAGAGAATTGTGCGATATCATAGATATCAAAGGATACACCCTCATGTCATTCCAAACCCATAAGACCTTCATTAATCTTCGGAACAAAAATTAAGATTTTTTTTTATGAAATCTGAGTAAGAACATTATTTAAATACTTGTTAAAATACGGTTGAACCACTGATGTCACATGGACTATTTTCATGATATCTTTACTAGTCTGGGCCAGGGATCGTTTCAGTTGTGTTGCTGTCTATTCAGGGTCAGAAAGCTCTCGGATTTCATCAAAAATGTCTTAATTTGTGTTCCGAAGATGAACTAGGGTCTTACAGGTTTGGAACAACTTGAGGGTGTGTAGTTAATGACAGAATTTTCATTTTTTGAGTAAACTATCCTTTTAAAATTAATCAAAAGTGGCAATAAAGACATTGAGCACGTTTGCATGTACATCAGTAAGCTGATAAGTTGATAACTCACAAATATCAGCTTATTAAAATAGCCAATTTTCACCGTTTACATGCACATCAGTAACCTGACAACGCAAGTAAGCTACGTTTACATGACTTCATTAAAAAAAAAATCAGGTTATTTCCCTGTAGTTACGTCAAAATATAATTTGCGTATCTGACTCAGAGTATTCCATACATTTGTCAGTTGTGATGTTAAATTAAGCTTGCAACATGTCAGTGGGAAACTTACAGCTCATATTATCCTCTCATGCAGTTATAAATGCAGCATTGTGACTGAACCACTTCTACTTCTTTTGCATGAGATGAGAACGCATTTTTATCATTTTCTGAGTCATGAAAAAGTCTGCTTTTTTTTACTGCGAGACATTTGCTCGGTCTAGATGCGCTTAATTCTGCACTAACATTGCGTTCCTGTCACACATGCGCACTTCAATAAGCCGACAGAAAGCGGGTTATTGCGTTTACATGCCGCGCAAAATCGGAGTAAGGAACTACAAAACTACCTGTTACAACCAGTTTATGCTTAAGCCTTACCCCGATAAAAGAAAACGGTTTACCGTGTTTACATGACCACGTGCTTTTTCGTATTAAGCATAATTGGCTTAAGAACGAGCATGTAAACGCGCTCATTTATAGTGCAACAAAAGATTTATATTTTAAATAAATGCTGTTTGTTTTGAGTTTTCTGTTCAAAGATTCCTAGAAAAAAATACATCACAGTTCACACAAAAATATTAAGCAAACGTTTAACTGAAAACAACAGTTTCCAGCATTGATAATAAGAAAAAAAATGTGTTTCTAAAGTTCCAAATCAACAAATTAGAGTAATTTTTGATATGTCATATGACACTGAAGACTAGAGTAACGGCTGCTGAAAATTCAGCTTTGCCATCTCAGAAATAAATGATAAAATATATTAATAAAACTGTTATTTACAATTGCAACATTTCACAATATTTGTATTTTTAGTGTCATTTTGGTCAGTTAAAAAAAAAATCATTAAAATGTTAAGCACATATATACGTATATACAGTGGTGTGAAAAAGTGTTGACCCCCTTCCTGATTTTTTATTTGATTCACTCCCAATATCAACAAAACTTTTCTTTTTTTTGGTTTTGTAAAATAAAGAAAACAAATAGGGTGAGCTTTCTGCATTCTCAGTGTTCGTGAATATCTCTATGAAACGAGTCACTAGAATAAACGAAAATGACCGTCTGAGCTCACCTATAATGTGATCAATCCCATGCACATCGCGCAAATAATCATCCATGCGAAACCAAGCTTGAGACGAGTGAACATGTAAATGCTCACGTCACCTCTGTAGAAAGATTCAAGTTCATCTTGGCTACTTTTCGTTTTGGAATAAGACGCACTGTGAGAAGTAAGCCTTGAATTGTGATGCCGACATGGTTTAATCCAGCGGTTGATCTCATTCTGATGAGTCATTTATTTTTGTTACTGTGACATAAACGTGTACACATTCACTTGTTGAACTTTTCCAGAATGCCAGACTAAAATATGTTGAGTGCAACATTTTGAAATATGATAAGCAACCTTTCATTGCATCTAAATGTTGTAGGACTCTCATTTTAGCTCACATTCTCCGCTGAATTATTAAAGGGCATACTGATGCGCAAAACATGATTTTTACTTCATATTTTTTTAACACTGCATTTATAACTTAAGTAACATAATTTTATTGACATAAGTAACTGTAATCAAATTACATAAATTTAAAATGTAACTCATTACTTTACTGTGTTACCAGGAAAAGTAATTAATTACAGTAACCCGTTACTAAGTAAAGCATTATACCCAACTCTGATACAAGTCAAGTCAAGTCACCTTTATTTATATAGCGCTTTTAACAATACAGATTGTGTCAAAGCACTTAACAGTATCAAATTGGAGGACAGAGTGTCAGTAATGTATAATAATAAGATTAAACACTCAATTTTCAGTTAAAGACATTTCATTATTGAATTCAGAGATGTCATTGTCTAGCTCAGTTTAGTTTAAATAGTATCTGTGAAATCAAATTGACAATAATCGCTAGAAATTAAGTGTCCCCAACTGAGCAAGCCAGAGGCGACAGCGGCAAGGAACCAAAACTCCCTCTGTGACAGAATGGAGAAAGAAAAAAAACCTTGGGAGAAACCAAGCTCAGTCGGGGGGCCAGTTCTCCTCTGGCCAGGATATTATTGTTTATTTATTGTTTACTTATTGTTTTAATTAAAATTTTTAATGTATAAATGTATTATATTTCTATTTTTATATTGTTGCAATTTCTAACAATAATAGTATTATGTGGTTCGGTATTTTATTGTATTTTAAGTTGAGGTCTTCACTGGGGATATGTCCCCGGGGCTCATCCAGGTGTCCGACGATCAGGGCCACATACATCATCTCCCAGCGCCGATCCACCATCTGATCCGGACACGGACTGAGAAACAGAATAAGAAAGAAACAGACAAATATTAGCGTAGATGCCATTCTTCTTATGATGTAACGAGTACATCATGTGTTATGGGGAGTGTCCCCTGCATTAATTAGTTGATCTAATTAATGCAGCCTAACAATCCTTTAACGGATTTGAATAATAGAAGTGTATTAGTGTGTTATGTGTAAGTCAGGTTAAAGAAATGTGTCTTTAATCTAGATTTAAACTGACAGAGTATTAGGTAGATTGTTCCAGAGTTTGGGTGCTAAATAGGAAAAGGATTTGCCGCCCGCAGTCAATTTTGATATTCTAGGTATTATCAAATGGCCAGAGTTTTGAGAACACACGAACGTAGAGGACTATAATGTGATAAGAGCTCGCACAAGTACTGAGGAGCTAAGCCATTCAGGGCTTTAAGTAATTAACAAGATTTTCAAATCTATACAATGTTTGATAGGGAGCCAATGGAGTGTTGACAGTACCGGGCTAATATGGTCGTACTTCCTGGTTCTAGTAAGGACTCTAGATGCTGCATTTTGGACCAACTGTAATTTGTTGATCAAGCGTTCAGAACAACCACCCAGTAAAGCATTACAATAGTCTAACCTTGAGGTCATATATGCATGAATTAGTAATTCTGCATTTGACATTGAGAGCATAGGTCGCAATTTAGATATGTTTTTGAGATGGAAAAATCGCTATCAAACAGCACACCTAGGTTCCTAACTGATGAAGAAGAATTGACAGAGCAGCCGTCAAGTGTTAGATAGTGTTCTAGGTTATTACATGTGGGGTTTTTAGGTCTGATAATTAACACCTCTGTTTTTTCAGAATTTAGCAGTAAGAAGTTACTCGTCATCCAATTTTTTATATCGACTATGCATTCCGTTAGTTTCTCAATAGAGCTGAGTATCATCAGCATAACAGTGAAAGCTAACACCATGTCTCCTGATAATATCTCCCAAGGGTAACATGTAAAGCGTGAAAAGTAACGGCCCTAGTACTGAGCCTTACTCCATACTGCACTTGTGATCAATATGATACCTCTTCATTCACTTCTACAAACTGATGGCGTTCAGATAAGTACGATTTGAACCATGCTAATGCACTTCCACTAATGCCAACAAAGTGTTCTAGTCTATTTAAAAGAATGTTGTGGTCAATAGTGTCAAACGCAGCGCTAAGATCCAGTAGAACTAATAAAGAGATACAACCACGATCAGATGATAGAAGCAGGTCATTTGTAACTCTAATGAGAGCAGTCTCAGTACTATGATACGGTCTAAATCCTGACTGGAATTCCTCACAAATACAATATTTCTCTAAGAAGGAATATAATTGCGAGGATACTACCTTTTCTAGTATCTTTGACAGAAAAGGGAGACTAGAGATCGTCTGTAATTAACTAGATCTTTGGGGTCAAGTTGTGGTTTTTTAATGAGAGGCTTAATAACAGCCAATTTGAAGGTTTTGGGGACATATCCTAATGACAGTGATGAATTAATAATAGCTAAAAGAGGATCTATGACTTCTGGAAGCAGCTCTTTTAGTAGATTAGATGGAATAGGGTTTAACATACATGTTGCTCGTTTAGATGATTTAACACATTTATACAATTCTTCCTCTCCTATAGTAGAGAATGAGTGGAATTGTTCCTCAGGGGAGCTATAGTGCACTATCTGATGCGATACTGTAGCTAATGGCTGCATGGTTACAATTTTATCTCTGATAGAATCGATCTTGGAAGTAAAGTAGTTCATAAAGTCATTACTACTGTGCTCTTGGGAAATGCTAACACCTGCTGATGCTTTATTTTTCGTTAATTTAGTGACTGTATTGAATAAATACCGGGGGTTATGTTTGTTTTCTTCTAGAAGAGACAAAAAGTAATCAGATCTAGCAGTTTTTAATGCTTTTCTGTAGGATAGGGTATTTTCCTGCCAGGCTATACGAAATACCTCTAGTTTTGTTTTCCTCCATCTGCGCTCCATTTTCCGGGCTGCTCTCTTTAAGGTGTGAGTGTGCTCATTATACCACGGAGTCAGACTGTTTTCTTTGATCTTCCTTAAGCGTAAAGGAGCAACTGTATCTAAAGTGCTAGAAAAGAGAGAGTCCATAGTTTCTGTTACATCATCAAGTTTTTCTGCGCTGTTGGATATGCTGAGGAATTGAGATTAATCAGGAAGATTACTTACAAAGCAGTCTTTTGTGGTAAAGGCGATGGTTCTACCATACTTGTAACAAGGAGTAGAATTTACAGTTTTAGCTATATGGAGTTTACACAAGACTAGATAATGATCTAAGATATCATCGCTTTGCTGCAGAATTTCAACACCACTAACATTAATTCCATGTGACAGTATTAAATCTAGAGTATGATTTCGACAATGAGTAGGTCCGGAAACGTGTTGTCTAACCCCAATAGAGTTCAGAATGTCTATGAATGCTGATCCTAATGCATATTTTTCATTATCGACATGGATATTAAAATCGCCAACAAATAAGACTTTATCTGCAGCCAGTACTAACTCAGATAGAAAATCAGCAAATTCTTTAATAAAGTCTGTGTGGTGCCCTGGTGGCCTGTATACAGTAGCCAGTACAAACATCACAGGAGATTTATCACTAACACGTGTTTCTCTAGATAATGTTATACACAGCACCATAAATTCACACGAGTTATACTTAAAGCCTGCCCTCCGGGAAATACTGAGAATATTGCTATAAATTGTAGCAACACCTCCCCCTTTACCTTTTGGACGTGGCTCATTTTTATAGCAGTAATCTTGAGGGGTGGACTCATTTAAAGTAATGTATTCATCTGGTTTTAGCCATGTTTCTGTCAAACAGAGCAAATCTAGATTATTATCATTGATCAAATCATTTACAAAAAGTGCTTTTGTAGAAAGGGACCTGATATTCAGTAAGTCAAGTTTTATCAATTGTTTCTCTGTATTGTAAACATTTTTTATTTGTTGAACATCAATTAAATTGTTCATCTTAATTTGGTTTGGACGTTTTGTGTATTTTCTAGTTCGGGGAACAGACAGTCTCTATAGTGTGATATCTAGGAGAAGGAGTCTCTATGTGCTGAGAATTAACTGACTTCTGTGACGTGAGGTGGCTAGCAGACGGCCGGTTTAGCCAGTCTGTCTGCTTCCTGACCTGGGCCCCAGTTAGTCAAGTACGAACTCTAAGACTATGTGCCATATTTCTAGAGAGAAGAGCGGCACCACCCCAGGAGGGATGAACACCATCTCTTTTCAACAGGTCAGGTCTGCCCCAAAAACTCATCCAATTGTCTATAAAGTATGTTATTTTGCGGGCACCACTTAGACATCCAGCCATTGAGTGACAGCAGTCTGCTATGAATCTCGTCACCCCGGTAAGCAGGGACCGGGCCAGATACACACATTGTGGAATATAGGCCTATGTTTTTTTTTTCTTGAGAAGGATGTATGAATTACACACATGTATGAATTTGGCTTTAGAAGGCAACATAATTATGCAGCCTACCTAGGGAGTCCTGAGCCAGAGAGGCATTTCTTATGTTTAGTTATGGTTAAATTGATGTCCCATGGTCAGTCATCTGCTAAAACAAAAGGAAGCCATCAAAGTAAAACCATCAAGATCTCCAGCAAGCTCTTACGAGGGTATTCGTTGCTTCACAGTAGCAGTCAGCCACCTCCCTCCAAGACACCCGTCCCCAGACCAGTCTCAGTGGAATGCTGACTTGTCCTTGACTCCCCCCACTTCCTGTCTGCAACAACAGAAGGCTTTCGACCAACTGGATTAATACGGCTGGAGCTGAAAGAGGCAGAGGAGAGGCTTTGGCACAGGCTCAGCTCTCTGTCTCCTCCCAGTGTGGACTAACTGGAGTCAGATTCACCCGAGCATGGACGGGTGCACAGTTTCAGATCTGTGCCCAAATGAACGTTGGCCATGCAACAACAAACACTTCGATGTGTGTGCTCATATATTTCTATCCATCTGTTGCCCTTGCAACCCCTGCTTTTCATCCGTGGTTACAAACAGGCTGGTTCATGTCCGTTGATGAAGAGTTGTTTTTGCGCACTGATTATCTGTGTGTGTCTTTCCATAAATAGTGAGCGACAAAGTATCAAAGCAAAACAAAGCTCACTGTAGCCTCTTGTCCTAATTAGCAGAAAAGCCTGCATGCAAGCAGACAGACAGACAGACAGACGTATCCACAGACAAACACAAAGAACCGCCATTTTCCAAATATTCACAGTCTCAAAGTCTTTGTAAGACAGCTTTGTTCAGGCTTAGATGCCACACTTCTGGACCACTCGGCTGTTCCATCACAGAAAATGGATGAACAAGGTTTGTAGTCATACTTTAGGGACAACACTAACTTTTGGTACTAGTGGTAATACCATGGTACTTGGGAGCAGTGTTGTTATTGTTAACAAAACTAAGACTATTAAAATTTGTTTTTGTTCATAAAAATAATGCTAAAATATAAATAAAAAAATATATAAATGTCAGATATAATAATTAAAACTTTTACTTTTTAGGGGGAAGTCGTGGCCTAATGGTTAGAGAGTCGGACTCGTAATCCAAAAGTTGCGGGTTCGAGTCTCGGGCCGGCAGGGATTGTAGGTGGGGGGAGTGAATGTCCAGCGCTCTCTCCACCCTCAATACCACGACTGAGGTGCCCTTGAGCAAGGCACCGAACCCCCAACTGCTCCCCGGGCGCCACAGTATAACCCCCAACTGCTCCCCGGGCGCTGCAGCATAAATGGCTGCCCACTGCTCCGGGTGTGTGTTCACGGAGTGTGTGTGTTCACTGCTGTGTGTGTGCACGTTGGATGGGTTAAATGGGTTACGAATTCCGAGTATGGGTCACCATACTTGGCAGTATGTCACTTCACTTTTTAAAAAAAGACAAAAAAGCTCATGAAAAAATTTCTAAAACTAAAATTAAATCTGAAAAAATATATAGACACAAAATAGACTCAAAGTTCATTAGCAGAACAATAAAACACATAAAACAGTAAAATGCACTTTAAAAAGACATTGTATGTATTACAATGTACTATATTATTTTGATATAACGTAGTAATCATTCAGTAACAATTTTTAATCTGCCATCTGATATTTCTTTACAGTCAACTTTTTAGTATTTTTTTATTCCAAAACTGTATAAAATCTGTGATAAATTCTCATTTAGTAAGTCCTGATTTATATGTGTGTTGTGTTGATTAAAATGGACATGTTCTGTTGTGTTTCAGAAAGTGTCTCAGTACACCATCATAGTCCAGGCCACCGATATGGAGGGCAGCCTAAACTTTGGCTTGTCCAACACCGCCACGGCCCTCATTAGCATCACTGACATCAACGATAACCCCCCTGAGCTGGACTCTAAAACAGTGAGTACCCTACAACTTACAGAGAGCATTTACATATCATATAATGTGTTCTAATATCTACACGGGTAACAATTTAACATATCATAAATGTGCTACATGCACAAAAACTCTTTGAAAAGGATGCAATTAAAAGTGATGATTGCAAATCAATTGTATTTCATTCCGTACTGAAAAGTTTCTTTTAAAAAATATAGTTGTACAGGGTAACAATTATTCAATAGATATGACCATACTTTCCTAGATGATTGATTACATAAAGAAATTACAAGTTTTTATTACAAGTTTTCTGAAATGTTATGTTTAAATATGCATGGGTGGTATGGGTGAGGTGGTATCTAATTAAATATGCACTCATTTGCATGCCTTTCAGAACAGAAATCTGAACACTAGATAAAGCCAGATTCAAGATTCTTGTTTCATTTTGGATATTTTTTATCACTCCAAAAATCTGAAAATGCTGTTAACAGCAAGAAAAATAAATTTTCACCATGTTTCTAGGAATTAAATAAAATTTAGTTTTGTTTGAAATCTACAGACACAAATAGATAACCGCCAATGAAATGAACGCTTGACGTGTATTTTAGATATTTTCTTCCCACTAGTCTTAAACATTTATGAAAAACCAAACAGCTTTTAACCCAAAATCTCAAAACTGACCAGTGCATGAAAAAACAATTTTTGTCTGTAATGTAAGATTATTTTACCCAATATTTGTATTTGTATATTTATAAGTGTTATTCTGCCAACATCAAATTCTATACAAAACATTGCAATTGTAAGCATTATCTCAGTTTGTATGGCACTCATAGTTGCTGCTCATGTAAAGCATTCCAGATCAGTCAGTCATGAGGTGCCATGACGGTTAGGACACTGCCTTGTAAGATTAGGCTTTGGAACAGAGCTATAGTCTGCCTGTTTGGACGCATCCTCTCCTCATTACCCCAATTTCTGAATGCTAACAGTGTCTTGATTCTTATTCAATTCCCACAATACTGTCTGACAGCTGGAGGAACTACTGGAGTTGTGAAACAAAGAGAGATTCACTAAGAGCAATGAATTCTGGGAGGTGATGAGGGAAGAGATGGAGTGAAATGGAGAGTGTAGGGAATGAGAGAGATGTGTGATCAGGTTCTCTCTCTCTCCCTCTCTCGCTCTCTCTCTCTCTAGCCTGTCCTAGTGCCAGTTCTGCCCCTTAGGTGACTGTAGTTTCTCTTCAGGCATCTGGCTTCAATCCCCTCTCATCCACTCTTTTTTTCTCCTTTCTCTTTCCGTACATACTCCATCTCCTGTTTTTTATATCTCTGTATCTCTACACCTCTCTTCCCACATTTATCAGTGTTTGTTTCTGTCAGCCTTCATCTCTCTCTCCTTCCTTCTTCGCTTAACCATTTATCTCCTTCCCTCAATCCTTCTCTCTGACTTTCTGTATCTATCTCTCTCTCCGTTTCCATTTATTTCCTGCTATCTGCCATCCCTCTTTTATCGTTCTCTCGCAGTGCTCATCTCTGGTGCCCTTGTGTTTTCTCTCTCATTAAGTAATATCCCCGGGCCTCTGCCACGCCGTCTGATGCTGAAGCATTCTGAATTATTTTGCACATTTTGTTTCTACCTGTAATATTTATTTGAAGGCCAAACGATAGTTAGTGAATCAATATGACATCTATCATCTGGCATCAGACTGTCTTGTTCTTCATTTTATTTGGTGTCATTTTATTCTCGAATGTTGTTTTTAAAGACTAGATGCTTGTGGACAGGTCTCTCTGCACGTGTCGAGCGTTTGGATGCTGTTATTGGTGGGTTTGAGATGTGATGAGCTGACAGGGGTATAGACACCCACAGTGGAAGCCTCAAGGGTTTGCAGGGTCAGGGTCAAAGGTTCTCCTTGGGGTCATGACCCAGTGCCTCTTGCTTGAGCTAGAGCTGATGCAGCTCAGAGAAAAGGTTATTTTGTTTATTTTCTAAACACATTTCTGTCCCTCCATCGAAAGTCCATGTAACCAAAATGTTTGTTATTTTTTAAATTATTGCATTTTTATTTTAAGTATACTTACACATATTAAAAGCATACTTGCACATAAAATTCACTGCAGTTTTAAGCTGAAATAAATATTAGTAAAACGCCAACAACTTTTATTCCTTTTCTGATGTAGTAAACTTGCTTGGTTTCTCACCATGTACGGTTTTGTACTCAGGTAGGAGTTCTGTGAAACACAAACAACAATAAGAGAGCTCAAAGACTTAGAAGTAAGCTAAAATGGCATGGTTGCTTCAGTAAGTTCAATTTTTATCTCACATTTGCTTTTGTTAACATTGGTTAGGATTGGAGAGGGTATAGTGTAGGTGGTACCGGTGCGTTATTTTCAAACTTTCAGTGCCACTCACCATTTCATTTCCGAACTGCCATGATACATACAACAGCCAATGTAATAAAATGTTGCCAGATTTATTTTAATATTTTACAAATTGAACTGAACATTGCGAAGACCGGCCTGTGGTCCCCACGAGGGGAATTAAAAAAAAAATAGTAAATGATGTTTATCTGAAAGTGTAGCAATGAAAACAGTTTTTACATTTAAAATTGGGTCTATCAATGGTTATGATCCAGAATGAGATGGAGAGTTGGGAGGGAGGGACATAGGACAGACCTCCATCCATCTTTTCTGTGACACCTCCCCTATATAATACCCACTAAGACTCTCTCATCCGTGGATTAGACAATTTCTCTGTCTGAATGAACAGTGAGAAACTGAAAGCAAGACAAAAATCAAATGAACTCATTGCTCATCCACCCACTTGATTACTCTGGATACTTTCTGAAATTGTCAAGTTTCAAAAGTTTTTTTTTTCTTCCACGCGGGCTTGAGCGCTCTGGCGCACACGTCCTTGTCCATCGCAGCATCCGTAATTATACAGTGCAGCAAAAGAACAACTCCAGCATTTGGGTTGTCTTGTCTTAGCTCAATGCGTATGACAGGTCCTAACAGAGCAAGTTAACCCAGATGACACCAGCAATTTTAAGTCCCACACTCGGCACATGCTCTCGCTCCCAATAACAAACACTTGTGTCACATATCACAGAGCCGAGAGAAAATTACTCTCAACTGGTTTATGGCGGGCTCGCTCGACCTAACACTTGCGAGAGGTTTGTTGATTCAGTGAAAGACTTGCTGAATCTGTTTTTTGGAAATAGTAGGCCTACACTAGTACGAAAGAGAAAGAGCAAAAATATAAAACACCTTGACGATGGAGCCCAGACAGTAAATTGACTTGCTCGTAAGCGTATGAAATTCTTCACCACGTGCATTGCTAGTTAAACGCAGACAAACATTTCATTAAAGTAAAGCTTTAAAGCTGAGATTAAGAACGTCGCAATCAACTTCTCATCGACGCTTTATGGCTTTAGGCCATGGAATTAGGCTTGCGCTTCTTCCAATCGCGTGCTTGTGACAGACGCAGACGCACACTGAAGCATATACGCACCATCTTTCGAGCAGAATTCATGAGTTATGTGCTAGAACTAATTTGTTTTGTTTTTCATCCATCCTATCTCTCACTCTCTCATTCACCCACACAGACTGAGTCGGAGCAGGGTAGAAATGTTCTGTGATTATTTGCATTTGACAGAGGCATGAAGCAGTATACATCTTGCCGTAGGAGACCCTCAGAAACATAAGCAAGCTAATTAAGCGAAATTGCTTGAGGGGGTGTAAACCTTGCTTCCAATTTGAAGACAGCCGTATGTTTTATTCATGTAAAAACTGTATGAATATGGAAAGAGCCGTCGATTCTCGAAAGTAAAGTAAAATAGTACTCCATTTTAAGATATAACTGATCACTCTGACTAATGTAATGGCAATTATAATGATGATGAAGATGATGGTGGTTTAGAAGAAGATGATGACCGTGGACCTGAGTTTATCGCCACGGGAGAAAGCATAAATATACTGTACCACAGGCTTTATCGTCAATGTGAGGCATTAATGTTTATGTGCTGCGATGCTATGGATCTGTTTTCTTTAGAATGCCATAAAATCACGTCTCTGTAGTCATGTTTTTCATTTTAACTCCGTGGAGAGATTTTTATTTCTCTCTAGTCTCTATTTTTACCTTTATATACTCTCTAAATCTCTCTGCAGATGCTAGTTCTTTTTGTTTGTTTGTTTATTGGTATTTTTACAGAAGCCACGGAAAACATTTAAAAGCATCAACATTTTTGATATTATTGTGATTAGGTATTGATTATTCAACAAGTATATAAAAAAATACATTGATTTAGGGTTGTTTTACTACTGTAAGTCAGAATAACTTTTTAAGTAAAAAAAAAGTACAACTCAGCAATATGTCCTTTAGGGCTTCTGTGATCATTTATTTAAGTAAAAATGAAAGAAAAAAAAATCAACAAACCAAAGAAACTTTGTTTTATATGATTTATTCTTTATTTATTTATTTAATTGTAGCTTCTAAACTGAGCTGTTTACAAATGTAAACTCTTGACTGGAGTGAGATTTAAAAAAAATAATAATAATATTGGGCAACACGCTCAGCCTGTCATTAAATATAAATGGTGTTATTAGTAATGAACTGACTTCCAACTGACTTGCCTGACTTGAATGGAAATGTACTGAATATTGATGAAAGACATAAATCCATTATTCCTCTTATTAATACATTTCTTTCACAGATAATTTCTGTATTTAAGTATAATCAAACTAGCACATCAAATATATTGCCTATGAGATACTTGTGTTTTTTGTAATGAATTATTTATTTACATATACTTAAAGAGAATGTGGCTCAAATGTTGCCCTTGGTTCCAAAACACCAAGGGAAAAGAAAAAAAATATATTTTCTTTTTTACCTTTGTCAATCCTCTGAATTTCTTCCCAATTCTCCACGTAATAATCCACAAATCATAACCAAGTAATGCTTTCCTTGCCTCTTCTTTTTGACAGCTCACACACACATGCAACATGCCTTCACACATATATAACACGCAATTTCAAAGTCTTATTGAACTAGCCTACAGAGGTTTTTTTTTTTTTTTTTCATCAAACTGGAAGCAGTAGCTTATAGAGAAAGCGTACTCTGATTTTGCACAGATCAATCAGTCACTCAATCATGTACTGTCCTGTCCTCTACTGGTCTCTTGCACCCCATCCTGGAAGGGACACAGCACATTTGTTTGATCTCAACAGAGTGTTTTCTGCTTATCAGTAAATACAGCTGTGCATTCCAGACGTCGTGCAGCCGGAGAGATGGGAAGGCCCTGTGGTGTTTTCATCACTACAGCCAGTAGATATTACTGTCTCTCTATCATTCTCTCCTTTTGACAATTTCAACCAATAAACCATGAAAATAAACCACCATTTATTCTATTTGAAGTATCTGAAGTATATATGTAAGCGTCTTTGCCAGTGTTGGGGAGTTGCTAAGTAAATGTAGCGCAGATAATCATTAAATTTTTCTGAAATATCTCAACACTTAATGAACTTAATAATTAGTCCTTATTAGAATTATAGCTTTCATAACGTCGCTGTCAGGCGGAATCCTCGCATCTCCAAAACCATTATTTTTCAGGAAATAAAAAAACACACATATTTTTTGTGTTATTAAACATTGTATCATTAAAGTTGATATTATACCTTATATTGCTATCATATACTGTTGTGTACCAACATTAACACAACATTTCCCCAAAATCATGTTTAATCTGAGGTGCAAGATTTATGACATGGGAGCAGGGAGATACGAGATTACGCTGTCATTGATAAGAATGGTACAGACACAGACGTTGCTGCTGCCAGCAGTCTTCATTAGAGTCTGCGTTCACGTTGAGCCTTTTGACAAGAGACAAGGCTTTAAGAGCTAATCAAAGCTAATGATTGTGATTACATACATCTTCCTAAACTCTATTTTAAACGTTAGAGCTATGAGTGATGCAAAACCAAAATAAAACGATAAACTGACTAGGCTGTCTAATAGGCGGAAATTAATCTGCACGCAAACAAATTCTGCGGTCGCATTGAGCCTTTTGACAAGAGAAAAGGCTTCAATAGTTAACCAACGCTAATGACTGTGGTTACATACATCTTCCTAAACTCTAAGAGCTTAGAGTGATGGTTTAAGAGCTATAAGTGATGCAGTACAAAAAACGATGAGCTGACTAGGCTGTCTAATAGGTGGAAATTAGCCTAATCTGCTCGCAAATTTACCTTCGTGGCTCACGGGCTTCCATCTGCACCGAAGCATTACAGCTATCGATTTTTAACAAAACAGGCCTACTTAAATGCATCTAACCTAACTATTTTCACTTGTTATGTTACGAGATAAAATATATGATATTAACTGTTATTATATAATTCATATAACTGAATCATAAATAACCAGTGTTTTGAGGACATTTACCTCAGATGACGTGTTGCTCGACGAGGATTCGTTGCGACTTTCAATCTTGAGGAGACATAATGTCCCGAAGCTCCCGCGGAGTGAAGAAGAGTTACGCGACTTCTCAGACAGTTGAAGTGTCCAATAGAGCTAAGAGATTTGCTCTCAAGCTATTTTCAACACTTTAGATTGGTTAATAATTTGAAAAAAAAATAAATAACAGACCTACGTGTGGACTGACCAATAGCATCAATTTGTGAAAAAATATGAAATTTACAAAATTTGGACATAGGAGGTTTCCGCCCGACAGCGACGATAAGTAATTTGTAGTGTAGCAAATTACTTTTTCAAGTATCTAACTACTTTGAGAATAGCTATTGTAAGTACTCTTATGAAAAGTAGTAAAACAAATAAAACAATACAAAAATAAAAAACAGTTATGGTAGTTAAATCATGGTTTTGCTACACTAACCATTGTTTATCCATGGTATTTGTAGTCAAACTGTGTTTATACAAATGGCACTCAATCCGCCAAAAAAAACATGGTTACTACACTTTTACTGTAATAAAACCTTGGTTAATTTTTGTAAGGGTTTTTGGCATGTGTACAACTTTTAGCATTGCTAGTTTTGTCTTTTAAGAATAGCTTGTTAGTCCTTATTAGTAGGCTATAGTAGCTTTTGTTAGTATCTTGTATACTAATATACTAATTCTACTAAGTAGCTAACTATTTTACGAACATCTAATTAGTCTGTGTTTGCTTGTTAGTAGCTGTTAGTGTTGCTAATTTTATTTTGCTAACTACTCTTAGTATAGCTTATTAGTCCTAATTAGTATAGTAGCTTTCGTTAGTACCTTGTAGTGTGGCAAAATACATTATCAAGTAGCTAACTAAGAATAGCTAATTAGTTCATATTAGTATATTAGCTGTTGTTAGTTCATATTAGTATATTAGCTGTTGTTAGTTCATATTAGTATATTAGCTGTTGTTAGTAGCTTGTAGTATAGCTAACTACTTTTTAGTGTAGCAAGGAGCTTGTTTGTAATGAAAATACTTTAGATAATGACTAGCTTTAATCTTAAGAAGATACACTTAAAAGTAAATAGCCTCCACTGCAGCACAGGTCTCTACTGAGCATGTAGCTGTGTGTATTTGGCTGTAGTCTCTCCTGCATGGTGATGCCATTACTGTAAACAGCATCTGGCGGACACACTTCATAACCCCTTTAAACAGTAGATTACTGAGCTGTAATGAGCTTGTGTTTGTGTGCTACAGCTTGCCGCCCATTTGCACCTTGGGCTGTGGGTATAGCTAGCAGAGTGTGATATTCTTTCAAGAGCCATGTGTAACAAATGAGATCCAAAACTTACCCCTTACACTGTCTGTAATCCTAACTTGAACTATTGCTATACACGGAAGCCATCCCAAAAAGCTTACGAGTCCAAGAACCCCTCTAGGAACTGTTTGGTAATAACCCATGAACCATTACCATTGTGCCTTGAGCAGGACACTGAACTCTAGGTTCTTTAAAGTCAATTTTCCCTGTAATAGATTGGCCCTAATTATTCCCAAGTATTTGGTATCCTAATATGTATGAATTGCATTGCAGTAGAAATAAAATACCAGACCAGAAATGTTCAAACACATGATATTAGGGGCCAGATTTATTAACAACTTGCGCCAGCGCAAACCGTCTTTTAGCGTTAAAATAGTACTGTCAGGATTTACTAAAGATGTGCACTGAAGGACACAGTTATTTTTGTGCCAGACCTTATTGAATATGCATTTGTAGATGTTTCCCTTTCAGATGCAAAATTTATGGGAGGAGAGTATTAAAATGAATAACGCAACTCAATTTATTAACATTTGCACCCATCAAAATACTGGTATTTGTGCCATTATTTAATGCCCCAAAAAAGCATGTCTAAAAGCAGGTGGTAGTTTGCACTGCTCTTGGTAGATAGTGCTGGTCATTATGGAAATATTTTAATGTGTGCATTGTCAGTAAATCACCTGCACAATTTTCCTCTCCCATCTGCGCTTATTGTGCTCTAACTCTAATTTGCCCTGGTTAGTAAATCTGGCCCTAGACCTTTGCATCTTCACTATTGTGGTCATTTTTGCAACTAACTTCAAATCAACTGGTCCCAATGCGATTTTATAGTAAGTGTTTGATTTTTTTTGCCTTTTTAACTGAGTACGTTTTGGACATTGTAAGTTTACTGTATGCTTCTGTTTGTCTTAAAATAATTTTAGCGTCTCATTTTGTGTCTTCTCTTGCTCTTAGTTCATAGGAGAGGTCCCAGAGAATGCTGTGGGTGTGGTGGTGGCCAATTTGACAGTCAGAGACAAGGACCAGCCTCATACACCAAATTGGAACGCTGTCTATAGAATTACAGGAGGAGATGCGATGGGCCATTTCGCTATACGCACTGATGAGGTCACCAATGACGGCAAGGTCATAGTGGTTAAGGTAGGTGTATCCAGTTGGTTACATTATTAAACATTCTCGGTGGTTCTCAGACTGCTGATCTTTTGATTTTTAACTATGTACTGTCTTTAGACACGGAACAGCTTTACCTGGAATTTGCTTTCGAATGGAATCATTCCCACTTAGAAATGAATGAGAAATCTAAAAACCTTTCCTCAGCATATCTCAGTACTATTTATATTAAAACCTTTTCAATTTAATTTAAGAAATGGTCAAAAAATAATACTTTAAACTGCTAAAAAAACAATGATAATGGAAGAAGCAGGAGATTACAACCGAACACAGGTAATTAGTTCACAAAAAATAAATAACTAAATAAAAATCTATGATGTGCAATCTTTTATTTTTCCCCCAGTTTTGTAGCCTTTACTGCTCTAATATTAAAGTGTTGGTGATGTGTAACTTCATGTGTATGCATATGTTTTGCATACTTTGTTTGGCCATTTGCATGGTGAGTGTGAGAGAGAGCGATAGAAGCCTTTGGCAAAAATGTATTTCAAGCTCTTTGGAAGTGTTACACAGATTTCACGGTCACATGCAGTTCGGCACACCTCATTTCTACCCACGGAACAGCTGATCGTCTCACGCTCATCTCCTCGTCAACTCCTTCTAACCTTTTCTCTAGGGCAGTGTTTGGCACTGTTCTGGGTGGGTCGCAGAGTGTGCGGCCAAAGAAACCACATCAACAAAAAGCGTAATTTTAAATCTTTTTCTTATGCGAGACTTTTATTTTAAAAGACATGCATAAAAGCTGTTGACACATCTGTCAGATGCAGTTTATGTAAAGAGTGCCTGAGAAAAATGCGTTGTCCCGATTTAGTATATGAGGTCAGATGAGATGTTGACAGGTTTAATGTCAGTGTCATTATTCTTATCGTTATTTTCATAATTTGTTATGAAATAAAAGTCTCTCACCTCAGAAAAGCAAGCTATCCTGCCCTGCCAGATATATTATACCATGTTTGTAGCATGCATTCTTTTATAGCACGCACGAACACGGCACCGCACTGTATATCACTTCACTAAAGCGCAGAAACTACGAGCATGCAACGCGTGAAATAAAAGTACAGAACTGATAAATCACATATACTGCGTGTGTTAGCTGGGAAGGATTTGCATGAAGATATGATATTCATTCTATTCAGGAGCAGTTTCCAAGTTTCATTAACAGTTCACCTTGGTAACTGTTGTTTCCATAACCCAAAAATGCCATGTTATTTTCACTTTGTGTAATTTTGTATATGTTTAAATGACTGTGGCTCATACCAACTTAACTGTTTTAACATATATATATATATATATATTAAAAGTGGGTCGCGGCTTGATGACCCAAGGCCAAACCAGTTGAGAACCACTGCTCTAGGGTTCACTTCATCTCCTAACTCAAACCGAAGTCTGTTTCTCTTCTAACACTTTTGGAGTCTCATTCAACCTGACAGTGAAGAGTTAGTTTAATGTCTTTTACTGAGATGGATTTTGCTGTTTGATTGAATGGCTTCATTGAATCAAAAAAGCCTCTTGCTCATGTTACCAGATCTAAAATCACCTTCCTATTGTTAGAGCACAATCAAGTTCTTTGAAATCTGAAGGAACTTTCGTGTTTGTGTGCATACGTCTAGCCGGTTGACTATGAGAGGAATGATGCCTTCACGCTGATGGTGGTGGTGTCGAACCAAGCTCACCTGGCCAGCGGGATCCCCTCCTCGACATCCTCATCTGCTGCTGTTTCCATCAAAGTACTGGATGTCAATGAGGCCCCCGTCTTTCCTTCCAACCCTAAAATCATCCGTTTTGAAGAGGGAGTGCCTGCTGACACCACCCTCGCTACTTTTGCTGCACTGGATCCAGACCGCTTCATCCAGCAGACTATCAGGTAGAGAGGAATGACAGCAGGTGCTTTTGTCTGTCTATTTGAAACTTGGGATGTCAATCTTTCTGAGTGACCGTAAATGTCAATCAGGTAACACTTTAGAATACTGTTCCATCATTAATGAATAACTACACAAGAACACATGAGTAACGCAATATTAGCACTCTAGTAATATATTAGTAACTAACAAGAAACTCTGATGAATGAATTAGTAAGTAATAGAGCTTAGTCGAATGTGGTAGTTCCCTATTAGCTAATCAGTAGCTATTATTTTTTCAAACCTCCCTAAGAACTATTAAGAACTACTGTATACAAGTTCATAATTAATATGAATAATACATAATGTATAATTAATTCTAAAGTAAAGGTCATGGTAACCCACTTGTAATGACTCAAGTATTACTAAATTCTTCAGAGGGAATTACTAATTATTTGGTTCAGTATTCTAAAGTGAAGATCATGATACCTCCCTAGTAACGACTGAAATCACTGTAAGCTTTTGAGTTTTGTGAAGCATTGGATAGTAATTATTCAGGTGTTATTACATCCTTCTAAAGGAATTACTCATTTTTTTGGATCAGTATTCTAAAGTGAAGATCATGATAACTCCGTAGTAATTACTGAAGTCATTGTAAATGTTTAAGGTTTTTGAAAGGTTTTGGTTAGTAATTCATTTTGCTAGATTTGGTAACAGTTAAATCATTACTAATGGGTTACCGTGATCTTCACTTTAGAATACTGATCCAAATAATTAGTAGTTTCTTCAGAGTCATTACTGAGTCATTACTATCCAAAACCTTACATATATCTCAAAAGCTTAAAATGACGTCTGTCAATATTAGGGAGTTATGATGCTTTTCACCTTAGAATACTGATCCAAGTAGTTAGTAGTTCCTGTGGAAGAATTTGATGATCCTTGAGTCATTACTAGTGGGTTACCATGATCTTCATTTTAGAATTAATTATACATTATGCATAATTCACATTAATTATGAAACTGTATACAGTAGTTCTCCAGGATATCTAAAAAAAAATAGTAGTTATTGATTAGCTAATAGTGAACTACCAGTTTCAACTGAGCGCTATTACTTACTAAATCAATAATCATAGTTTCTATTTGGTAATAGTAGTTTATATTTTATTCACAAATTGAATATGTATATCATAGGTGTATATACCAATCATTAATGTATTTATACTAACCTATTTATAAAAAAAAAAATCAGTGTCACATTATTGACCTATATATTATCCAACTACATATATATACACAATTATACATTGCATTTGCGTGAAAAATTAAAATTACTAATCTAAATATGTCTCATTACAAAAATACTGTTAATTAAATGCTTTTAAATAGTTTTGGAGTCTTATTGAATGATCGATTGAGTCAGCAATTGCTATTGTTCATTTACATAAAGCGCTCATTAGCTGAGTGACACATGCGAATAGCAAATCAAGATGTCTGCCACATAAAGTCTAGTATATTCTACCTACTCTTTTCACTTTTCAATTTTCTGCTGAATCAAGCTTGAGTTTTAAAATTCCCATAAATCCATGAGGGCTTTATTTGACCAGTGAGTTTAAGAGCCATTTTTATAGAAACCAGGTTTAAAACAAATCCATCACTCCCGGGTGCAGGTCAGCCCCTGACTTTGTAAGCGAACGTCAGAAGTACATGCGATTTCCATACTGCGCTGTATGTCAAGTGATGTAGCACGTATCGTTTGCACCATTAACAGCCCGGGAGCAGCTAAATGCTTTTAATTGACTCTCTCCTGTTCTAGTCCCTTGGTTGTGCATGGGTTGCCAAGCGACAGGGTGAAAGGTCGTCGAGTAATGAGCCGAACCGTTCCCCACACTGCTGCTTCTGCGTCTCTCCCTCTCTCTCTCTATCAGTCGCTCATGCTTGATCTCTCTTAATTTCTTTTTTTCATGACTCAGAAGTGTGCAGGCAACATGCCAGCTTGAAGTATCGATCCAAAGTTTGCCTCCCTGCACGTTCACTCACACACTTGGGGGACCTTCACTAGACTTGCTCCATAGATCACTGTATGCGAGAAACAGTTCGATCAATACGGTCCACACTGTGGCGCTCTCGCTCTCTGAATCTATCAATGTTATAGGCTCAAATAAGCCACAGGAAAGTGCTTAGCAAACAAAAGACCCTGACAAACAAACAAACAAAAAGATGCAGTGTGGGCTTAATTATTAGCGATACCGAAATAATTTGCGCTTATAATCGAACGCCTCTAGCGAATCGACGCAGTGGCATTCTTACCAAGTTTTGAGACCTGGTCTGGCAGATAAATAGGCTGTAACTGTTTTTAACTTCAGTGTTTTGGATTAATAGCGCAGAAGCCTGATACATTACCCAATAATATATAGAAGAAAGATTATGTGTCACATCTGTGATTTGATTGAGTGTAAATGTTTCCACATTTCTCTGTGCAGATCCATTGATCAGAACAGAGCCCGTGCCGTGACTGAATGAGGGACATATCTTAATAATCCACATGCTATATCCTCATAACGGACTAAATATGATTTTAACGGCATTTAAATGGATTGATGATCTCAAAGTTCTACATTATTACCCTCAGCCATACTGTTACAGCATAAATTATGATTGAACGTTGAGCTCTATGGCCGCGTCTTGCGGATGCTTATGGATTTTTATCCGAAGTAATCTGATGAACAAATGCTTTTGGCCTTCAGGTACTCCAAACTGTCAGATCCAGCCAACTGGCTGAAAATCAACAGGACCAATGGAAGGATTACCACCACGGCGGTGCTGGACCGTGAATCGCCGTATATGAAGAAAAATGTGTATGAAGCGACCTTTTTGGCCGTGGACAACGGTAAGAATAGAGGGTGGGAGTTGGAAAGTTAGAACGAAATCAAAACTTTGAGTGTCGATGCATTAAAAGTGCTTTATATGGGGAAAAATGGATTTAAACGATTGGGAAGGTCAGTTTGGAGAGAGCTTGGTTAGCTTGAACTTAATTTGTCCCACAGAGCCAAAAAGCTGTTCACAGCCTATCGATTCATAACCTATCAGCACTGAGGCATTTTTCAAATCTGATTGGATTTCATTCTCGTGCTCTATTCAACCAAGATGTTGTTCCAGCAAAGCTGCTGTCCAATCACAGTTGACTTGTCTGTCCATTTTTACACAAACTTTCCTAAATAGACTAATTGCTTAACACCATCAGAAAACATCAGGAGGAGTTTGTTATGAATAGGAAAGAATGCTTATCCTCATTACAAGTGAACCCATATTTAATATAGTCTAGGTTGTGTTTTTTTAACTCACTTAGTTTTGCTCAAGGTTTTTGAGGATGAGGGACTGATAAATGTGAGAATTGTTTATATATGTGTGTGTGTGTGTGTGTGTGTGTATTAAGTATATATAAAAAAGGCACACATGCATGTATATATTTAAGAAAAAATGTTATGTTTATATATTAAATAAATGTATACATTATATAATTTATATGAATATAAATATATACATGTACAGTGGTGTGAAAAAGTGTTGGCCCCCTTCCTGGTTTTTTATTTTTTTGCATGTTTGTCACACTTTAATGTTTCAGATTATCAAACAAATTGAAATATTAATCAAAGATAACACAAGTAAACACAACATGCAGTTTTTGATTGAAGTGTTTTGAAGGGAAAACAAAATCCAAACCCACATGGCCCTGTGTGGAAAAAGTGCTTGCCCCCTAAACCTAATAACTGGTTGGGCCACCCTTAGCAGCAACAACTGCAATCAAGCGTTTGCGATAACTTGCAATGAGTCTGTTACAGCGCTGTGGAGGAATTTTGGCCCACTCATCTTGGCAGAATTGTTGTAATTCAGCCACATTGGAGGGTTTTCGAGCATGAACTGCCTTTTTAAGGTCATGCCACAGCATCTCAATATGATTCAGGTCAGGACTTTGACTAGGCCACTCCAAAGTCTTCATTTTGTTTTTCTTCAGCCATTCAGAGGTGGATTTGCTGGTGTGTTTTGGATCATTGTCCTGCTGCAGAACCCAAGTTCGCTTCAGCTTGAGGTCACGAACAGATGGCCGGACATTGTCCTTCAGGATTTTTTGGTAGACAGCTGAATTCATGGTTCCATTTATCACAGCAAATCTTCCAGGTCCTGAAGCAGCAAAACAGCCCGAGACCATCACACTACCACCACCATATTTTACTGTTGGTATGATGTCCTTTTTCTGAAATGCTGTGTTACTTTTACGCCAGATGTAATGGGACACACGCCTTCCAAAAAGTTCAACTTTTGTCTCGTCAGTCCACAGAGTATTTTCCCAAAAGTCTGTTTCAAAAGATGTTTTCTGGCAAAACTGAGACGAGTCTTTATGTTCTTTTTGCTCAGCAGCGTTTTCGTCTTGGAGTTATATAGATGTTGTTGTGGGGTCTTTTGTGACCTCTTGGATGAGTCGTCGCTGCGCTCTTGGGGTAATTTTGGTCGGCCGGCCACTCCTGGGAAGGTTCACCACTGTTCCATGTTTTCGCCATTTGTGGATAATGGCTCTCATTGTGGTTCGCTGGAGTCCCAAAGCTTTAGAAATGGCTTTATAACCTTTTCCAGACTGATAGATCTCAATTACTTTCTTTCTCATTTGTTCCTGAATTTCTTTGGATCTCTACACGATGTGTAGCTTTTGAGGATCTTTTGGTCTACTTCACTTTGTCAGGCAGGTCCTATTTAAGTGATTTGTTGATTGCGTATTAATTAGTATTTCCCTCTGAAGAATTTAGTAATACTTGAGTCATTACTAGTGTGTTACCATGACCTTGACAAGTGTGGCAGTAATCAGGCCTGGGTGTGGCTAGAGAAACTGAACTCAGGTGTGATAAACCACAGTTATGTTTTAACAGGGGGGATGGGGGCAAACACTTTTTCACACAGGGCCATGTGGGTTTGGATTTTATTTTCCCTTCATAAACAAAATCCTTCATTTAAAAACTGCATGTTGTGTTTACTTGTGTTATCTTTGATTAATATTTAAATTTGTCAAGTCTCAGGTCCGGCAGGGATTGTAGGTGGGGGGAAAGTGAATAACTCTCTTCCACCTTCAATACCACAACTGAGGTGCCCAAGGCACTGAACCCGCAATTGCTCCCCGGGCGCTGCAGCAAAAATGGCTGTTCAATGTGTGTGTGTGTACACTTTGGATGGGATAAATGCAAAGCACTAATTCTGAGTATGGGTTACCATATTTGGCCACGTCACGTCAAATGAACCATTTCCAATTGAGTTTAATTTATCTAAATTAAAACCAAACCAATTCACTAAAATGAATTATTAATGATTTTTAGGCAAGCGTGTTTGATTATATTTATAACTCTTTAAAAAGTAGAAGATGGAATTACTTAACATAGGGTATTGCTTCACAAGCTGAGAAAACATCAGGGGAGGTTGGTATGATTAGGAAATTGACCAATCCATCTGCCTGTCTTGGTGTGTTTTTCCCAGAAGTTTTCAAAGGTGTCCGTAGTGGCAGGCCTTGTCAGGACAAAGGCATATTGGCCTAAATCAATACGTCTTTAGGGACTGGCTTTTTGTATAGCAGTTGATACAGATGCCCAGGGTTGACGGGTTGTATTTTAGACTCATATCGGACCTCCTAATAACAGAATTTGACAGAATCAATCTTTATAATATCTAGCCTGTTACTCAGTCAGAGCTTTGGGAATGATACCGTGCCATGTTTTCCACAAATTCCCCTCGTCTGTGATGGCAGATTGTGTTTTGAGAGTGAGTAGGTATATATCTGGCCTCTGTTTTTGTCTTTGATTCATACACAGCCGTAGGGAGCAGATGTGTCTGTTTCTTCAGGCAAAGTTATTACACATATCTGTCCTCTGAGAGAGCCCAGCTCCATTAAAGGGAAAACAGCTGTGCGAAATATTTATGTGCAGTTATCATTTCTTCTATCTGACACAATTGAGAGTTTTCAGGACAAATACATAAACTTTACGACCTCTGTCTCTCTGTCTCTTAGGTTCCCCTCCTGCCACAGGAACTGGTACTCTCCAGATCTATTTGATAGATGTGAATGACAACGTGCCTGTCTTAGTTCCTCAAGAGGCTCTGGTCTGCGAGAGGTCACGACACGGGTATCCAGTCAACATCACAGCCTCGGATTTAGATTCAGAGCCCAACGCCGGCCCGTATGTCTTTGAGCTGCCCTCTTACCCCTCTTCTGCCCGCCGTAACTGGACCATTTCACGCCTGAATGGTTAGACTTGGATTTTACATATTACAAATTCAAAGCATTCAAGGCTTTTACCATATCAACAGGTCATTGTAACTTCAGCTAATGCATTTGCTGTAAAGATATGCTGTTAATATGTAAATATATTTTCCAGATAATATTCAAATATAGCCAAATATTTAATTTTGGATTTAATCTTTAATTTATCTCTGTCTAGGTAATTATGCCCAGTTGAAACTCCGGATCCCCTACTTGGAGGCAGGCATGTACAGAGTTCCCATTTTAGTTTCCGACTCAGGAAACCCTCCCCTGTCCAACACCTCTGTCTTGAAGGTGAAGGTGTGTCCCTGTGATGAAAACGGAGACTGTACTGTGATTGGGGCAGTGACTGTGGCCGGGCTGGGAACCGGAGCCATCATCACCATCCTCATCTGTATCATTATTCTGCTCAGTAAGTGATGGATGGATTAGCGTGCAGATTGATGGTTTGATTTATAAATGAACAGATGATTAAATCAGAGAATGCAACAAAATCAAATCTCCACAACATCAGTAAATTGTGATTAATAGCCTTTCAACATGCCATTTAATTTTTGATTATTCGTTTTCATTGAACTGTCAGTCAGAATTTTCGCAGCTTTATGAGCCTCCTAACAAAGTCTCCTTAGAAATATGTACAGGACTATTCCCATTCAGTGCATGTGCCATCTAAAAATTGAAATGCGACTTCCAAAAAGTATCATATATTAAATTATATTAGAAACTTCCAAAAAATTATATTATATTATATTTTATAATATTATATATTACATTACATTATATTGCTTCACCGTATTTCTAAAAAAATTAATGCAGCTTTGGTGAGAATAAGATTTTTCAAAAATCTTACCAACACCAGAACAGGATACTGTACCAGTAGACTTACACATCTAAACTTAAACTATATATAAGTGCATCAGAAAGTGTTTTCTTTTATCTTGCCTAAGGCACCGAATAAGTCTGGACTGCCACTGGTGCCCTGTCAAAATTAGAAAATAGGTACATGACACCCCTGTATGTTTGTTCTTTAGGTATGGTTCTGTTCTTTGTGGTGTGGGTGAAGCGAAGGGAGAAGGAGCGTCAGACGAAACCCTTATTGATTGACCCTGAGGATGACGTCAGAGATAATATCCTGAAGTATGATGAAGAGGGAGGAGGAGAGGAAGATCAGGTCAGTGTCACACGTCATGCTGTTATCGATTTTCGAGTCAAGGCTGTTTTGAAGCTTTCAATAGTTTGCTTCTTTTTTGTCAGTTGCAAGAGCATTTCTGACCTTGTTTCAGACGTGACCTGGTATATTTTTATTTCTGTTGCAGGACTATGATCTGAGTCAGCTGCAGCAGCCCGAGTCTCTAGATCACATAATGAGCAAGCCTGCAGGTGTGCGGAGAGTGGACGAGAGACCCGTTATCCTAGAATCTCAGTACCCTGTCCGGCCCACGGTGCCACACCCAGGAGACATCGGGGAGTTCATCATTGACGTATGCACCCTCTGTTTCTTATCATGAAGATAATCTAGTTAGACCTCAGCTTCAACTAATGCCTGCAGAGGGGCATAGGAAGGAAATACAGTTTTCATTTGTAATGAGACTGGAAAGCCATACTTAAAGAGGTCATAACAATTTTCTTCCACTTATAATCATAGTTTATTTGGGTTCAAAAATTGTTTTTCATCAACAAATTGGAAAGAAAAAGAGTTCTGAATCATTTCTGCAAAAAATAACAAAATAAATAAGATTAGTGGAATTCAGAAGAAAATGTATTGTGTTATAACAAAATGTGGCAATACGTTATGTATAATGCATTATAAAAGTCTGTTTAATGCAGTAATTATGCCTTGTAATGCACCTCATGAATAATTGTAACCACAGTCAATACATTATAACACTTATCAATTCATTGTTACACTATGCATTTTAAATTCAGTTATAATTATTTACGACAACATAATGAAATACAATGCACATTATGAATAATTATAATGCATTATACCCTTTAATAACCCTTAATGGTGCAATATGCATACATTACTGAAAATGTATAATTCTGTGCTGAAAAGTGACACAAAATGTGACATTAAAATAATCACCAACAATCTTGTTAGAAGTAAACTTCAGCTACTCTTTCTCAACCTTGTGCTGCTTTAAGATATGGAGAGTAGCAGGTGCTACATGCAAGCATAAACAGCATAATTTACAGTATTTATGCATTTGGTTAGCGTTTTCTGTAATATTTTCAGTTTCCATTTTAGTTTGTTTTGTAACTTTGTTGTGTGCTTTTGTTGTTTTTATTACTTTATTACTTTATTTACATTTTTCTATTAAATACATTTATTTTTATTTTAGTTCTTTCAATTGGCTAAGTCAACATTTCAAATTTTCGAAGTTTTTGGTTTAATATTTACATTTTAATATTTTATTTCAACTTTATTTCAATTGCCAAAAACAATTGTAATGGTTGGATGGATAGACACTTGTTCATCTGATTTGCCTGATGTGAGAAAAAAGCACAAAATGAGTCATTTTTGCAGCTTGGTTTAAAAAAAAAAAAAAAAGGTCTTTTTCAAGAAGTTACAGCGTGTTTTTCATAGTGCATCAAGGTCTTTCATCTCAAACGGTCAAGGAAAATTTGATTCCTCCTGATGTAACCCCTTTAAGCACTTTCCAGCAGCGGCTTTCTGAGTATTTTGTATATGCATCTGTTCCAACAGCCTCCTCTGAAGTTCTCTCTCTCTCACATTAGGGTCTGCGTGCGGCGGATAATGACCCCACTGCTCCTCCCTACGACTCCCTGCTGGTGTTTGACTACGAAGGCAGCGGCTCCACAGCGGGCTCCGTTAGCTCCCTGGACTCCTCCAGCTCTGGAGAACAGGACTACGACTACCTCAATGACTGGGGTCCTCGCTTCAAAAGGCTGGCAGACCTCTACGGAGGAGGCGGAGAGGACTGAAGGTGGGAACTCGAGGAAGACGGAGGGGAACAGAGAGGGCCAGGAGGGACAATTGGCTTCTCGGATATTTTATCGAGAAGTCATACGCCAAGCCTCCAAGTGGGCTGATTATCTCTCAACTAAAGTTCCTCTGCACGCTACGGAGGCATCGAGAGGGGAGGATATTGCCCTGCAGCCTGCTCTGGACCTTTGCTGCAATCCACAAGTATTTTACGGCTTTTTACAATATTTCGCGTTGTGGTTTCTTCAGTGTTGTTTTGTCACTCCTCTCGGACCGCCTAGAGGCTCAAGATGGAATCGAGTTGCGACAACGAATTCTCAGCGTGCAGGAATCAAAAAAAAAAACGAGTGTACACACTCGTTTTTTTTCGTTCGCTTTATCACTAAAGAGAGTTCCACACACACTTTGTCTCTCAACTTGAATTTCAGTAGAACAGAAGCACTGTTGTTGATAAAGTGCCTTTTGTGGTGTGTTTTGTATCGGACTCCTGCAATCTCAGGGTCGGTTGCCATTTTGAAAAGTTTCTTCTGTTGGGCACACACTCCCCCGTTCCTGTCTGCTCCTCTCGACTACCTTTTGCTTTCCTTACATCCCTGCATTACCGGTGCAGAACGCCTCTTTGACTACTATGTGGAAATCAAACAACGGAAACAGAGAATGTTTTGTCAAGACTTTTGTTGATAAACACAGGACTCATTTTCCCTTCAGAAATCTCATTCTCCCTTGAGAAATTGGAGTGTATGAAGTACAGTGATCCAATTCGATCTTTTTTTTTTGTTTTGTTTTGTTTTGTTTTTTCTTTTTGTTTTGTTTTTTCAAACTTGACCGACCACGACCATATAATGTTATGTTGTGTAATGGTTGTGTAAAAAAATCAAGGTCTTTATTTTAAAAGAAGAAAAAAATATTACTGGAGAATGCCTTTTAGCTCATACTCTTGCCTGCCTTGTACGATTTTGTGTTGCGTTTCCGAATTGTAAAGGTAATTTAGGCATGACAAGTTGGCAGACAGTGAGACTAAAAGTGATGGCTGAAGAAACTCGACTCTAAAAGGATTGCATCAGAAGAAACCTTCTTTTTTGTCTTGAACATTCCCCTTTTCTAACTTTATAAGTTGATTAAAATATTATACGTGCATGACTTCTTTCAAAACAATGTCTCAAATCTATCGCACTTGTTCCTCTGTGGTCAGAATGTGAAAAGTAGTTGGCAAAGAATATACACCATACGGAATAAATATAATCTGAAAAAAATAAATAAAAAACAAACAAAAAAGATTCAAAATGTTTAAAATGCTGTAAAATACTTATTTTGAAACATTTGCTGCTTTTCAAGCTCCAAGTCGGGGCTAAATGACAGTGTCTGGGCCCATTTGGTTTTGTGTGTGTGTGTGTGTGTGTGTGTGAGTGAGTGTGAGTGTGAGTGAGTGTTTGTCTATATCCTGTAGGATTTTTTAATTCTCTTTTTATATGTTTGTCTTTTGTATTTATCTCTTAGGTTTTAAGTTTCTCGAAATGCAGCAGCGTTCTTTTTGTCTTGTTGTTCTGAAGAAAGTCTGTCTCGTATGTTCTGTCCCTGGATAAGGGTCTAAACCTGCATTGCAGAGAAGCTTACAATCATGCCTGCTCCACCATTCAGTGTAACTGGTTTCTCTTTCCATTCATCTCAAATATTGGATGTGCTTTAGAGAATAAACAATCACATTTTTTGAAGAAAGAAAAAAAAAGAAATGAAAAATTCTCAAGTCTCTGTCCTGTCCAAAATAGGTTCATGTCTCTTTTCTTATCTCTCATACTTCCATGTTCCACCGTTCAGCTGCTTGTCAAAATATTTTCTAGGCATGAGTGAGCATTGCATTATGCCATCAAGTGACAATTGAATAGAGTGATGATATAGAGTATGGGATTTCTGATTAAGCCGTAAAATCAAACAATTTTAAAATGGCAGCATGATTATCATTAGAACTTCTGGATTTCCATGCATTACCATTAAATTAACATTGACTTAACATAACTTTGGATGACTGCTCCTCCTACACAATTGCCTTCAGAAGCATTAATAATGAAACACTCTGTCCAGTGATGACAACACTTATCTGACAAAGTTTCCTAGATTTTTCACATGTATTTAAATGAGCCATGAATTTCTGTCCCATGAACCAGTGAAAGGTCAGTGTACTCAAAGGGCATATGGCATAATTAAAACATAAGGCCCACCACTAATGACGAATCTCTGGGAGTGGATTAAAGCTAAAGACCATGAAAATGTATGAAATTACAATTGGGTAATGAGATTAAAAATGTCATAAAAGTTAATACTCTCTTTATTTTTTATTTATTTATTTTTTTTACAAAAAAGTATGTGGTTTTTGCTTTATGCTTTGTTAGGAATATCAATCAGTTTAAAATGATAATTGCATTAATTTCTTGATAATTTGCAGAGAAAAACTAAGATAATTTTTTGCAATAAGTGTTGCAGTGGGGTTTGTCCATATGTCCAAGGTAGGCTACACTCAGGACAAGGTCTTGTATGCCGCCTACAATATTTTTTAATTGTTAGTCTGTGTTAAATTGCATTAGACAATTTTTGCCTGATGCTCACAACTGCTGTTTTTAAAGAATCGTATGCCATGAGCGCCACATTTCACTTTTGTCACAATAAAAACACTTCAGTTTTAAACGACCATTAAAATGAAGGGAAAGAAAAGGGAGTTTGGTTTGGACTCTCTAACCTCTCTACAGCATGCCACAGCTCTTTTGGTTTTGATCTCATTTATTAACCTCTTGCCCATTTTAAAGACAGATACATACTGACAGTTTATCAGTGCTTTTCCATTTGTTTCAATCAGTACAACTCCAGCTCGCAGTATCCCTCTCTCTGCATCTCTGTTACGCTTTGCATACTAATGGTGAACATGTTCTGTTTTATCTATTCTTCACGTACCAAAATTGTGTATGAGTATCTCTCTGTGGTTTCAATAAGTCAGCACACAGAGAGAGTGAGCCGAGACACCAGAGAGAGTGAAAGCTGTAGGGGATTGGAACTCTCTGCGGCCGTGTCTATCAATTAGTGCTCTGATTAATCCCTTGCTTTAATCTCATCAGGCAGAACACTGCTAATTACCCACAGACGAGAAGAGCGAGGGATGAAGAAAGAGCAAAACTATAAGAGCATGTGTCATTAGATGCAAGAAGGGGTGGTAATAGGGAAAAGAGGGAGGAGAGGAAAGTGGAGAGCAATCATACGAGATGGCATCTGTCTTTGAGGTGAGATGTTGAAAATCTATGGCTCTCTTTTGTGGAACACAAGAAATTTGGAATGATGTACAGGTGGAATGTACAGGCTTATGTTTAAGCCATGTTTTGTACAACTGAATGGACTAAAGTGACTGCAAATCTTCTGTACTAGTTGTACTAAAGTAAGTTCACTTTCTTTAAAAAATGTTGGCAACCAATTGCACATAGTTTTTTTAGGTTTCCATGGCTTAAAATAGAGGATTAAATCCATGTTAAGAATAATAGTATTTAGAATGTTTGCTGTACAAATTAAAATAAGCAATAATAGTAGAGTATATAATTGTACTACAGGTACAATTCTGGCACTTTTTTCTCTGAGAGTGTATAGGAATAAATATACACAGAGATCAGTGGAAATATCTGATGAATACCGCAATCGATTAATCAGAGCTAGGTATTCCTGAGTACTGAAGCAGCAATCAAACTGATTTGTGAACAAATCAAGTATAGTTATTGAATTTCCTACTCATTGTAATTACACAGAAAAAAAAAAATCTTATTTTGAAATCAAGAAGAAATAAAGGCCTGCAGGTTTGAAACAACATGAGAATGAGTAAAAGATAGCAGAAATGTCATTTTGGTGAAACATCTCTTAATAGCAGCTCCTGTTTTTAGTAAAGGAAAGTGTTTAAATGCTGTAAGATGAATTTTCTTCGTATAGTTGGTTCTCAGGCAGCCAAGCCATGGCGGCAGAAAAAATATAGTAAGGCACTGATGGATTGTTCTTTCACAAATACAAACTTAACAGGTGGCTTGCGGCCAATGCTGTGTGTGTTATTAATAAAGTTTGCCCTTTCAAACACACTTAAACATATTTTTCATCTACTCAATACAGGCCTAGATTTCCAAGGCCATGAACGAGAACAAATCAATTTGAAAATGATTTGGACAGTGTACATGTGCCTGCGTACATTACTGAATAGGATGTCTTAATTGAATGTTTACAGGTAAGTGCTGAGAGCATCCTGAGCAAACAAAATCACTCTACGGCTACACTTTGCTGACCAAGCTCTTCTATTGTGTGATGCAAGTCAACCAAAGAAAGTGTTTCAGCTATGTAAATGGAATGAATACATAGGAGCCTTGCAGTTTATTTGTCAGAGCCTGCTGTAATTGTCGTCCATGTTTCACTAAACCATCATTCAGCATTATAAGTACATAAATCGGGGAAGTAGATTGTAATATTTCATCAACTGACTAATAGTATATGCAGGAAACGATGGAGATAGCATGCCGGTCTTAGACACTAAATTATTATCGAACACAGTTTACTTATATTTGGCAACTGGTAAATGTTTTGCTAACGTAGCATCGAGATGGGTCTAGTCACTACTAGGGTGATGTTTAAATCCTGATTCAGCAACATGACAGACTATGCTAAAGTCAAAATGCAGCTTTAGCAGAACTCCGAAATCGCTCTGGGATGCTAAAGTTGGTTCTTCCCATAGTGGGTGTGTCTCAAGAGAGACAACTAATTGGCTGTGGCCAAAACACACTGGATTTTGCTGTATATATATATTTCAGCTGGAAAGTGTCATACTGTTCTATTTCAATAATATCATTTTACTGAGTGTGATGAATTGCATTTTGTGTTTTTGCCAGGTGGTGAGCGATTTGTCATGGCCCACAAAAGTCAAGTTTGCTGAGTTTCTGGAATCAGTGAAAAACCTCTCGGTTGAAGTCTTCATAGAAACCAAATGGTGTAATCTGAGAATCATATTAGCCATGTGAAGTTATACAGTAGGAAAACTGACAAAAAATAGGAGAAATTTTCAGGGGGTGAACACCGATAGTTGCTAGATGCTAGATATAAAATGATCTACAAAACAGCTTATTTACACACCTGTATCTGTAAAAGAATATTGAATATTATCTAGAAACTTTGACACTGATGGATTTTATTGTTTCAGAATCCCCTTCTGGGGGCTGAGTCATCCGAATGGGAATCTCATTCGCATGATTATAGGTGGAAGAAGATTTCTGAATAGGTTTTAAAACCTGAAAGTAGTCATTACGACAAACCATCTCTCCTGAATCAGTGCTTTTCATTGCTAATGTTTTACTTTATGTAGTGTATACTTTCATGAATATAAAAAAGCAGACTAAAAGAAGTAGAACAAGCATTTAGGAGATACTGACTCAAGTAGGCCAGGTGAAGAAGCCCATTTGGATGTTCTACAGTTGAGTGTGATACAATAATTTTCTGTCCATGGAACCTGCAATGGGAAATCAGTTTGCTCCCTGTATGTCCAATATTCATATGGACAATTTGGAGCAAGCAAATATCTGGAGCAGTTTGCAACCAACAGCCTAATTTAAGAAAAACCTGCCTTGCAATGCAGGGATTGTGCAAGAATACTGAGGTGGCTACAAATATAACATTGTAAATGACTCCTTTTACTAGTGCAAGTGCCAAACACTTTTGTCTTTGTAAATCTTTCATCAAAATGTAACTTGGTCCACTGTGTAAATTACTTTTCTTTCCAACTGACATCATCAAGTCCTTTTTTTAGCCCCTCCCCTCCAAAGACCTTTCATATCAAGAGACTTTTCACAATCCATTCACTTCCCAGTGGATAAAATCAAGCCATGTTCTACTTTTCTTCTCACTGAATATACACTCACCTAAAGGATTATTAGGAACACCTGTTCAATTTCTCATTAATGCAATTATCTAGTCAACCAATCACATGACAGTTGCTTCAATGCATTTAGGGGTGTGGTCCTGGTCAAGACAATCTCCTGAACTCCAAACTGAATGTCAGAATGGGAAAGAAAGGTGATTTAAGCAATTTTGAGCGTGGCATGGTTGTTGGTGCCAGAAGGGCCGGTCTGAGTATTTCACAATCTGCTCAGTTACTGGGATTTTCACGCACAACCATTTCTAGGGTTTACAAAGAATGGTGTGAAAAGGGAAAAACATCCAGTATGCGGCAGTCCTGTGGGCGAAAATGCCTTGTTGATGCTAGAGGTCAGAGGAGAATGGGCCGACTGATTCAAGCTGATAGAAGAGCAACTTTGACTGAAATAACCACTCGTTACAACCGAGGTATGCAGCAAAGCATTTGTGAAGCCACAACACGCACAACCTTGAGGCGGATGGGCTACAACAGCAGAAGACCCCACCGGGTACCACTCATCTCCACTACAAATAGGAAAAAGAGGCTACAATTTGCACGAGCTCACCAAAATTGGACGGTTGAAGACTGGAAAAATGTTGCCTGGTCTGATGAGTCTCGATTTCTGTTGAGACATTTAGATGGTAGAGTCAGAATTTGGCGTAAACAGAACGAGAACATGGATCCATCATGCCTTGTTACCACTGTGCAGGCTGGTGGTGGTGGTGGTGTAATGGTGTGGGGGATGTTTTCTTGGCACACTTTAGGCCCCTTAGTGCCAATTGGGCATCG
Organism: Barbus barbus; assembly: GCF_936440315.1. Taxonomy (NCBI): domain Eukaryota; kingdom Metazoa; phylum Chordata; class Actinopteri; order Cypriniformes; family Cyprinidae; genus Barbus; species Barbus barbus. The sequence goes on along the minus strand of NC_136715.1, from coordinate 14,973,431 downwards.
TTTAAATGCCACGGCCTACCTGAGCATTGTTTCTGACCATGTCCATCCCTTTATGACCACCATGTACCCATCCTCTGATGGCTACTTCCAGCAGGATAATGCACCATGTCACAAAGCTCGAATCATTTCAAATTGGTTTCTTGAACATGACAATGAGTTCACTGTACTAAAATGGCCCCCACAGTCACCAGATCTCAACCCAATAGAGCATCTTTGGGATGTGGTGGAACGGGAGCTTCGTGCCCTGGATGTGCATCCCACAAATCTCCATCAACTGCAAGATACTATCCTATCAATATGGGCCAACATTTCTAAAGAATGCTTTCAGCACCTTGTTGAATCAATGCCACGTAGAATTAAGGCAGTTCTGAAGGCGAAAGGGGGTCAAACACAGTATTAGTATGGTGTTCCTAATAATCCTTTAGGTGAGTGTATTTTTTAACACAGAAATATATACATTTAGAGGATAAACAAGCCTTAGAGGATAAACTTTTTAAAACTGAAAAACTGAACGTGACAAGGATCTTTAAATTCAGACAAAATTATAAATCATATCCCTTTTGTGACCACCTTTCTTCTTCTACAGTCTAAGTACAATCTATAATTAACACTTATTTGAGGGAGGCACAGTACTTTGGAGTAATAGCTGTGGTTCAAGAGGAACACAGGGTACTCTGGTTCAATAGTCACTTTGGAACAATACGTCCACAAATCCTTTATATCCCTTTTTTCCTTTTAGAATTGGAGAGACCCTTAAGTCCCATTTAGCTCAAAATAAAAAAATAAAAAAACAGGCCTGACTAAAATTGGTACAAAGCAACACTTTTTACTTTTGTATGAGTTTTATGATTACCTATGAGAACAGATTCTAAACAAATGTAAACTTTTTTTCATCAACAGTGTGTTCTTCTTGGGGTCGTCAAAGTGACCTCCAAACACAAGTAACATTACGTAAGAACATTCTGAACAGTGCTTTGTAGCAAAACAGAGGGTTAAAGCATCAAACATATCTGTCCTCTAGGTTTTAATTAGGTTGGAAAATTGGAAGTGAAAATATCTGATAAATCAACACCTTATTTACATTTGCATTAGAGCGGTGAGGAGAATCTGGCCACTGTGAGTCCTAAGATGTAAAATGATTGATACTGAAACTGCATAGCAATTTTCCTAATGGTCTGAATGAAATTATTTAAAATTTCATGGATTATGGGGTAAGAGACTATTTTAGGACTTCAATTATTAAGCAATTATAAAATCCCATTTTAACTAGCATTTCATGAAATTCAAGCAATGTTCAAGCAGTTCAGTGTTAATTTCATTACTCTCATTAATGTGCATTAATTTGTGAAAAATACACACCATGTGCTTTGTAGTACAATTTATATATACAAGTATTTATTTTATATGCATCATAAACGCCATGAAGCTTAATTTTTTCAGAGGTGTTATCCAAAGAGTGTGGATTCAAACTCGTATTCCTAATTGTGAATAAGATAAACCTACTTGTAACTTCAACATAATCCTAATGCTTAAAGCTATGTGACCCCCAGTCCATTCTGGAGCTTTTATTTGTGCTCGCTAGTGAACAGCAGCTGTTAGACATTGTAAACGCAGCTAAAGCAGCTGACAATTTCCATGGACAGGCAAACAATTACCATTAGGTAGAGCTGCAGTCACAGCGGCACGTGACATGCTCAGACGTGTGGTATCATCCAAATGAAAATATCCTGTTTATCCTTCCAGCTGAGACGTAGCTCATTAGACAGATAGAAATCAGAAAATGCACAGATTTGCTGTTTACACTCAATGTCAAATCTTCAAGTTTCCATCCATTACAAACAGAAACATTGAGCAGGTGCTCATTTGCGGTTGCCTGTGTATCCTGAAAGCACCATCCAGAGAGAATTCTCTTCATTTGAAGTATAAATTCAGCAGAAACTTTGAGAGTGGATAACGATTGATTGTTTGTGTGCTTGCTTGTTTCTGCTTGGTTGTGTACGTTGCATTTCTGTTAATGGCTCCTTTTTATCGGAGAACAGTGGGATCCATTAAATAGGACCAAAATAACAGTGGAAAGGCACAGCGTTTTTTTTTTTTTCCCTGCACATTGTTGATGACAGAGCCTTTCCTGCAGGTCAGTGTTTTGATGGCGAATAAAGACAGCAAGCGAGACATTTAAATGCTTTCAACTGGTTCGTGATGATTGTTTGGACCTCTGTCTGGAGGAATAATCACAAATCAACATGTTTTGATGCATTATGTCTTCAAAATATCAATTTGAAACATAATTACAGACCGAAACTGTCAATTAATAGAGAAATTAGCGTGAACGGTTGATGGATGTTGTTTGGTTGTATTCACAGGCCGTACACTGTTGAATCTAAACATGAGAAGTTTGTCAAAATTGCATCAGGAAAGTGGATTTTGCTGAGCGCACACTAAAATATGATTTATTCCTAGTATGTTTTGGCTGTGAAATGTATTTGGCTCTTGCTGAAACTGCAGCATTTGAAAGAACAAGCTGTTTCAGTGTCTCATCAATAATGTATCTTCTGAAAAACTATGTATTAGGGATCGGAACATCACAACACACAATGATGGTCGCTGAGCTGATGAATCGGGACAGAATTTAAAGAAGCATGTAAATGTGAACTTCCTTGCTCACGGCCTTGTTCGAAGATGCAACAGCATACTGGTTTTGATCCGTTGAGATCTGTGCTAAGGGAGGCCCTAGGCACAGGATTCTTGCTGATGAAACTGTGGTAGTTGTAGAAGACTCACACCGGCTCACCAGGGTGGAAACATTCTCTGGTCCAGTAAATGTAATTTCTCCTCTGGGTCATTGCCCGACGGCAGGACTGCTGAGGTGGTACCTTCAACGCGCTCTCATGCAGAAAAGCTCAATTTTCTTGATAGATTCCTCTTTAGAAACCCTGTTTCCATTTCTTTAGAGCTTTTGCTTTATTCCAATTACAGTAATGTTTAACTGCATAGTGTTTATATTATAAATATAATGTTGCTTTTTCAAATACTTTATTGCTATTTATAATGTGTAAAACATTTACATTAACTGCAGAATATACCTTTAATATTACTGTTATACTATAAGCAGAAGCAAGGTATTAAGTCAAATCAATATTTCATGCCCATGTTTTTATTTTGGAAGTAGCCATGTGACTATCCACCTCATTTTTCAAGGCAAAAGTAAACTATTTTCTATGAATGTGTGAGACTTCCAACTCATTAGCTAAAGGTAAATAACTAAAATAAAAGTGCAGTAAATGGTAAAACTATTTGCGCTTTTTTTTTGTATCATAATAAATTAAAATATTATGATAGCAAATACTAGTTCGCTATATCAAACTGTTGATACTGGAAGCTTTGCATATTTGCGTTTTAAAAAATGGCCATGTCCATTCTTATGCTGACAATAAGGTGAACAGAAAATAATAAACGTAACAATTTTTGTTAGGTAACTTTTTTTTTTTTCAAAAAAAGGTTTTGTTGGGTAAAGGCAAATGTTCGCTGCAGTCAACTCTTTTAGATGAACAGATGTGTAGTAAGGCGGAGATGAAAGAAATGAATCCTGTCTAAATGGAGTATCGCCTATGGCCCAAAAATAACTACCTATCATGACCTCAGACTGAACTTAAAGTTTTTTTAAGCAGAACACAAACAGTTAGAGACAGAAGCTTCAGTGTTTATTAGGCAGAATCCTGCAGACTTAAGGCCCTTTGACGCCAATGCTGAACTGTTTGCACAAACATATTTTCATTCTGATGTTGATCAAAGTAATCTAATAGCAGTTCTGAGGAAACTTTGAAAACTAATTCAAAAATGTTAATAATGACCTCAACTCGACTTTGTGCAGAACAGAAACATGTAAAGACAGCAGCTTGAATATTTAGTAGACAAACTCCTACACACTTAAGGCTCATTCACATCAAAAATGATAACTACAGAGTTTTAATAGTCGTTCTAAATTTGTGAGGAAAGCTGGCATCAGAATAATAGCGGTGATGACAAACATGGAAAAGTTGTAATCACTAATTATTTTCAGCCGAAGAGCGATAAAAAATAAAAATAAAAACACATTAGCAATACCATGGGTGCAGCTGCGTAATATCATTGCACGATATGGCGGTAAAACTCTAGGGGAGTTGGGAAATAAAGCCTATTTTCAAAAAAAGTGGAGTGTTCCTTTAAAGAGCTCGAGCATTTAAATCAGCAGACTACAAAAGTGCAACGCGCGTTTATAAAGCGTTAATATGTTCCGTAAATTCTTGTTTATTATTATCCATGTAGTTGACAAAGGTAGGCTATTAGCTGTGTCCGGCATCAAAAGGAATGGATATAGCCTCTATATGCCATCACTCCTCTCTCTAAAATAATAGGAGCGTTTCTCCTATAATTGAGCAAATACGGGTGAGAGAGAGCAGCTGTTGAGGTGGGTCTCATAAATTGAAGTTGACGTAGCTAAAATGAACACATGCACAAAGAGAGTGGAACATAATCGCTCCGAGTCCGAGCACGTCTAACAGCGATTCCGGTGCTAGCTGCTGCTGACACAAGCAATCTTACATCACAGCCACACGACCACAAGCTTCATACAAACACAAGACCGGACCCTGATGCTGCGATGACCTCTGTGTACCAATCAATTGTCAGCTTCAATTGGCATTGACGAGTCGGTATGGCAGTGCATACTATCTTATGTCGGATGAGAAGTCACAACAGGGGGTCTTTGTTACAGTAAGATTTAGGCTTCCTAACAGCGCCGGGATAATAGTCGGGTTACAAATGCTCCACCCAATCAAACCTAAAGTCTGTGTGATTTTTTCCTCCGCCAGCCGCTGTTTACACAGAACATTATGTGAGATGTAGCTAGGCAACCAGTCAGCCTCTGCCATCCCCTCTTTCTTCCTCTCGAGAGGGAGCTTATGTGGGCTTAGCTCTAGAGGAACAGTGGCCCTTTGCAGCAAAGAAGGGAATTACCATGGAAAACACTGGATTGCGCCCGCACACAAAGGGCAAAAGAGGGAGGCTGACATGGCAGAGGTATTCTACAATGCGGGATAGACCGACATCATTAGTCATAGTCAATTTTGTTTCAAGTTGCTAAACCTATGAGGTACCCACGATGAGGTACAAGGCGGTTCGGGATACGTACTGTAAGAGACCTTTTGACCTTTCACTGAACATGCAGAACTTTACATTTCCAGACTGAGCATCTTGTAGCCTAGAAGCATTAACTCAACCCATGCCATCTTGCCTTGCCAACTGTCACGAGTTTAACTCTTAAGTCTGCGTATATCCAGGAGGGATGACTGAATGGTACTGGATGAGTTTGAGAGCCAAAGTCCAACACTGAAGTGTTTAATCTATCCTCACTTCTCATTTCGACAGGGAGGAAAATCGTAGTTCCACCAAAAAGCTGTCACAGAACAACAAATAACTGACTGAAGTCATATAGAAGTCAGAACACGTCCTTTTAAATGCAGGAATATGTGTAATTATTTTTCATTTTCAGCAACAAACTAGCATTTATTTCTAGCAGACCCAGATGAATGAACGCAGGTCTACAGTGCCATCTAGTGTACAACAAGAGAATAACCACGTGATGTCCGGTTAATTTCATCACAACTAGTTATTTGAATCATTCGTTTGAATCAATTGGCAACGGGTTTGTAATGAGAAGTAAAACGTTGAGGTAGGGTGACCACAATCATAACATCTAGTAATAAATGTTATATCTAAAAGAACACTTTAACAAAAAAGCACTAAAAACTGGGCAAGGGAACATTCGTGATTCAAAAGAATCGAGAGTCATGTATTTGAATCGGTCAGTTAAAGTGAAATGAATCTAGCAATTAAGGATTCTTTTAAGCATCCCATTATAAAACCACACCACCAAGGCTTTTATATAAACTTTGTCCACTTTTATTTCTTAAAACATCTTTATAAAAACACAAATATAAAATGAATGGGTAGTTCCACTGTGAATTCTTTTTTTACACAAGTAATTTGCACATTACAAAGCCACCTTCTATGAAAAACATGATATATAATTGCAATTTTCTTTTAACACAATTTCTGAAGAGTAAAATCCAAAAGGGGCAGAAAACTAACAACAAGGCAAAATAAAAGAAAAAGAAAACCATTAAAAAGTGAAAATGAGAAGAGCACGAGTCAGCTCGAGAAAGGAAAGAAAAATGTATCGCTGTATGTGTGAGTATGTGAGACAGTGACAGAAAGTGTGAAAGAGCAATAAAGAAAGACGCAAAGGGAATGACAAAGAATGATAATAACAGCAAAAAAAGAAATGAGGGCAGGACATGGGCTATCTGCTATTTGAGAAGGGCTCGGTAGAGCAGTTGTGAGTGGCTGGTGCTTCTCTCGTTCTCTAGACAGAAGAGCAGATCCCTGAGGTTTACACGCGTGATGCGCTGGCGAGTGTACTGCCTCGACGCTCCTGCATTTAAGCCCCCGGATGCACTCGCGCACAAACCTGAGCCCTGTCAACACACACATAAACTAACATTTTAATACTAATGTTGGAAAATTGATCAAATAGGAGTAATGTAATAGTGACCATTCTAACGGAGAGAAGAAAATGAGCGAGACTTAATTTAAACCTATATTACATCAAGTAAACATTGCAAAAAGCAATACCAATTTTTTTTCTCTGAAAAAGGTGAATGATAGTATAAGATAATATAATATTAATGCAATATGTATAAACTAATATAAAATAAAAATACATTTTAAATATTTTCAAATTGTGAAGTTCTTTAAAATTTGTAAATGATAATATGACAAAAATATAAATTGCATAAAACAAATGTATATTTAAAATTGTAAGAATTTGCTAAAAATGTATCACAAAATTATTTAAATAAAATATTAACTGCAATTATTTTTATGAAAAGTGGTGATAATGTAATATTAGTATAAAAAACTAAAATAAAAATAACATGATATAGAATTATTTTTTAAATACATTCCTAATTTAATAAAGTTTTTCTCTGCAAAATGTGAACGATAATATAAATTATAAAAAATAAATAGCATGATACACGGATATATACTTAAAATTGTATAAAAAATTGCTGAACAAAATGGCTGTGACTACGCCTTCAGACTGTCCTTTCTGCCATTTGTGACAATCCGAGACCCTTGAAGCACAACAAGACATCTCAAACCTGCCCAACAGCTGCTAAATGATTTAAACAGGGCACAAAGAGGGACAGAAGGAGATGAGGAGAAGGGCAGCAGACCGCCATGGTGAGGGAGAGATGTTTGGTACCTCTGTGTCAGTCCCAAGTGAAGGAGAATCCAGTTTTCTTTTCTTTCTGGGTCCAATAGCCGCCAACGCCGTCAAGTTGGCATCTCTCTGTCGAATCTGAGCCAATTCCTGCTGCTGCATCTGTAGCCACACGCACACATATATATATTTATATATATATATATATATATATATATCAGCTCTGACCCATAATCAAACACAATGGTCCTCTGACAAGATAAACATCTCAAGTGTGCCATCTTACCTCTTTGGCCTTCTGTTTCAGCCGTAGCTGCTCGGGGTCCTCTTGTCGCGAGCGTGACTGCAAAACATAAATAGCAATTAGAGAGGATCAACAGTCAAAACACACAGAGACACCTGCTGGAATCAAATACATTTGAAAAATTAAGGCTGTCAATCAATTAAAACATTTAATCATGACTTTTAAGAAAAGAAACAAAAGAATGAGTGTATAAATGTGATCTTTACAAAAAGACATGCAAGTTTGACATGAATAATGTAGCTCTCTCACACTTTTTAGATGTACACTTACACTTCCATTCAAAAGTTTGTTTTTGACATGTTTCCAATTTATCTGATAAAAAAATATATAGCAAAAACAGTAATATTGTGAAATATTATCAGAATTTAACTGTTTCCTATTTTAATATATTTTCAAATGTAATTTATTCCTGTGATGGTCAAGTTGAATTTTCAGCAGCCATTACTCCAGTCTTCAGTGTCACATAATCTTTCAGAAATCATTCATATGCTGCAAGAAACATTTACCATTTGTATTAATACTGAAGGTTTTGTGTAAACTGTGATACAATAGAAAGTACAAAAGAACAGCATTTCTTTGTTTGACTCTTTCTGTAAGAATGAAAAAGTCTTCGCTGTCACTTCTTTTTCTTTACTGATCATTTTAATGCACCCTAGCTGAATAAAATAATTAATTTCAAAGTTTTGAACTGTAGTATACATGTATAAAGAGACAGAGAAAGAGAGACAGAGAGAGAGAGATTTATTTTAAGTTTGACAAGGCAGGATTAAAAAAAGAATCTTGAAAATGTAACAAACAACAATTAAGATCATAAATGAAATCATAATAAAATCATTAAATTATAACAAATTACAAGCAATTATAAGTAATGCAAGCCTGCAATCCTCCACGCTGATGTTCACATTATTCATATAAATGGTTGATTTGGGACCTTTACTTATGCCTAATGATACTGCGTTGATATTGTATCACTTTTATTATTATTTGTGTGTTCATTTATATAATTTCCAACATTTCAGTTCATGAAAAAGCAGAGTGTCTAAAGAAGCACTCACTTTGGAACTCAGTGCACTTAGAGCCGTTTCTATGAGCTGCGGTACTGGACAAAATTGAAGTGAATCGAGAGATTGAAACAAATACACTGAGACACTGAGTCTTGTTTTATTCTCAATATCATATTTGGAATCCATACATTGTGACGCACTGAATCATAGCATTTGAAAATATTGTTTCAGCTTGTTTCAAAATAAAATAAAGCTATTAATCACAGTTAATTAACTGCAAGCATCAAATCCATTGTAGTGTGCGAGAGAGAAAAAAAATCTAATTTTACCACAGAGTTTGGAAGACTGAACCCGTTCTAAACTTAAATCAATGATCAGAACCTCTGGCCAATGATAGTATTAGTGTGTGAGCGAGAGAGAGAGAGAGAGAGAGAGAGTATGGCTGGAGGTGGCTTACTAACCTTAGCTGCCTTCATTAAAATTTCTCTCTCCTGCTCCTCTTTCTTCTGTTTCTCCAGCTGGTCAAGTTGTTCAAAGAACTTGAGCTGAGACCGAACATCCTCCACCTGCTCGTACCGACTATCCTCCTGCACACACATCATTAACATTACACACAGCCTTACAGGCTCACAACAAAAGCTCACACCCAAAGGATGGAGCGCTTTTGAGACCGAAACCTGCAACAGCCTCCGGATTCATAATTCCGATTCTGACAAAGGAAACGCATCCACGGTTCAACAAAGTGTGGTAAAGAAATATGAAAAAATGTTACTATCAACATACTTTAATGAGCTAGCCCAACTGGGTCAGTAGACTTGCCTTGTAAGTCATGTTCTTTTGCTGGGCAATCAATGAGACCTTCTCTAGAAGGTTTTGCAGTCTCTGCTGAGTGGCATGAGAGACGATGTTCACGACCTCGGGACCCAGCTCTGTCACTCCAAACCTTTGACCTGACCACATACAGGAGAACAACTGTTAGCTCTGGTAAAACAGTACATTGTAGTAAAATCGAATACAAGATTTTTCTGTAACTAGAAGTCTCACCTATCTGTAGTATCTTCTGCTGTAGCATGCTGGCGGAGAGGAAAGCTTCATCCTTACAGGACCGCGTGACTGCGCCAACCAGCTCTGAGTTGGTGGCCAGGATACGTGCACTCTCCTCCGAAAGATTAACGCCTGCCATTGAGGCCACGTCATTAATGTCATCGTCATCCCTGGACAGATTTAGACATAAAAGAATATATGTTAGAAAGAGTTTGAGAGTCTGTTTCTCTAGTTTTACAAATGCTGCAAAACTATGACTTTCTAAATAAACTAATTTAAACATGTCTTTTGTATAACTACTCAAATGACAATTCACCATACTTTCAAGTATATAAAAGCATATAATATATCTGTGTATATTTTAAATAAATCATGTTAATCTTAGAAGTCTTATAAGGTCATTTTTTATATAATTAATCATTTAAATGTTCAGTACAGTGTTGTTACTGTCAACCAAATCTACAACCTAAAAACAGTCCATTCATTTAAATTAAATAAAAATATTAGATAAAAAAGTATAAATGTTGGTTTGACAACTGAAATAAAATAAATTTATGTTGAATTACTAAAATGACTAAAACTCAAATAAACAGAAATACTTATAAAGAATAATTAATTTGACAAAGCATAACAAAATTACTAAAACTTAAAATGGAATAAAAACTATGAAATGAAATACAAAATTATAAAAATAATAGCTAAAAGTGTATGTATATATATATAATAACACTAGTTCACAGTATCAAAATTAATATTACACTGTTACGTGACCCATGGTCATGGCACTTAATGGTCATAATTCACAAACAAACTACTGTAGTGTTTGTAGCCTGAAATGAATTAACCTTGAGGAAAATGCAACATCTTTTCATCACAATCAGTTTAGCTAAATTTTGTGTACTACTCATGTATGTTGTGCACATTGTCTCCTGGGTAAACGTTGCTGTGTGTGGCAGCAGAAAAAAGAAATGAACACACCACAAACCTGAAAGTTCCTCCAGCAACATCCTTTGTTTTATTCTTCTGAGCTAACGCTACAGATACAGAGCCCGGAGCCAGTTTAGTGCTACTCACAATACCCTGCTTCACAGCGACTGAGAGAGAGAGAGGTTACGTTTTGTGTCATTTCATTATGAAAGAAAACAGACAGTGATAGATTTAACAGACACACTCACCTGTCTGGATCTGTTTGAGATGCACCTGAGGCTGACCCACCACTATGTGGCTGTGGGGTTGACCCCTGAGCGTCACCATGGGAGTGGTTGTCAGGGTAACCTGAGGGGGCTTCACTATTGCCCCCTGCTGTGGAGGCTGCAATACCTAAACAACAACATTGAATGCAATTCTATAATTACAACCAATGAGAGTTTTACAACAGTCATTAATCATGTATATTTTGTTTGTAAATATTTGTTTATATGTTAATTAATATCTATTACTATTATAACAGATCATGTGTGTGTGTGTGTGTGTGTGTATATATATATATATGTTTTTACATTTGTTTCAAATAATTAAGTAATATAATAATAACAACAAGAGGTGCCTTTGCACCAAATTATAATAACAATATTATTTGTTTATATCATATAATAGCAATGAAAATTATTATTATTATCATATACAAATAATAATAATATGTGGAATGGGACTCAAAATTAATTTAACCTTTTATTAACACAAAGTTTGATCAAATATTTCCATGTTATTATTATAATTGCAATATGACTTATTTCAACAAAACTGTTTTGAATCTGTATCTTTAAATACATGTTGTCATACAAAGTTAACACTGATTCACACTCGTGATCTTCAAGTACACATAAACCATGCAAAAAATTATTCAAAACTAATCTGCAAATCTTCTTTCTGAAGGGTTCATCCAAAAGAAATAGCAAGAGCCATTTATTTGTGAATCAGACTGACCAGTTGCGGTGCAGTGTCTATACCAGTCTGTTGATGCAGTACAAGAAAATGATCTGTCCACTTTAGTGAAGAATGCAGACATTCAATAAACATTAACAAAACTATTTCATAAAAATAATTTTGTTTTTTTGTTTCAGAATTCCTAACCTAACCCTTGTCCTTTATCAGTATTATCAGGCACAAAACTATACTTGTCACCGACAGTCAATATATATAAATCATATGCATATGATGTTTTCTATTGTATTAATTGACATAGCTCAGAGTGATTTTTTTTACTTTGCCACAAGGCAAATACAGGCATTACCTTTCAACAATTTAAACAAAGTACTAAAGCAATTAAACTCCAATCATTTAGACCAAACACCTCATTTTGTGCTGTTAGCATTAACCCCCTGGGGTCTGAGAGTGTTTTGGGGGCCTGGAGATGTTTCGACATGTCCTGACATTTGTACTTTTTTCAGTTGCTTATAAAAAATATAAATGGCTAAAGTTTAATAACACTGTAAACAGCACAAACTGGGCTACAATAAGATGTTAGCAACATTTATGTACATGATTGTGTTTTTGAGAAAGCAACGTTTATGCGTGGTAATGAAAAACTACAATTTTGAAGTCACTGAAATAAGGCCATAAAACACATACATAACAATTATTCACAAGACTTTTGAGAACTGGATCTTGTAACCTAGAATTTTTCAAAATTATGTGAAAATCATCTTGTTTATTTGCTCACAGAATTAAAAAAAAAAATTTAAATTAAAATTTTTAAAGACATGTTTTGTGATCGAAAGCCTATATGCGAGGGAGTGGCAATGGCCTTGGCAGGTAAGAGAGAATGTGAGGAGATTGAAAAAAAAATAATTTTTTAATTATTTGTATTTTATTTACAACACAGTATAATCAAAACATACATAATGAAGGTCAAAAGACACATTATTGTGCACACTGATCTAACCACAGAGATGTAAACAGACTTTGAGTCATTCCTGCAACAGATTCTGTTCAACAAGTGAAACAAGTAAATCATACCTGGTATATACGTGTGTTATTTAAGTGTTTCTACTACTTTCCATGGATTCAAGAAGAAAAAAACAATCAGTAGTCAAGGATCTTGTTTTACCATAGAATATCAGTGTAGTTGAACATCTGATGTTGGTACAGCGCTCTCAGAGGAAAACAGTTTGAAGAGACTGAAAGTCAGCAGGATTCATCATCTGTGGTGCAGGTATCTGAAAGAAAAGAAAAAACATTTGTGAGCATGTTTATACCAGGAGCATCTGTATATATATATATATATATATATATATATATATATATATATATATATATATATATATATATATATAGGTTTTGTACCCATAGACTCAAGCATGCTTTGTACTATCGTAAAAAAAAAGACATTTTATTTTTGAGAAACTAATTATTATTGTTTAGCACGTTATTAAAATGATTTTTGAACAGAGTAGGCTATTAATAATAAACATATTCTAAACATAATTAGACTCGTAGCATTCCTCATGTTACAGTGTACACTCATATTACTTCTATGTTTTATAAAGAGCGTGAAAACATCATCGCACCATAAGAAATTTAAATACAATGAATTGCCTATGATATTCAAAATGTTTTACTGGATTTCAAACATTTTAGTCAGGAATTATAGTTTGGGAAAAACCCAACTATGATTTTGTAGTCATATAGCCATCCTGAACATCATGTATGATTTTATAGTATAGAAGATATGATTCTGCAGACTCACGCATGCTTTGTACTATAAAAGGATGTACTTTGTACTATAAAAAAAAAATTGTTATCGTTTAGCACGCTATTAAAATATATTTGTGAACAGATTATTAATAATAAACATGGTCTAAACATTCTTAGATGCGTAGCATTCATCGTGTTGTAGTTTGGGAACAACCCAACTAGTAATGTGTTCAAGTTTATGTCCCAATAACGGTTAACTAATGCAAAAAATAAACATTACTTACTCATCAGATCGATCTTCTCTTCTGGATGAAATATTGTTCTTCTTTTGAGGGAAATCCAGCCTTTACTCAGCGCGTCTTCTTCCAGAAACTAACAGTAGCCGTGATGAACGACTCCTCACTCTTTGTTTATGTTGGGCGTCTCCACATGCACGCGGCTCACGTGGATATTTACATATGAATGGCGAGAGCCGCGAGGGGGCGGGACTGCATTAGAGATAATGAGCTAGACAGGAAAGACTGAACATCGTGTTGGGGTCATACGGATTACTTCACAATATTTGTTTTCGATATGACTTACTTCATTTAAAAGTAGACACTTCAAGCTTTCTATAGATATAACTATCCCATGTCTGTGTGTTCAGAATTCGCCGAGTTACAGTTCATTTTAGTGACGCTTTTCTAAAAGCAATTCGCGGAGACGGAGAAGACAGAGAATGCACCCTGTTTGTTTTCTTTATTCTTCAAAAGCACAAAGTTTAGTTGTTATTATGAGTGTATACAAATAAAAGTAGACCCCTTACAGATTCGAATGGTGTATTGCTCTTATCTGTGCGATCAAAAATGGCGGAGTAATTCAAGCTCATCTCTGCCTTATCAGGAAAATCTGCCACAAAACGCTTATCCGCGTTTGTCGACCCCAGAGGGTTAATAATCCCAGCCGTGTCCTTGCACCTCAGTAAACAACACATTAAGTAAATTATGCATGTAGGTCGGTGTTTACCAGAGAGGCAGTCTGGCTGGAGTTGCTAAGGGCAGGCTGGATGAGCGTGCGAGGAGCTGTGCCGGTGGCACCAGCCGTGTTAGAGCTGGTCAGCACCACAGCGGGCGCCTGGAGGGCCTGGCTCTGCTGGATGAAGGCTGTGGAGTCAGGAGTGAGCTGTCTCAGAGCTGGAAGACTCCTCTGAAGAAACACATGGAAAAGGAGGATTTAATTGTGGGAAATAGGACTGTCCCGATTTTAAAGTTTTGGCTGGCAATTAATCGTCATACAAGCAATTGCAAATAATGATTTAAAGCAACTCCATTTGGCTAGGCACTAAGCAGGCAGTGTGAATGCTGCAATGTGTTAACACAACCACCAAAAATGACCATGTTGCTTACGTGTGCTTTGTGAAACAGGCCTAAACAACCTTAACAACCAATAACCAATAACAATCTTGTTCAATAAACATTGTGCATAAACTTAACCCCAGTTTGCGCTTAACCGATTTGTCTCCAATTAGTAGATACTTACAGTAATTTATTAAATGTTAATTACTACATAATTATCTGGTCCCAAATTACATGAATTGAGTTACATTTTCATTCAATTTTAAGATCTTTACCTTAAGGAAAGGCACTAAATAAGGCTGAGGAGAGGAGTTGAGCTCTTTGTAGAGCCTGCTGGTGAACTCCTCTGCTTCAATCATCCCTTCCTGAGGGGACAAACACCAAAAACAACTCATACATAGACTACTGACTAATACAGTGGGTTCAAAAGTCTGAGACCATATTAAAATATTAATTTAAAATAAACATTTTAAAATGTAAAAATGTCAAACAAAGAAAAGTTACAGTGTAAACTGAAGAAGAAATATATAAGATTCTTTACTATTTTCTATTTAAATAAGCTCATTTGTGATCTTCTGAACATCTTTAAATAAAACCTCAGAATGTTCCCATTAAAGCACATCACGATCCTCAGGTTTCACACAGCTCAAGTACAGTTTTACTTTTTTGCTGCATATTTAATCATTTGCATCCGTGGTCAGCATTAAAGACTTCTTTTAAAAATGAAAAAATTGAACAGTAGTGAATAAAATAGAAGCATTTTAATGAATGGTCACAGACTTGGACCCCACTGCAGGGGTAGACTGTGAAACACCCATTCAACAAAGTGACAAAGGTAATCTGTTCAATTCAGGTTTTACACACATCATTTAAAAAAAATAGCAACTTACACAATTATGATAAATTGTCAACATTTTTTCACAGAGTTAGAAACATGCAAACACACTCAACTTCTGAAACTCACCAGCAGGTTCTTGACCAGCTCTTTAACGTTGGCGACAGTCTCTGATGACTGCTTACCACTAGTGGCCAGCTTTATCAGCGTGGATAAGAAGTTCCTACATTTCTTTACATTCTCCATTGTCTCCTATAAAAAAAGAAAAGTGATTGAATTAACACAATGTAGTTTTACTCTGCAGCAGCTTAAGGTTCTCTTGCATCCGTACCTTGGATGCATACAAATGTTCAGGTTAAGATTTAACAGCATGAGCCTTGTATCAGTTGGGGATATCAGGGGATTCCCACTCTGAGAACAGATATTTCATTTAGGTTTGCACTTGGAAATCTCTTTAACTCCTTTTTACCAAATTTAATCAGGTCAGTTTACAGACCTTTCGAGAAGCCTTTAAGCATGAAGCTAAACGTTCTGGACCGTTTCTTCGGCTGTGAACCAGCGTGTCTGTGTGTGACTGCTAAGTTAGTGCAGCCTCTCACCGTTGCCGAGGAGACGGTGGTCCCTGTGGCAGAAGTCACAGTCCTCTGGGCGGTTCCTGCCTGCACTGACAACGCTGCACCCACAGAGGAGGCCTGCTGACACACCAGAGAGAAGGAGTACAAAGAGAGAAGAAGATAACAGCCACCTCAGAAATACACCTTACAGCACAGACTGATTCCTGTCATTTCTAAAGGGGCTGTTTCTACATGATGTGCCTTTTATAGCTACCTGTACAGGTGGTCTCTGGAGTGTGGTAGTGGCTGTGCTGCAGGCTGTAGGAGAACCCTGCTTTATGATGGTGGTAGGAGTCACCTGTCGGGCCATCAGAGGAGTTCCAGGTGCCTGCAAATATCAGACAGACATCAATGATCAAATGCTGACATGGGGAATGTATTAAAAAGAATGGAACCAACTAGTTATTTGCCGTTGCTGGGAAACGCTTATTTTTGTTTACTGTGTTGAGAGTTGCTGAAATCGCGTTTGGTCTCGTACTGTATCGCGTATCTTGTCAGTGTGTGCACTTGCTTGGCCATTTTTAGTTGATAAACAGGAAAGTGGGTTCAAGCGCCAGCAGAAGGCAGTGTAATGAAATAGTCTTTAAGAGAAGCAGTCTATCAGCAGAAGTTTAAAATCAGCTCGTAAGTGTATTTACTTGTCTCAGTGTTTAGCGCATTTGCCGTTGCTAGGAAACGCTTATTTTTGTTTACTGTGTTGAGAGGTGCTGAAATCGCCTTTGGTCTCGTACTGTATCGCGTATCTTGTCAGTGTGTGCACTTGCTTGGCCATTTTTAGTTGATAAACAGGAAAGTGGGTCCAGCTGAATTGAAATGGTGATTTGTTGGATTGGTATAAAAAAGGTTATTATACCGCGGCAGTCGTCGTGTGAAGCCCTCTTAGTGTGAAGACCGAAGAGTGTAAAGACCATCAACTCTAACGTGCGACTCCACCAAGGGATAGAAGTATCGCTTTTTATTTTAGTTTTTTCATTTATATGTTTATTATTGAAATGTTGTTATATGCATGTGTCAATTTTATTTAATTTCTTTATTTTCTTAAATATGTGGGTATATAGTATTTATAGAGTTGTAACTTTTAGTTTTAGTTACTTTTTCTTATTTCGCTTTGGACAAAAGCGTCTGCTAAATGACAAAAGTAAGTAAAGTATAAAGTAAGTTAATAGCTAACTTGCCCAACAATACAGATGGCTTGATGTCCCAGCGCCAGTGTGAGAGATGTTTTTTGCTAGCTGACAAAACTTTCACATACCCCATTGGACCCAAGCAGTGTTTCGCTACATTTTATGCTGTAAAACATTACATTTTTGTAGTGCTGTCAAACGATTATTCGTATGCAAAATAAAAGTTTTGGTTTACATAATTTATTTGTGTGTATTGTGTATATGTATTATGTATATACAGTGGTGGAAATGGCCTAATTTACTGGGGGGACTCTAACTTGGAGGGGGGGGGGGGGGGGGGTTAACAATGATAATTTTAGATTACCTTTCGGATGTATTTTATCATAAAACATTTATAATCTATGAAAACATTTATTAAGAACTTATGTCATATTTTCTCTAAACCTTCTTGTACATTAAGACAGGCACCTGCAATTCTGCCCAAATTAAAGATGCGTTGTGTTTGAATTTGTGCATCTTATAATATAATTATTATTAATGACCTCTTGTGTTTAATAAAAAACAAACAAAAAAACATTGATTAGTGAAATGAACTAATGATTTCATAAAATATTAGAATGATTGTCTCTCATTGGCCTGATTAGCTAAGCCCTCAAAACACGTCTTATTTAGCGGTACAGTATTGCATGATTTGTAGATTATATTTAATAGTTTACACTTTGCAAAAACCTTTTCAATTAGTTTTAAAATGTAACATTACATTCTTAAGGACTCTACACTTACGTTTCTTTTCAGGATCACTAGTGCTTCTACTTAAAAAAATAAATAAAGAAATTAGGAACACCTTCTGATCAATGACAGAAATTAAACTTACTATTATAAGATGATGTTTGACTCCTTAAAGTATTTTTTTAACCTTTGTAATGCCATTTTTATCTTTATTAAATGTATGTCATATGTTGTGCCAAAATTAGATTTATTAACTTTTTGTAAAAAATAAATAAATAAATTATTAAACAATAAATTCATTTAAAATAATAAGATACAATCAGGAAGACCTGAAATCAGCATCAACAATTAATCTTTGCACGGAGCAGAAGAGCACAAATGTGGATTATTTACAGACTTTTTAACAAGACTCAGAGGTGGCATTAATACATTTAATAAAAACAATGTTATGAGATTGAATACAGAAACATTAAACAATTAAAATTTATACTTTAAAAATGAAACTCCCAGTAGGTGGCAGCAAGTCACTGTCTGTCACTGAATCATTCATCTAATCGATTCGTTCAAACGGCTGATTCATTAAGGAATGAAGCAAGTGACTCTCTTTATGAATGGATCATAGAATCATCGACTCACTAGATTTGTTCAAAAACAAAGATTCATTCATAATTGAAACAGCGCTGTTTGCTTGGAAATGCGCAGTGGCTCAGCTGTGACTTTATTTCATCAACAAAATAGTTCTCAACAGATCAGACAAGTGTTCCTAAAATGTAAGTCGCTTTATATTAACTTTTGAATAAAATCAATAATGTATAAATCTGTTGTATTAATTCAATTTCACATTTGCAAACTCTTTATAATCATTAAGTTCATCGCGATCTCACAAACTTCTATTTTAGTGAATGAAGCTCTCTACACTGCAAACTGAATCTATTATTTCTACACTTTGTTTGTTACAATGAATGACAAACTGCAGTCTGCTTTCACGATCTGTGCTGTGAGGAGCAGCATGTGCAGCAATAGAGAAGCATTTCCATTGGCTGCAGTCTGCTCTTGATGGCCAATCAAAGACGGCATTGCCCAGCAAACCATAGACACAAATATCCCGCTACATTTAGTTTAGTCTGCACTGCACTACGGTTTATGCAGAACTGGGATCGCTTTTGTAGTCTTTTGAATGGATATAATATAGAAATCATTTTAATTTTCAAATAAATCTAACCAGTTGGAAATGAAACGCCGTCCCCCCTCGAAATTCACTCCCCGGACTCCGTCCCCCCACATTTCCACCACTGTGTATATATAAAATCACACTCCTGCATGTATATATCTAAGAAAAATATGTTTTGTTTTTAGATTAAATATATTTATATATAATATAAATTGTATGAATATAATATATTTATACATGTAAATATTTTAAAAATATATACTATATGTGTGTGCATTTATAGTACACACACAAATATATTATGTAAACAAAAACTTATTTTGGATGTGATTAATCACTATTAATTGTTTGACAGCACTACATTTTTGTGATCTAATGAATAATCTCAAATCTCATTTAATGTCAGTTACATGATCTGGCCTAACACAGACGAGAATGTGTTGTCATTTTAAAATCTTCGTAATATAGTCTTGAAAGTATCAGCCAGAATGGATAAAAATTATGAAACAAATCAGTAACATTTTACACTATATTCCACTGCTTACTAACAATAGTGTACACATTTGGAATAAAATTGTAAAATGGCATTACGATGTAAAATAACTTTTCTATTTAAATATTTAAAAAAAAAAACTAATTTAGTTTAGAATTTTTTTTCTACCTTTCCAAAATTGTCACTGATCCTATGATAAATAGCTATTCAGCCAAATGGGGAAAAAATCTTATTGTTAACAGCATGCATCTGATACCCCATATTATAACAAGAAGTCTATATAATAATATAATACCATAAATCAATTTATTATTCCGCAGTCATTCTGAAATATGTACTGCTGATGTCAGTTGAGTTTGGGGCAGTCAGAGGGTATTACCTGTGCAGAGGTGATTTGCCCAGGGGTGGTGCTGGTGGGGGCAGCAGGGCGGGTGGCCTGAGACTGGGCCTGCATCTGTGCCAACATCTGCTGTGGGATCATCAGTAACTGACCACTGTCACTACGCACCAAGACCATACCTGCACACACAAACATGACACATATAGAAAGGCTGATATTACTTCCTGTGTAAGTTGTTATTCATTAGTGATATTTTCTAATTGATCTGACTGGAATATCTGGAAGTTACATTTTAAACTTTTTAGCACTGAAATTGAATGGAAAAATCTAAACTTTCAACCTCAAGTTAAGATAATAACTATGTATTTACAAAAGTTTGAAAGGAATCATATTTACAAGAAATATGGCCAAACTTTAACCCAACATTCTCCTTCAAATTCAGCTACTACTAGTAAAATACCTTAACATTTGTTGATTGTAAGATTTAAAAACTCACTTGGAAAATGATATATTGATATCAACATGCTTCCTAACAATTTCTACTTTGAACGCACAGTTAAAGGCACAAAAAAGCCACCATTTACTCGTTGTCTGTCGTGTTGTTCCAAACCTGCACGATTTTTTCTTCCGAGTACAAAAGGAGATGTTAAGCAAAATGCATCACTTTTTTCCCGTAACGTTACATTGAAAGTGAATGAAAATCTTTTGTGTCGTGCACAATAAAGAAAGATATGCAGGTTTGAAGGATGTGCAGTTCTAAGGAGAACTATATTTTATAAACATTTCAGGAACTTTAACTGCTCTACTGTTGTTCTATGCACTTACATTAAGCACCACAAACTTCGCACGAGATCACAGATGGCTGTACACACATGCAAAAGGAGTGCTAGTGTGAGTGAGGTACCTGGAGGTAGCTGGATGTTCTGGATGTTCTGACCCGGAGTGCTCTGGGGGAGTCGTGGCACTAACACCTGTGGCGCAATGGCCCTGATGGCAGGACTCGATCCCGCTGCTGCTGCAACGGTTACCGGAGCCGCAGTTCTCGCAACTCCCTGCAAAACAGCCCCCTTGGCCACTCCAGGGCCGAGAGTCATTGTGCCGGCGGGCTGGATGATAGTTTTAGTAGCCTCGGACTTGCTCGCTGAGACAGAAGCAGGAGTCTGGTTCATCAAAAGAGGGGTCGTTGTAGTAGTAGAAGTAGTAATAGTAACGTTCGTAGTAATGGTAATTCCTGGGGTCGCTACAGTCGCCGAAACGGTGTTATTGTTATTACTCCCGTTAATAGTTAAACCTGTTCCAGCAGTTTGCATAGATGGCCTGACAACTGTCACTGAGGGACCAGCACCGGATGCTGCCGCTGGAGGATTCCCGTAAGAAGACTGTATCACTGTGTTTGGGCTTGGGGCGACAGTGACAGAGTTTCCGTGTCCTTTCGCCACCCCGGGCCCGTTATTAACAACTGGGACAGAAGTTGAAGCGTCTTCTGATGATGATGATGGGCCACTGGACACTGGAGTGCCGCTTTCAGTGTGCGGATCCATTGCATTGCCTCCTTTCAAAGTTTGCACTGTGGACGTCCCGATCAAAGTAGTTACCATAGCATTAAGAAAAACTGGATCGCCTTAGCTCTCTTCCATCTGTGCCTCTGGCACATCAGTTCAGGAAGTTTGGGTTTTCATCCGCTTTTCCCTCCAGTTGCTTTTCGAAGGAACAAGCGTGAGTGAAGGGAGTCTCGTGTCACAATATCAATACAGATTTGACAAGCGCCCGTGTCACCTCAAGTTCACTAGCAACAATGCTCTTGGGAGAAATAATCATCTAACACATTTGAAGAGCAGCAGCTTTCATTATGTTCATATGTACAAGAGCTCGCAGAATGTCAACATTAGCTAACGTTAGTTGAATTGCCTCTTTTCCCGGAGTCAGCGGGGTGATTTTCCGGCTGCCTGGGCGCTTACCTCAGACTTATTGTGACAAGATGTGGAAACTTCTAATCTAATACAACCTGAAGTGTCGGTAAAAAGTTTCTTTCCCACTCTTTTAATACAGAAATCCTTATATAGCAGGTCAAAGCCTGCCGCCATCTTCGATGTGAACAGTGAGGAGCTTTGGACAAAATGACATTGCGCATGCGCGCAGAAGCGGAAACGTCATTACGCTGGATTTTTGCGGAGCCCTCATTGGTTGTCCTCATGCGTGGAGGCGGGACATGAGAAACGTCAGTTGATTCTGGCGGAGCGCGGTCAGAGTCAGTCTGTCAGTGTCATCGAGAAAAGGGCCTTGTTAAGTTGAAGAACAACCGTTGGTTTATTCGCAGATAGCTCTTGGGCATATCTAGAGACACTCTTAGCTGTTATGTGTTGGTTATATAGCGTGTAGCAGCTATTCGGTGAACTTCACAGCGGGCTGTCTTCCCCCAAGATGGCCCCGTGTTTTGAAGCGTCTGTGTTGAAAAGCGTGAAAAGGCGCCACACCTCTGCCAGCGTGACTGGCCATAGAGGGCACGCGAGCAACTGCATCCTTATGCCTGGAGCACACTACAGGATTTTTTAAATCCTAACCGATTATGAAATCTGGTTGCAGCACACACATACAGAGAATCTTTGCAGATTATCTTCCCTCAAATCTTAAACATGCACACACTACAAGATTTGAAAATCGCGGCGCATCACACACTACAAGATGTTGCTAAGATTATCGTGCCAGAAGGAGCGCCTCACGTGATCTAGAGGAGATCCATTGAAATATGTTTGATATTAATCGGGGCGGCCCCGATTTTGTGCGAGCAGATCGGGAGGTGCAAAATTCGATCTGTGAACCCCTCACATTACGAGATAATCTGCGCCGAACATCGGGACCGAGCGAGGTGCTCTACAAGATTTCTGCTCCGATTCTCATTGGAACTCATCCATTCACCGTTGTGCTTTGATAAGTTATTTCTAAAAGATTTAAATGATTATATCTTTGCATCACACGCGTGGTTCTCCTGCGGTGTGCTGGGGTCCAGATTCAAATTTCATTTCTTCATTGTTACACTTTCAGTGCTTTGTAGCATATTGGGTTGGCTACGACAACGTCAAGAGCTTTCTAAATAAATATGACCCAAAACATAATCAGATTTTCGCACCTGAAAATAGATAAAGAGAACCCAATCAAACAAATGAGACAAAACTATTTTCTTTGTCATTTATTTATTCAGGAAAATTACTCAATATTGCATATCTGTGAGTGGCAAACGTTTATGAATCTCTTGGATTAGTAGTTAATTTAAAGGTTAAAATAGAGTCCATCTGTGCAAAGGTGTTTTCAGTCAGTGCAATGACTATCAAATGTGAGTATGTGACCTGTTTTATTCAAAGAACAGGGATCTATCAAAGTCTGATCATGTTTGTGGAAGTGAATCATGTCACGAACAAAGAAGACTACTGAGGACCTCGGAAAAATTGTTGATGTTGCTCATCAGGCTAGAAAAGATTACAAAACCATCTCTAAAGAGTGAACTCCACAAATCCACAGTCAGACAGATTGTGTACAAATGGAGGAAATTCAAGAACACTGTTCAAAATCAGAATCTTTATTGTCATTATACAAAGTACAACTAAATTGTGTGCAATCCTGTATCAGTGCAGAAAATAAGATTTACAATTAAAAACAAATACTAAAAAATAAAATAAAACAGCAATATATATACATTCAGTGTTCACTGTTACCTTCCTGAGAAGTGGTTGACCAACAAAGATCACTCAAAAGCAGAATGTGTAATAGTCTGCGAGGTTACAAAAGTTTCCAGGGTAACTTCTAAGCAACTAAAGGCCTTTCTCACATTGGCTAATGCTAATGTTCATGAGCCCACCATCAGGAGAACACTGAGCAACCATGGAGTGCATGGCAGTTGCAAGAAGCCACTGCTCTCCAAACAGAAAATTGCTTGCTAAATATCATGTGGACAAGCCAGAGGACTATTGGAGAAAGGTTTAATGGATGGATGAAACCAAAATAGAACTTATTCGTTTAAATGAGAAGCTATTATGTTAGGAGAAAAGAACACACTGCATTCCAGTTTAAAGGGATAGTTCACCCAAAAATGAAAATTCTGTCATTAATTACTCACCCTTATATTGTAACAAACCTGTAAGACCTCCGTTCATCTTCGGAACACAAATAAAATATTTGTGATGGAGTCTGAGAGCTCTCAGACCCTATAGACAGAAAGGGTCCTTACATGATCAATGTCCAGAAATGTAGCAAGGAGATCGGTAAAATAAGATTACTGATCTCCTTGCTACATTCTATATTAATTTGTGTCCCGAAGATGAATGTAGGTCTCACGGGTTTGAAACGACATGAGGGTGAGTAATTAATGACAGAATTGTCTTTCATTCATTTCTAACCCTTTAGTGGGAGTATCTCCCATCCTTTGGTGGGAGTATCATGGCTTGGGCCTGTTTTGCTGCATCTTGGCCAGGACAGCCTGCCATCATTGATGGAACAATGAATTCTGAATTATACCAGCAAATTCTAAAGGAAAACATCAGGACATCTGTTTAAGAACAGAGTCGCAAGAGAATGTGGGTCATGCAGCAAGACAATAACCGCAAGTCATTCTA
Source organism: Barbus barbus (assembly GCF_936440315.1). Lineage (NCBI taxonomy): Eukaryota > Metazoa > Chordata > Actinopteri > Cypriniformes > Cyprinidae > Barbus > Barbus barbus. The sequence goes on along the minus strand of NC_136715.1, from coordinate 14,948,932 downwards.
CCAAAGAATGGTTAAAGAAGAACAAAGTTGATGTTTTGGAATGGCTGAGTCAAAGTCCAGACCTTTAGCCAATTAAAACGTTGTGGAAAGACCTAAGCAAGCAGTTGATAGGAGGAAACTCACCAACATCACAGAGTTTAAGTGGTTCTGCACTAAGGAATGGGCTAAAACTCCTACATGTTATTGTGCAGGACTGATCAGCATTTAAAAAGAAACTTTACCTTCAGTTACTGCAGCAAAAGGGGGTCACACCAGATAATGAAAGCAAAGATTCACATACTTTTGCAACGCACAGATAAGTAACACTGGATCATTTTTTTTCAATAAATAGATGACAAAGAAAATTTTTTTACCTCACTTGTTTGATTTGGTTCTCTTTGTCTACTTTCAGAACTTATATGAAAATCTGATGATGTTTTGGGTCATATTTATGCAGAAATATAAAAAATTCTAAAGGGTTCACAAACTTTCAAGCAGCACGGTATGTGATGTTATGGTCCTCAAATCTTATCTTAGGTAAATCTGTTTTTCTGAAAAAGTTACAGATTCAGTGGCTGATTTTAGAGGTGCAATGGTGTGGACAGTGGACCTGGATGATGGTCAGGGATAACAGACCTGAGGCTTAAGGCCAAACCCTAAAGAGAAACACACAACATGCAGAATCTACTTTATTGTACAACTGAGTAAGGTGTAATTAAAAAATTATTCTTCTAAATTTCACTTATGGTAACATTTTCCATATAAAAGAATGAGTGAGAACATTTGATGCATGTGTTTCTTGGGAATCAGAATGTCTGTATTTAGAATATTACTGTTACTTTAAAAACTAAAAAATATATATATACATTTGAATTATGAAAGTAGTTTATGTTTCATTTGTACACCATAAATGTTTCCCCCTCTTTTTGAAACAGACATTTGTAATATAAGATGCAAGACTTTTCAGTTGTTTATCTGCTAACTCATACTGATTTGAAATTCGATTTGATTTGATATTTTATATGTTTTAAATATGAATATTTATATTACATACATACAAACCTTTCATAAAAGGTAAAAAATTAAATCCACAAAAAAAATTAAATGGGCTACAATTCAACACTCACAAAAAAAGGAAAATGCACAAGCAATCAAACAAAAGGATTACAATTATGTACAACAACAATCTTCTTCAGATCTTGTACAGAGACTAGTGCTACATATGCATATATGTGCAAATACATTAAAACACTATCCTTAAACAAAACTTTTTTACAACCTAGTTGTGAGTTTATTTGAGATCACAAATATATTTGAATCATTCGCTCCTCTTGTACCATAGCGCTCCCCTCTGTGACACTCCAAGTAAGGACCCCAGTCCTCTGTGGGTGAACAGGCTGCTTTGATACGCTGAATGACAAAAGCCAAAGTTTAGAATCAAATAGTACGTGACTAAAGAATGCAACACACCACTGACATGCTGTACATGTTAATATACATTAAAAATCCTTTAAAAATAATTAAAAACAATTATCAGATAAAACATGAACATCCTGCTTTACCTGCCACGGGCCTCCACTAGCTTTGTACACTTTCCAGACCGCAAGAATAGGGATCCAAATGAGGCAAAATGCAGTCATACACCAGCCCAAAGAAATGCCCCAATCTGGATATGCAACTGAGCCATATGTGGGGGATGTAAAAGTATACAAGGACCATACAAGGATAATCTGGTTTAAAAAAAGAAAAATAAATAATAATTAGGTATAACTTTATTATTATTTATACAATAATTATAGTTTAAAAAAAAGTGTGTACATACAGAAAGAACCACTGGGGTGATAAAAAACCAGCAAGCTCTCCACCATAACCAGAAGAGGGTGCTCTTACCCCCAATCATCATCTCAATGTCTTTGATGAACCGATTACCACCTTAAAATGTACATGCATTTTAGAAAAGAACAGAACAGTAATTGGAGACAGGCAGCACATATAACACTATCACATATTGCTAATATACTCACCATACAAGATGGAAAGACCTAAAACCTCCAGTAATCCAGCGACTAGGAGAATCCATCCAGCACAAAAAGTGTCGATTAAATTCACCCAGTATATTCCTGCCTATCAAAACAAAGCACTTTTAAACATACTGTACAGTTGGGTTCACTCTGTGCAGAATTCCCTTATTGATTCAGTACATTTGAATCTACAGTATATTCGTTAATGGTTTGCCTACCCCTGTGACACATGGCAAGCCGAGAAAAAAGAGAACAATGCAGACTGCTGTCGTAACAATTCCTCGCTTGGATTTCAAAAGCTTGGGATAGGCATCTTCGAGGCAGGTGGAGATAACCTCTGTAGACATATCATGACTAAAATTAAGACAAATATTTGAGTACTTTTTTCTTATTATTTTACAGTATCTAAATCTGCTTTTCTTTACCTATTCCTGCAAACTGGGAGTCCAAGCCAAGGGTAATAAGCATAACAAAGAACAGGACTGACCACAGGGGTGAAATGGGCAGCTTAGAAAGAGCATCAGGGTACGCAATAAAGGCCAATCCAAAACCTAAAACCCAAATTGGGGCTTAGCGATGAGTACATCATACTACAATCTGTATTATTGTATTATTTAAACTGTTGCTTTAATGGCAAACTACACTTTGTTTTAATAGAACTCTTAAATGCTCTGCAAATGCACTTATTTGATTTCAAAAAATTGAAAGACAATACTACATTTACATTTCAGATCTTACCAGCATCTGCAACTTCTGACACTGGTCTCTGATAGACATGCGCCATGTGTCCAAGGATAGAAAAGATGGCAAAGCCAGCAAAGACACTGGTGCCACAGTTTGTAACGCACACTATAATGGAGTCTTGATAGCAGTTGTTGTAAAACTTATTGTAAGAGGACAGAGCCATCAAACCACCCCATGCGATGGAGAGAGAAAAGAAGATCTGAGTAGCTGCATCCTTCCAAACCTACAGTAAAAACAGGCCGCATTAGCTGTCTGATGTCAGTGTATTCCTGTGATTATGAACGGTAAGCGCTACAGACCTCAGAATCAGCCAGTTTGGTGAGATTAGACTTTGAACCGATGTAGAACTCAATGCCATCTTTTGCTCCCTCCAGAGTAACACCACGAATCAGCAGGATAAAAAGAACGACGTATGGGAAAGTAGCTGTGAAATACACCACCTGAAACATACCATTTATTATGTTAAACTGAATGCAAAATGCTTTGTTCCCTTGCTGCCTCAACACGATTTACTGTACAGATACAATTTAATGTTACTGAGGTGAAACGCTGACCTTCCCAGAGGACTTTATGCCTTTGAAGAGAGCTGCTCCGACTAGTATCCAGGAAAGCAGCAGGCAAAGGGCTAGATGCCAAACCACCGGCCCCGTCTCATTCATACTGCTAGTGCGCTGAAGAGCCACCTCACTAAGGATAAAGAATTCAGTCACAAAATGTCAAATACAAAAAAAAGGAAAAAGAAAGAACATAAAACACACCTAAACAGCAAAAAAAAAAAGAATGCAGATAAGAAAAAGAGTTCTGGATGTTTGCCCTTTTAACTCACTCCTATATTGATTCTAGGCTAAAGGTTAAAATACGCTGAGGTGAAGACCGTTTCATTCAAAACAAAATGTCTTTAGAGAGAATTTTTTTTTTTTTTAATGTTGCTTACTAGATATTGGAGACAGTTGCATTACTGTTTTACAGTCTAGGGTGTTTAAGGTTTTTATATATATATATATATATATATATATATATGCTCATTTGGTGCACAAGAATACTTTTTTTGTGGAAATGTGATTTTTTTTTTTTTTTAAGATTCTTTGTTGAATAAAAAGTTCAGAAGAACAATGTTTATTTGAAACATGTTTTTTTAAACTGTAAAACTGTCTTTACGGTCACCTTTGATACTGTCACACTAAACTTTTGAATAGAAGTGTACAGTTTTAACAAAAAATTCTAATTCTAAAATTGAAATTCTAAAATTGTTAAAATAATCCAATTATAAAAATGTGTTGAGTGGTGTTAGTCTAGTTTACTTTTGTGTTTGCTGCTTCCGTCTTAAAACTAATGCCTTGTAAACATCAAAAGGCAAACATCCCACCCAAGCTTCCTGTTTCAACAGAAAACACTTCAGAACAGGACAGAAACTACAATCTACTCATTTTTAATGCAGTGCCAATCACCCCAAAAACTGACACAGCCCAAAACATTAGTCATGAATAATCTAAAATTTAGGATATGTTTTGAAAGAAAGAAAGAAATGTCAACTTACTCCCAGTATTTCTCGCTGGGGCTCTGGCCTGCTAAAATTTCATTCTGGCAGGTTTGATTCTCAGCAGTCACATTCAGTGCTGCGGCAGTAATGTTGTAAGCTACTGAAATAAATATAAGAACTAATCAATGATTCACTGCAGTATTATTCTGTATCTTGATAAAAAAAAATACTTTGAACATATAAAATAGTAGTCAGATCTGTAAAGAACTAGTTATAGCTTAAACTCTTTTAACCATTTTAAGCACAGATCTGTAAGGAAGTTCCCATTAAGAGTTTTTTTCCAATGTTTTATTTTTTTTCTATAAAGTGTGAAAGGCAAATTTCCCTTACAAGCCAGTTCATCTAGAAAAATCCAAATACTTTCATTATCTGAGCATAATGTTATTGTATGTCTGACACAGAAACACAGGCCTCTTTAGAAAAGAAACAGTCTAACACACCTGTCGAGTTGCAGTCTTTCGCACTCCAAGGGAGAGGATTTTGAAAAGATGCAAAAAGGTAGTAGATACTATAAGCGATGATCACATTATAGTAGATTGCCACAAAAGTGCTAACCAGCATCATTGTGATGCCAACACCTACAAAAAAACAAACAAACAAAACATTTAAAAGAAGTATAAACAAAGTCAAACAATTGAATCAATTTGTTTAAATAAGTGTGCACATGATTTGCACACAACTCCCCTTAAACAGTAATGTAAAGGTCCTGAGGGCAAATGTAATTATGCAATCTGCTTGTTAACTGTGTTGGAGGAGTATTTGTCCTTGTGTCTCAAGGTTGGTTTAATAAATTTAGGAATTAGCCTTGAGGCATTTACCACATTGGTGGACCTCAAAATGTGGCAAAAGTCCATTTGAATCCACAGTGTATTTTTAAAAACTCCTCAGCAGCTTTTAGATCTACCCGTTTTAAGATTCAATTCAGAGTTACCTTGCAGTATAGGCACAGCTTTCCACACATTGATGGGGCCTTGGCTGCAAAACTGTCCAAAAGAGCTCTCCATGAAGAACAGAGGAAGGCCAGCAACAGCCAGCATGATACTGTAGGGGATGAGGAAGGCCCCTTGAATTGTTGAAAAGATGCAGTATTTCAAACAGAGAGAAAAAAAGAAAGAAAAAAATCTTTAAATATGATTTAGTGCTCATATAAATGTTCATTTAAATGAGTTATGAAGGAAAAGTAAAATATGTTGCCATTTTTCTTGCCTAGTTTTACCTTCTTGCTCCTCTATTATACAGTGTAAGACATTAATTCAACATGCACTGTATGAAAAACCATAATAAAAGTCAGCTTATACCTCCCCCATGTTTGTAAGCCAAGTAGGGAAATCTCCACACATTTCCAAGACCAACAGCATAGCCTATCATAGACAACATGTACTCTCTTTTGCTGCTCCAGTTCCCCCTGTCAGTGTTTTCATCTTGCCCAACATGTGGATCTTGCTTGTTAGATTCATTGTTATCCTGCAAAAAGTTCATTATTATGTCACATCACATCACGCATTCTTTTTTCTTTATCAATGTCAAAACTTGCCAATAAATGAAATAAAAATTGATGTAAACATAGTTGTTTGTTACCTGTTCAGCTGCAACTGAGTTTTTGAATAGTACTCCTGTAATGTTGCTCAAGTTGTATTTCCTCATTCTTCTGCACAGTCTCAAGAGCGACAGGTGAAGTGATGGACACACCTGACAGAGCGAACCTGAGGAAAAACTGTACACGGTACTCTTATATAGTTCACATACACCCCTCCCCACTCCCTTTCAACATGACAAAACATCACATTTGTAGTGTTCATACACATTACAGTCACTGATCATAATCTCGGTTTACATTTACATTGACTCTGTTGGAAATTTCATAAATTATAAATCAATATTTTTATTTTAGCTTGATTTATTAATATGGTGTTTTTGTCTAATATATAGTGTATCTATAGTATTATACAGTGTGTACAGATTTTAACAATAGAAAGAACTGGGCTAATTTAGTAATCGCTAGGTGTCATCTGAGAAATTCCCAAGTATCAGAATAAACTACTAATCATTGCAAACAAAGGCCCCTGATAAACTACACTTTCTCACTCAAGAGAGGCCTTCACAGTCATTCTCTGTCATAACATGAAAATCACTTGTTTATGATTCAACAAGAAAAAAAATAAAAATAAAATGAGGTTCAGATAAGTGTATGACTTACATATATTTAACCAGCGAGATCACGTCCATGACATGCTATAAATAAACATTTAGGTGAGGCAGGGCTGTTTAAGGAATGTCAGAAAGGCAATATCCAGTGAAACAAAACTTTTATGTAAAGTTCAAATTATGTGGCTTGACAAAATGATAATAGGTATTAGACAGTCTCCAAAAAAACAACAGTAAAACTATGAGAATGTTTTATTGTCTTTTTATTGTGTGGCAATCATCAAATATATTATAAGAAAATGCAGCAATAATATTTATCAAGACACAAAAAAGATTCCAGGAATTAAATGACTCCACTTCCCTGTTTTTTATCTCCCAAAGCATGTTCAAGTGCAGATTCCAAACCATTGTTGACATTCCACAAACCATCAATGACTGGACACTGAGGGATGGAGAGCAAACATAAGATCTTTGTATCAAGCCTGACAAGAGAGCACAACCTTAAAATAATCAGGCAACTTAACTAAAAAACCCTCAGCTTTTCTACTGGTTTAAACATTTCACCCACCTGCATTTAAGCTTTATAAATCACTGTCATTGTGTTAAGCACCAAATTACAGTATGGTTTGCCGATACACAGGAACCTTTTGTTAGAAACAGGTCATGAGGTGTTTACCGCAGTCTGATGTTATTGCCCAGAAGTGTTTTGACTGTTATTAAAGTGCTTACCAGTTAATTACAGGTAAAGGAAACAAACAGTAGCCCCTCAAAGTCTGTCTGTTTCAGAGGAAAGGGTTAAAATAAATGAAAAGACATGGAATGAGAGTGAGCACCCATAAAAAAAGTTTGACAGATGTGGTATAATTTTAATTGCTCAGGGAGCCATGCGAGTTAAATCTCAAATAAAGTGGTTATTTCTTTTAAACTTTTTATTGAGTTTATTATCTCTAACAAGACATTGGTTGTCAAAGAGAAGCAGCGCCTTGCTGACGAGTTCCAATGCGTAATGTCCTTGTGCAACCCCTTGTGACTTTGGTTTAAAAATAAAAAAAAAAGGAAGCTGTACTCTAAAAATAATCTGCATTCAGGGCGTTTGCATCCAGGGTTTGGAGAAAGAATGATTACAAATTAAGACACTTATAGGGAGTCATCTACATTCAGCACTTTCAAACTGTTGCAGGATAAAATACTCCGTTACACACTTAAAGTCACAATATGATGTCATAGCCCTATTGTCACAAATACATGGTGACTCAAGAAAGATTCTCAGAAAACATAAAAGAAACAAGAAAACCCGGACCATTAAGGTTAAAACATGTTCTCAAATCTGTGTAATGTGAAAATAATTGCCAGAGACTTGCAGGCTAATAATGTGATTTGAGAGAGCCGCGAACGGCGGCGGCGATCTCCTGCGAACGGCAGGCTTGAGGGAGTGGCAACCCGTGAACTTGACTAACGAACAGGAACTAAAGAAAAGAACTTTCAAAAACTAAAAACAAAACGGTGAAAAGGAGCACCGCTTACTGTTGTGGTCTGGACTTCCTGGGAAGTTGTGGGAAGTCGTGGCTAATGGTTAGAGAGTCGGACTCGTAATCCAAAGGTTGCGGGTTCGAGTCTCGGGCCGGCAGGGATTGTAGGTGGGGGGAGTGAATGTACAGCGCTCTCTCCACCCTCAATACCACGACTGAGGTGCCCTTGAGCAAGGCACCGAGCCCGCAACTGCTCCCCAGGCGCCGCAGCATAAATGGCTGCCCTCTGTGCGTGCGTGCATGCGCACTTTGGATGGGTTAAATGCAGAGCACGAATTCTGAGTACGGGTCACCATACTTGGCTGTATGTCACGCCACTTTCTGTCACGGTGCACACATGAGGAGGATACAGGAACACGCAAACGAGGAGGTAAACTCAAATTAACTGTCTTTAATGACTCCAAATAAGGCAGGGCAAGACAAGGCAAGGCTGACACAGACAGGAACACCGGGGAGTAACGAGTAGACCAGACCAAATCAAACTGAACAGACAGGACTTAAATACAATGGATAATTACACAAACACAGCTGGAACAGAATTAACTAATAATCACACGAGGACAGGACACAAACTAAATAAGGAAACATGAGGCGGGACACACGACAGAGGTCTGACAAATAACACATGACTTGCAAATTGAATTACTTTAATATGTAACTGATTGATGGCATAAAGCACAAAAGCCACATTCTCCCAACCGTCAGTTTTCTTTGAAGGTTACTTCCTTGATTCAGGCCTCAATCTATCTAAATTTTCTGGTTGTAGAAATACTCGTATCGACATTTCAAAGTGTCAACATATAATTAAGATTTAATAGCAATAACTTGATATTAAGTAATGATTAAGAAACATGTCAAAATTAGATTGTTGACTTAAGGAGATATTGTGTTATAATCTATGATATCAGAATCAAAGTAAATTAGCTGCTTGTGTTCTGTGATTTCTTGAATAGAAATAACTAATCTCTCTTAATTTTCTACGTAGGCATTAACAAGAGTCAATTTAGATATAAAGATATGAATGTTGTCACAGAGAACTAGAGAAATATGATTTGTTTGGATATGTTTTAAACTCACGTGAAAACATTTAATACATCAAAATATTAGCTTTATTGAGTTACACAAAAGGTCTACAGGCCTGTTTAAACACCCGGACCTCAGTCATTTTTATAACACATGCAATACATTATAGTGTATTTTCTTTCATTTTCTCAGGACGATTTCATATCAGACAATACATGGATAGATGGATATAGTCAAGTAAGATCTTTCTGTTCTCCATTCAGTTCTTCTGTCTCACATGTAGAATAAATACTCACAGCATTGTTCAAACGTCTTTCCTGAAGAGACATGAATCCACAAACCTAAAGTAAATCAAATGTGTATCAAACAAATAGCAAAACTGCAATGTTGACTTTAGCACTGCCAATAGTGTCATCCAACTGACAGACAAGCACGCAAGCATAGAGTAAAAGCACAGAAAGGCATATTAAAATGGATATGTGGCTTTTGAGAAAAAAACTAGCTTCACATACCTTAACAGACGATCTCCATTTCCTATCTAAATCTCTCAATATCCTTTTCCCCCCATTTCTGTATTTGTACTTCTCTCTAAAGTCTGCAGGAAATTATATTCCTCTCATACAACATCCCAATGCACTATAAATTTCCCTACAATAAAAATGTACATCATTGCAAATTCATGCCATTCTGATATAATAATGTTGGAGGGAAACAAAAGAGGCCCCTGCTGCTGGGTCACTGCCATTACACGGCAATATCAGTAGCCAGACGAAGGCAAAGGGCAGCCTCAGAGGGCATGTCTCCAGCACTGATCTCATTTCCTTCCAGCCTCAACACTTGCAGCTTGGAGAAGTTCATAACATCCACCACACTGCAGAAACTGCCCAATGTAAACTCTGAAACAAATGGAAAACAAGTTTTATATGCAATTTCAACATTTCTCACTGGATGAAAATAGTTAAGACTGTTTCACTAAATTACAATGGAAGAAATAATTTTCTTAATAATTTTTTTTAATCAAAATTTTGCCTTAAAAAAATCTAACATCCTTAATCAAGATTCAGTAATAAGAGTGATAAGAGAATGTCAAAATATATAATTTTAAATATTCTTCATTTTATTTTTATTGTTTGTAATCATAAAATTTTACCAAAAGTTATCTAAAAAAAAAAAAAACATCTCAAACTGCTGTGCAAAACAGCAATAAGAATGTCTTAATAAGAAATGATGTTCTAATGTTTTGCACTTTTACATTTTATATTCCTAACTTATATAATATTTTTAACTTCAACTTTCTTTTTTCAAAATATCATTGTTACATTTTACATTTTATTATTAAAATATCTTTAATGTTTAGATTTTCTTTACTGAATTATTGTTTTGCGCTGTAAAGCTTTTGTCTATTCCAGTCCCAGACTATGATTATATTTCAATGAAAGATTTTCATTGAATAAACCTAATTATAACAAATAAGGCTGAAATAATTACTCCTTAAGTAAATTTAAAAAATAAACTTGTGAAAGTGTATACACAAGTGTTAAAATAGATGTAAAAGTGCTGTACCTTTGATCTGATTGGCCTGTAGATAAAGATGTTGTAGATTAGTACTAACAACAGGAATGCTCTCCAACTTGTTGAAGGACAAATCCAGCTCCACCAGACCGCTGTTGTTAAAGGTGTTTTGAGGGATGCCTTTGTTTGTGAGCTCATTGTGAGAAATACGAACATACTGCAGGTTGGTGAACTGGCTGAGGAAGTTCTCTGGAACAGCTTCGATGGAGTTGGACTCTAGGTAGAGCTGGTGGAGCATCTCAGGAAGACCATTAGGAACCTTCTTGAGCTGATTACCGCTCACATCCAGCAGAGTTAAAGACTTCAGACCTTTCAGGCCACCGATATCCTGGAGACCGTTGTTATGGAGCAAAAGAATGGTCAAATTCTCCATGCCCTCAAAAGCGTTGGGGGGCAACTTGGTGATTTTATTGTGATTGAGACGAAGGTCACGTAGTGAGCGAGGCAGGTTGGACGGCACCTCGGTTAGGTTGTTGTTGTTCAGGTACAGGCGATCCAAATTCACCAGTTTGGCAAATGCTTGCTTGCCCACTGAGTTAATGTGATTCTCATGCAGAAAAACCCACACAAGGTTGGTGGCATTTCCAAAAGCATTATCTGGGACAGAGGTGATCTGATTGTGTTGCAGGTACACATACTTAATCCGGGATGGGATGTAAGGCATTTGTTTCATGTTGCGGTTGTCGCAGTACATGGCGATTGGGAAGGTTGGAGGACAGTCACACTCCTCGGGACATTCTCCTCCAGTGTTGTCGGCCTGCAGAGAGGCGTAACCACGGCTGTGCAGGGAAGAGAGCCACTGGAAAGGATCTCTCTCCTCAGCCAGTGAGGAATTCAGGAGTCCCAACAGCAGAAGAGCGATTAGCCGCATTGTCAATGGCAAGAGACTTGACAGCTACAGACAGAAAGAACACTTTTAAGATTTTGTAGGATTAATTAAAAATGCATAATTAGTGACTACCCTGCTGTAAAACCAGCCTTGGATAGTCTGCTGGTCTTAGCTGTTTTGAGCTGGTCTAGCTGCCCACCCAGCCCATATATGCTTATGCCAACTGGTTTAACCAGATGCCCTAAGCTATTTTTGGTCATTGTATGACTAGCTAAACTAGCAAACAGCCTCACCAGGCTGGGAAAACAGGTAAAATAGTGAAGACGAACCATTTTTAACTGGTTTAAGCATGTTTTTTTCTAGCCAGGTGGCTAGCTGGTCTTCCAGATTGTATAGATGACAAGTGCCCAAAATCAATCTGCGTCAAAACGGTTTTGCAACAGGGAAAGGTGCAGGAACACCAAAAATGGAATTATATATAAAAACTAAATACTGAAATTATTGCAGATCAGGCAAAAATAGTTGAGTCATTCCACTTACCTTTTTAAGTGTATTTTATCTATTGGGTCACCAAAATCTATTTTTAAAATCTTTTTGTGTTAATTGAAATATCTGCTTTAATAAGGTTTTAAAACATGACATACATTTTATCTATATATTAGAAATGATTTTGTCATGTCCCTCATGGCCTTCTATGAAAGTGTACTTGGGATATGAATAATAAAATTAGAAAAAAATCCATACATTTTGCTATTCTCATAAATATCTATCTGTGCTATTTTACTGGTAATGTTTTTTTTTTTTTGTAATTAAATTCTTGATTATTAATTAAAATCATATTATTTCGTTCCGTACCTCAGTAACCCCTCAACCCCGTTACACAAATCATTCTCCCCCCATAAAAATAATGAACTGATCCTTATGTGACATCAGAAAGTGATATTGTATAACTCATTGTATAACAGAAAGTGACATTGTATAACTCTTCTAAACAAGGTTGTGAGCAGACATAGGCAAGTTACCACCTTCTTTTATGACTATAACTCATTAATACTGTGATATTGTCATTGTCAAGCTTAACGACTCAACCCTGTTACATCAAATACAGATAGAAAACTATTACTTATGAAAATGATCTTTGTTATCTTAACAATATACATGATTTCTTAATATCATGCATATCATGTGCTCTCCTGTTATTCTCTACATTTAGGGCAGGGGCTATTTTGAGCAAAAAAAATCACAATCCCGTTACTTATTTGATCATAACAGGGTTGTGAGTTTGTGATGGGGTTGTGTTTTTAACACTTTGGTTCTGTAGTTATCCAGTAATTTAAATTAATTATTATATTTGATCAAGAGTCTTATACCACATGCATATGTTGAATGTAGTAATGTCCATATTAAAGCTGTGTGTATGTGTGTGTCTAGATTTTCACATCTCGGTGTTAAGTAAATTCTACAAACACAATAATACCATAATGACAACGTGAATGAAGTTTGTTTGAAATCTTTGCAAATTTATTAAAAATAAAAAACTGGGGGTGGGGGGGAAATCACAAATACATAAGTATTCACAGCCTTTGCTCAATACTTTAAAGCACCTTTGGCAGCAATTACAGCCTCAAGTCTTTGAGTATGGTGCTACAAGCTTGGCACATCTATTTTTGGACGGATTCTCCCATTCTCCTTTCCAAGACTTCTCAAGCTCCATCAGGTTGGATGGGGAGCATCTGTGCGTCGGTTTCCTTCAAACATAATGCTTGAAATTGAGGTTTATCAGACCAGAAAATCTTGCCTGAGGGTTCTTTAGGTGCTTTTGTTTTTTGCAAATGCCAGGTGTGTGCCAGGAGAGGATTGAGTCCTGCCACATTGTCATAAAGCCCAGATCGGTGGAGTGTTGCAGTGTTGATTGTCCTTCTGTAGGTTTCTCCTATCTCCACGTATGATCATGGAGGTGGAGGATGATCAGGTTCTTGGTCACCAGTCTAACCAAGGCCCTTCTCGATCAGTTGCTCAGTTTGGCCAGGAGGCCAGCTGAAGAGTCCTGGTTGTTTCAAACTTCTTCCATTAAGGTTAACATAGACTACATGCTTCTGTGAACCTTGAATGCTGCAGAAATTTTTCTGTACCCTTCCCCAGATCTGTGCCTCGATACAGTCCTGTCTCGGAGGTCTACAGACAATTCTTTGGACTTCGAGGATTGACATGTACTGTTACCTGTGGGACCTTATATAGACAGGTGTTTGCCTTTCCAAATCATGTCCAATCAACTCAATTTACCACAGGTGGACTCCAATCAAGTTGTAGAAACATCTCAAGGATGATCAGTGGAAACAGGATGCACCTGAGCTCAATTTTGAGTGTCATGGCAAAGGCTGTGAATACTTATGTACATGTGATTTATTTTATTTTTTTTATAAATTAGCAAAGATTTCAAAGAAATGTATTTCACATTATCGTTATGGGGTATTGTTTTTAGAATTTAGTGGAAAATAATTTAATCCATTTTGGAACAAGGTTGTAACATAAAATGTGGAAAAAGTGAAGCGCTGTGAATACTTTCCGGATGCACTGTAGAGGGGTGTTGTATGTTGGTGGAAAACTAGAGCCTGTGTGCTTCATGTGCTTCTCCATGTGGAGATCTTGAAAGAGGTGTGGGCCAGATATTGAATGCCACACAAGTTATATGTTTTATTTTGATGACCTATTCAGTCAGTTTATAATCTTCTAATATACAATGTTATTGTTATTTTTCCTGCAGTCGGGTTAATAATACTCAGTTCAATTGCAATTTATATCTGTTGTCTTTCTTGGTCACATAATGAAATACAGTGTTTATAGAAAATCTTAGAAAATCTTACAGTGAATTTGAGTAAAAAACAACTATTTATATGTTAAGCTGTATTTGTCTCTTCATCCCCGTTACCATCTTCAACCCAGTTACCCTAGTCTAAACCCTGTCACATCTACATTTTTAGTAATTATTTTTTTAAGTTTATGAAAAAGTAATTTAATGTTTGTTGAACTCAGTCTGAAATGTTCAGAGCAATCATAAGAATACTGATTTTAGTTCAAATTCTGAAGTCAGCTTCTTTGATCAAAAATGATGAGGTTGCTGTCACAAAAAAATAAATTTCAGGCTTTAGTAAAGCAAAAGTGTGAGATTTTATGTAAATTTTATATTTGCAAATACTGAATTAGTGTGAGGGACATCTGATTAATAGGAAAATGTTGATTACATTACAAATATATGTCATGATCATATTCAGAGAGCTCCCAATAGTGTCCATAACGGGGTTGAAGATTAATAGTGCCCATATCTTAAATTAATGACCAATAATAATAGGGATTTGATGCCTGAAGTGGGAAAATATGTTTTTCAGGAAGTTAAATATGTCATTAATGTTGTGGGGTGTTCATAAAAGTAATATTTTTTGGTAAAAAATGTAAAAATGTGTAAGTCCAAATCGTACCGGTTTCGTGGAATGGCTCAGTGTGTGATAAAACTGAAAAATAATGGCTATTGTATAAAAAATGTACAGGTCAGGAAGGAAACCCAGGCATTTAATTTATCTATACAGTACTTCAAGTAAAAACAGTAACACAACCAAATAGCAACACAACCTGTATTCAACTACTGTGAGCTTGTTCCATCAAATCCGAAGTTTCCATTGATGCAGAAATGCAAAATAAGACTAGAATAAATAAATAATCAATCTTTCAAGTAGGCAGTAGAAAACAGCATCACACCTACCTGATCAGCAAAGGCTCTGCCTTCTCTTTGTCTCCTTGTAGCAAAATGAAGTGGCTTTGGCAAAGACTGCAAATACCCCTTCTCCCCTACAAGCTTTTTTTGTCTCCACCCTCCGAGGCCCCCTCTCAACCCCTGTCCAATTACAGGAGACTTGCCTTTCTCCATCCCAAGTCCATTTTTCACCAGCGTTGAGTGGCTGGTCTCGATCACTCCCAGCTGTGGAACATGTTAGGGACATCTGCATCTGCATACATCAAGCTTTTCTCATTAAGCAGAATGCGGCCCTTACGGCAAGACTGACTAAACTTTCAACAGTACATGAGGGAGCTGTATACAACTCTACAGACTTACCTTACCAAGAGACACAGCAAACATGTTCCCTTCAGATTACAAAACAGACACATATTCAGCACAATTTCTACAGATGCAGACTGAATGGCTAATATTAAACAGTCAGTCATTCGGTCTCTTGTGCGTTTCATATCTACTTGGAATTTCATATCTCCAAGCACTCATTCTGAGGAATGTCAGGTCTTCCATCTCCTGAGAGGCCTCTCTTTGTGGTCTTTGATGGCTGGTTGCAGCCAGCTGGTTTTTGGTAAGCAGATCTGTGGCACACTAGAGATGCTGGGCTTTGGACACAAAGCCAGACAGCTTCATTTTCTGACAGCTCTAGGACTGAATCACAAACACAGGTCTTGAGGGAGCCCCCATTTTTATTTACTGTGGGAAGAGAAAAACCACAGGTGTGGATGCATTAGCACCTTTGTATAGCAGGTTTGCTTTAATGATAAAATCGTTGTCAGCCTTCCAAATACACCTTAAAAGTAACTAATCAGAGATTACACTAATAATTAATACTAAATTGCAATTTCACCATTACAAATGGGAAATTACATATGCAAGTTTCAATTAAAGTATGTTTTAATTTACAGTAAATGCTTGTCAGTGCATTTGAAAGAAGACTTTAACTATATTTCAAAGACTATAATTATATTTAAAAAATTACGAATTAACATAGATGTTCTTAAGTCAAAAAAGCAATCCAACATTCAACTAATTGCATTTTATCTAAATATAAGCCATAATATATGTTCATTTAATTGCAAGTAACTAAGTGTCCGAATAAATTACATAAGTATACTCTTTTAAAGTATATTAAGTGCTATTTTTTCACAAGAGTATATGTCAGTCTAATTCTACAAATGGCTTAACTTAGCTAGCTGATCTACTTACTAAACAAAACTAATAACCTTTAAAACAACTTTAGCTAGACATTTTAACATTCATTTTGATAGAAAATTCAAGTTATAAACTGAAACAGCATAAGAATTCCTCACTCCCTGGTACCTCTTCATACTGTTTACTATTTGGATGCATAGATTACTCGATCTCTATAACATATTGTTTTCCATACTGTTGCTGCAAGTACCCTGACTGTCTCTAGAAAAAGCTTCAGGTCCAGAATGCACAGGGTCTGATCCCAAAGGGAGGTGAACTCAGCATCAGGAAACATTTTACATTCCTGCCATCCCTGTCCCTGCTCCTGCTGATCTCTCTCCAGCCGTGACTTAGCTTCTTTGAACTTTAGAATATGTGATTTGTGTTACAGCACAGAGGTCAGACAACAGAGGTGACCTGAATCACTGCTACACATGCTTTCTTACGTTACATTCAGTGATGACCTCTGTGTGTACTGTATATGAAGACTGAAGCTATTAGCGATCAAGCAGAGCAAGTTATTCTGCTGGAATTTTGTCCATTCTATAGATGTCTGACTCTAATGTATGATTAGCTATATACAGCTCTAAGCCAAGAACTCTGCCGTTAATTACTCACCCACATGTTCCAAAACTGCATGACTTCTTTTTCCTGTGGAAAATAAAGAAAAAAGAACATAAGAATATTTAGATATAGAGAGAGATTTTTATATGTGTGTGTGTGTGTGTGTGTGTGTGTGTGCATGTTTATGTGGTTTATGAGGACACAAATTTGTATAATGACATGGGTATGACAGAGGTATTACAATATGAAGGTATTTTATGAGGACACTGCCTATGTCCCCGTAATTCAAAAGGCTTAAAGAACATAAGAATATTTAGATATAGAGAGAGATTTTTTGATGTGCGTGTGTGTGTGTGTATGCTGTGTGTGTGTGCGTGTGTGTGTGTGTGTGTGTGTGTGTGTGTGTGTGTGTGTGTGTGTGTGTGTGTGTGTTTTCTCGTCATAAAAAGTAATGCATACAGGTTTTAAATGACAATTTTTGACATGACAGAATTTTCTAGCATTACTAGAATTTATATTCCAAATACTAAATATTCTTAATACAAGCAATTAAGAATGTCCACACATTTCAGCATATGACATGCACAAAAAATACAGCTGGATAGTAACAGCACACTATAAAATATTCAGCATATAACTCATATTTACCATCATTCGTGCTTTTCTTTTTAATTTCATACAAAATGTAAAAGTCAACCCCTTCTACATATAAGTGCATCCATTTGTTTTGTTTCATAGTTTTGATGAATTTACTATTATTCTGGTAGCTAGAATTCAGCAGATAGTAAATTAACATGCCAAAGTACACTTTAGTAACCCTATGGCATTAGTCAAACCATTATGGTATTAGCCTATTTTATCTGAACTCGCATAGTAGTGAAGATAGTTTGAGATATAGCGCCCTCTAGGCATCAGTTTAGGGAAAAGCATGTGATTCTGCAGCCAAGATACAAGTCATTCACAGATTATCTCAATAGGAAATAACTGATCATATCCAATCATATAGACTGGAATTAATCAACAGGCTTCATCAAAGCTTTCAAAGTAACATATGCAGTATAGATCCATGAAACAAAGTTTTGAGAGAAAAGAAAAACGTTTGTTTTTCACAGACAACACTGCCTTAGCTCTGAAATGTAAAGAAACTGAAATACCCTGTAAACTGACCGTCACACCTTCTCTGTAACATCTCGTCCAGCTTGCCTGTCCTGGGCCATTGGCTTGACATGACTTTGCCACGGCAGTCTGCTAACTGCAAAATATCCACAAAGACCTCAGTCATAACGTGCCAAGGGAGAAACAGCTCACACGATGCTATGAAAATGCAAATACAAACCACACTGTACACATGTAAGCAGTGTTTTGACTGGTTCTAATTGTACACAGAATTTATACTGACTGGAAATTGTGCGCAAGCTTGTGAAGAAAACATTGAGAACAGTGAGGAAGTACAAGAGACGAAGGAGAACATGAGTGAAAGAAATTATGGATGCATAACCCTAAATATACTGAAGGAGATCCAGACTCTGATTAATTTAACCTTACATAATTTAGCAACAAGTTTTGATTCCGGTGTTTCATTCTAAGCACTAGTTATTTTTATTTATTTGTTGTCTTTTTTTCTTTTTTTTTTGCAGTCAGGCTGCAAAGTCTGCCAGGTTACAAAGTAAGATCCCAAAAGCACTGGAAGATTTTTCATTTCCTTCTGTTTAAATGGAAAAGAAATCTGGCAGCCAGTGGCAGTTTACAGTGTTTCAGGGAACAGAATAACATAAACGCCCCTTCAAAAACTTTTTCTTTTTCTATTTCCATACAAAAAGCTTTTTAAAAATGTAATGTAATTATTATAAAAAAATCTTTTAAAGAAGTATTGAGTATAAAAGAATATTATATCAAATAATAACAACCTTGCTTTTATGATTGTTATGGTTGATTGAAGTGCTAGGGGGCACTCTGACTTTTCAGACCTTCATAGACCAAAACATTGTCTCATCCGCTTTGATGTGTTGGGCTAAAGCTATCTTAACTAAACTACTCTCTCTCTCCTTCTTTTCTTCTCTTCTGTTCTCTCGCAGACGAACAGGGTCTGTTTGGCTCCCCAGGCCCCCTCCAGCTCTCTGACTGTAACCATTGCTCTCTGTGCTAAATGTTCCAGAGCTGACTGCTGTGCAGGGCATGTCTGCAAAGAGAAAATATTCTGCCTTCAAACATGCTCCCCTTTCTCACAGACTCAATGACGTGATATTACAGTTCATCGGTCAGTGGCCTGAAGCTGTTTATGTTACAGTATATGGTTTGCATAAGCATTAAAATATGATTCCACATCAGTTGTATATTACTCAAAATCAAGCTTTGAAGGAGAAAGTCACATTAAATCAACAACAGGATTTCTATCCACACATTATGTCATGTGTATTAAATTCAAAAGATTGCCCTTTCTATGTTGCCAGCACACATGTTTCTAACAACTGTTGTGCAGTGGTTAGACTCCAACCATAAGCTTCCGAGACAGGTTTGAAAAAAAGGAGTGAGAATAAGCTGTATGGAAGAAAAGGCCATCGCTGAGCGAGGAATGTTTCAGTAGCCACGTAAAACTCTTCAGGTTGCTCCGTTTAACCGTCTACAGCGATAGTCTCGACAAATCTACCGTTCAGAAGCTCTTCACATAAAATTGGCCGGGAAAGAGAGGTGAAAGGTATGCTCATTCCTCTCGCATATGTAGATGATGCATGTGTTTGCAATGTGACGAAAGAGAATGGAAGAAAATCACTGGAAAGTAGCATTTTTAAACCAGTTTAGCCTCTTGCCTATTTAGCGACACTGGCTGACAATGAAATAGAGATTATATGGACATGAAGTTGTTTTTGGCATATTATTACAATTAAATAAGCAAGAATGCAAAAGCTCTGCTACTGTAACTTACAAATAAGCCATTGTTTTTATACATCTTTATCTAAGCAGTATGTGTGGAAACTTTTATTTATTGCCATAAGAAGAAAATAAGCTTTGTGAGTAGTTTGAATTATGAGCGTTTTAATTCTAAGCCATTGTTTTAATATATCTTAATCTAAGCAGTATGTGTGGAAACTTGTATTTATTGCCATAAGAGGAAAATAAGCTTTGTGAGTAGTTTGAATTATGAACGTTTTAATATATCTTAATCTAAACAGTACGTGTGGAAACTTTTATTTAGTGCCATAAGAGGAAAATAAGCTTTGTGAGTAGTTTGAATTATGAACGTTTTAATCAAAGTTTAAATTTCTCAAAGTTAAAGGCTGTTTCTGTTTCATTAAGGCAGGCGGACGAATGGATAAAAGCACGATTTTATTGTTACTCTCTGTGTGTGGGCCGACTTGGGCCTTCACACTGGACTTGGACTATGGAGGTGTACCACTCTGGATCAACCGTTTTTTGGGAGAGCCGAGTGTGTTGACTTTGAAAGATCGGATGGATCCCGGATGGTTTCGTGCTGTTAACACACAAAGTTGTCCTTTGGAGTGTGACTGCCCTATCCAGTGGCCAACAGCTCTTTATTGTGACCACAGGGGCCTTACCCAGCTTCCCTCTGGTCTTCCGTCCCACACACAGTACATGTTTCTCCAAGGCAATAATATAACTATGCTTGGATCTGGAGTGTTCGCCAATGCCACCAACTTGCGTTGGTTGATCTTGGATCGCAATCGGCTACTGAGTGAGCAACTCGATAATGTGTTGTTCTCCAATCTGACCCACTTGGTAAATCTTTTCATAAATAATAATAACCTGACAAGCGTGCCAGCCGGACTGCCTCGTGGACTTAAGCAGCTGCGACTCGCATATAATCGCATCGAAAGGATTTCTGAAGGTGCTTTCCAAAATCTGGACAATTTAACATTACTTTTGTTACAAGGTAATCGTCTGACGACTATTGAAGAGGGCGACTTAAAAGGTATTCTTTGGTTTTTATATTTCTTAATAAATCTTTCAGAAGATAAATTTAGAGATGCACTGATATTAAAAATTACTGAATAAAATGATTTGCTAGAAATGAAACAATACTGATAAACACCAATAAATAAATAAATAAAATGAAATATATCTCTAATATCTGATCTGATAACTGATATGGGTCCGATACAGTTTGCATCCTGACATAAATCATGAGGAAGCATTAACAAAGATAATCATTTCATAAACTCTTAAGCATTACCGCTATCCGTCATGTTCTTCACCAGGTCTTGGAGTCCTCAACCTACTGGATCTTAGTCACAACCTCCTGAAGACTTTCCCCAAATATCTGCCTCCATCTGTCCAGCAGCTTTACCTCTCCAACAACTCTCTGACTGGCCTGACCGAAAACAGCCTTCATGGTTTTAATAGACTCCGTTATCTAAGGTTTGGACACAACAAATTGAGGAATGAAGAGCTTGATCCTGGTGCATTTAACCTCACATCTCTGGTAGAGCTGGATCTTTCTTATAATCAGCTGACAGAAATCCCAACAGTTCCCACCACACTTCAGTACCTCTACCTTGAGGTTAACCATATCCAAGGTGAGTTGGTATAAGATTCTTGTTTTACAAACAAAAGCATTGACGTTTATCCTTTAGCTCTGGACTGACGAGAAAACAGCACTGCTGAAGTTTAATGTGGCAGAGGAAAATTTTCATTTTTTCATGCCAAGTTTAATGACAGAATAACTGCGACATGAAACAAGACAGAGAACCTTGTTTTCTTTTTTATTATAATGCTGATGTTACATTAACAAAACTTTCAATAAATTGCTCCAACAGAACTTGGAGAGAATTTAACACTTAAATCTTACTGCAGGTTTTCAAGACAAGATGTTTATAGTGGATATAAAGCACTGCTGACAGATTTCAGGAAACCATGGATTGGTTTTGATCCACAAAAACACTTCAATGTGGCAAACTACACAATTTCTTTATAATTTGGGAACTAGCATTATGTGAATTTGAATTGGCCACAGTGGAATTTTGGAATTTTAAGTGGTTTTAAAGGAACTGTGGCAATACTGCATTCTATAGTATTGGCAAATTCAAATTAAATTCAAATTCTAGAATTGAACTGGAATTTAAGGAATATTTTAAATTAAATTCTAAATCCTGCACAAATCTGTCCCAGACCCTGTGATATGAAGGAAGCCTGCACATAAACATGTCATCTTGGGCAGTGACAATTTTCGCGATCCTACTCACATGTCTGCTGCAGTCTTAAATATCAGCCAAGAGCAGAAATTATTCTAAACACAAAACTGTAAGCTCGCCAAATGCTTGACTGAGAACTGCTTGAATGTTTGTGTCCTGATCAACAGTCTTACAGAATGAGGCCGTGTTCTCAGGCTTGATGATTTAATCCCTGGCATGAGAGAATCAACATTCAGACCCGGATGGGCCATGGGAAAAGTGATGGAAAATGTGACAGGACTTTCGAAGAGAAATAACAAACTTTCCCTCCTCTCTTGGTTTTCTTTTCCCCCTTTTCCGTTCTCTAATGTGTTTGTCACAACATGTTTGCAGACAGACACATCCTGGAGAGACAAGGTGACCAGAAAAAGTAGGTTAGCTGAAAGAGAAGGAGGGAGAAAAGAAAGAAGGAAGGTTTGAGAACATCTGTGAATACTCCAAAAAGGAATCCACATGTGCTAAAAGCATGCTCTGTTCTTCCCCCTCCTCCTCAGCATCACGCTGAGCTCAGTTACAAGAGCTGTGCCTCTGGTGGACAGCAAAGACTTAAGCAGACATTCTTTTTTTTCAGGCAGTGGTCATGATTCACTCTCTTTGAACCACACAACAAAAGCTCATGCCATCAACAGCGGTTTACCAGTTCAAAATGAAGTATAATATTCTAATTATTCACGAGCGTTGAAAACGATAAAACAGATTACTGGTATATTATAGCCTAGAAGTAGAGGTTAGGGAAAGGTTAAACAACCTGTCAGATCTACCTTCAGAAAACAAATGGAAAGAATGTATTAAACTATACAGGGAAAGGAGTGTGTGACCAAGTATGGTGACCCATACTCGGAATTTGTGCTCTGCATTTAACCCATCCAAATGTACACACAGTAGTGAACATACACCCGGAGCAGTGGGCAGCCATTGCTTGTGGCGCCCGTGGAGCAGTTGGGGGTTTGGTGCCTTGCTCAAGGGTCTCACCTCAGTCATGGTATTGAGGGAGGAGAGAGTGTTGGTTATCCACTCCTCCCACCTAGAATCTGAGACTCAAGACTCGAACCCACGACCTTCGGGTTACAAGTCTGACTCGCTATCCCATTAGGCCACGACTGCCCCCAATAGAGAATAGAGAATGTATTGAAAATCTAATAGAGAATGTATTGACCAGCGCCGTTAAAAGGCTCAAGTCTGACGATAGAGACACTATGATGTTTTTTGCATAGATCTCCAGAAAATATGATAAAATATTTTTATCATATTTAGAAATGTGCAAACAAGCTACAAAAATAGTTACACACCTTAAGTGCTTTGTAAACACATATATTGATTCTCTGTACTGAGAATAGTCTTAATGTCACCAGAGAAACATCATAGTCTTTCAGTTTATGACTACTAAACTACAAGCTACAGATACCTACTGTATATTTATGCTACCATCACAATTAGTATCTAAAACAAGATGAAACAGATCTGCCCACTACAGGTTTCCTCATTTTCTCACTGAAGGTGCCAATGGCAGCGCACCTGTAACTTATTTGCACAGTGCTGGGAAGCAGCTCCTCCTGTTTACAAAGGCTGTCATAGGACTGTGGTGTGTGATCTAGTGAAGGATTAATGTCTGCAAATTCTCTGAAGCACCATGTCACATTAATCACTGAATATGGAGACCTCATTGTCTCGCTTTCTCCATCTACAAACCGAATTCCGTAAATGTTCAGAAGTTATTTAAATTGGAATAAAATGAAAACTAAAACACTTTCAAATCACATGAGCCAATATTTTAATATCTAGAAACTAATTAAGTTATTTGACATCAGGTCTGTAACATGATTAGCTATAAAAGGGATATCTTAGAGAGGCAGAGTCTCTCAGAAGTAAAGATGGGCAGAGGCTCTCCAATCTGTGAAAGAGTGCGTAAAAAGATTGTGCAATACTTTAAAAAATAACGTTCCTCAAAGTCAAATTGCAAAGGTTTTGCAAATCTCATCATCTACAATGCATAACATCGTCAAAAGATTCAGAGAAACGTGGTCTTCGGGCCCTTAGACGACACTGCATCACTCCTCGGCATGATTCTGTCATTGACATTACTAAATGGGCCCAGGAATGCTTCCAGAAACCACTGTCGGTAAACACAATCCACCATCCCATATGCAGATGCTAACTAAAGCTCTATCATGCAAAAAGGAAGCCATATGTGAACATGAAGTGGAAAAGTGTTCTATGGTCAGACGAGTCCAAATTTGACATTCTTGTTGGAAATCATGGACGCCATGTCCTCCGTGCTAAAGAGGAGGGAGACCTTCCAGTATGTTATCAGCGTTCAGTTCAAAAGCCAGCATCTCTGGGCAGTCACCTTCAGGGCAGTCGTGGCCTAATGGTTAGAGAGTCGGACTTATAACCCAGAGGTTGTGAGTTTGAGTCTCAGGTCTGGCAGGAATTGTAGGTGGGGGGTGCTCATGTACTGTGCTGTGAATGTACAGCGCTCTCTTCCACCTTCAATACCATGACTGAGGTGCCCTTGAGCAAACTGCCAACTGCTCCCTGGGTGTGTGTTCACTGCTGTGTGTGTGCACTTAGGATGGGTTAAATGCAGAGCACAAATTCCAAGTATGGGTAACCATACATGGTGCCGTGTGTGCACACACTTCGGCTGTTCCAACAGAACAGTGTTTTCGTGTTTGTTATATTGTGAGCCGCAGTGTTTTTGTACGTCTTCGTCACGTCTATCTGTTTTAAAGCGTACATACAGTCGTGAGTTTCTGCTCAACGTTGGTAGAACCACATTTTTAGACTTAAACTTTGCGCATGCCGAAGAGCTGCAGGAACTTGGTCTGCTCCAGAGGTCTACAACATCACCGACCCCCACTACTGCATCTCGCCCACAGCGGAGGCGCCACAAGCGGCGAGAGAGGAAGCAGAAGAGGGGTAAGCAAGGAGGTATCCGGGCAAGGCTAGCGGCTAACCCACACAAGCCAGCTATCCCCACCATCGTACTGGCCAACGTACGCTCTTTGGACAATAAACTGGACTACATCCGACTACCACGCTCAACTCAGAGGACTGTAAGAGACTGTTGTGTTTTTGTTTTCACGGAAACGTGGCTCAGCAACAGCGTGCCGTTCTGCGCCAATCAGCTCGGCCAGCTATCATGCTGTCGAGTGGACAGAGTTCTCGTCAAGGGAGGTAAGACCCGCGGCTGTGGGCTTTGTGTTTACATAAATGACGCGTGGTGCCACAGCGCTGTTGTGGTCTGCAAACACTGCTCACCCCTGGTGGAGTTTATGATTATTAAGTGCCGGCCGTTCTATCTACGGAGAGAATATACAGCCATAATGCTCGCTGCTGTATACATCCCTCCCTACTCCAACAACAACAGGAGTGAGGCACTGAATGAACTGTACCGTACACTGTAAACTGTACATCAGTGTGCAGCAGACAGCCCATCCAGATGCTTTTCTCATCTTGGCTGGAGACTTCAATCACGCAGACCTAAAGAGTGTGTTCACAACAATACATTAACATGTTGACTTTCCAACACGGGGAAACAACACTCTGGACTCTGGACCACCCAGAGAGGAGCTTACAAGGCCCTACCCCTCCCCCATCTTGGCACCTCAAACCACATCATTGTCATTATAATGCCTGCATACAGACCGATCGTTAAAGTCACCAAACCAGTTCACAAACAGATTCAAGTGTGGCCGGAGGGGTCATCAGAGGCACTTCAAGACTGTTTTAACACCCCTGACTGGAATATGTTTAAGCAGGCTGCCACATAGAACAACACCACAGACCTCCAAGAGTACTCAGAGACTGTCACTGCCTACATCACCACGTCACAAAGACCATCAATGTCCAGGCCAACCAGAAGCCGTGGCTGACAGGGGAGGTTTACAGACTCCTGAAGGCTCGGAACGCTGCTGGAGATGAGGTGGGCCTGAGGACAGCTAGGGCCAGTCTATCACACGGCATCAGAGAAGCTAAGAGACAGTACTCCAGGAGGATAGCCCATCGTTTCAGCGACAGCAGAGACACTCGGAGCCTGTGGAAGGGGATTCAGACCATTACGGACTATAAGTCCCCACCACAGACCTGTGACAGCAGCATCCCCCTGCTGAATGAGCTGAATGCCTTCTTCGCTCGCTTTGAGGCACAAAACAGCACCACTGCACAGAAGAGTCCACCTCCTCCCGGCGACCAGGTGATGATGCTGTCCCGGCGACCAGGTGATGATGCTGATAACAGCTTGAGGAGATCCCTCAGCAGGATCAATGCACGCAAAGCCCCGGGTCCTGACAACATTCCTGGGCGTGTACTGAAAGACTGTGCAGTGAAACTCACCGATGTCTTCACAGACATTTTGAACATCTCGCTAAGTCAGGCTGTTGTCCTCACATGCTTCAAGACTACCATCATCATTCCAGTCCCAAAGAAGTCATCTCCACCCTGCTTCAATGACTACCGTCCAGTCGCACTTACTCCTATCCTCATGAAGTGCTTTGAACGACTAGTCATGCACCACATCAAGTCTGTCTGTCCCCCCCCTCCCTGGACCCCTTCCAGTTTGCATATCGGTCCAACCGCTCGACCGATGATGCCATCGCCACTGCCCTCCACCCAGTCTTCAGACATCTGGACAAAAAAGACCAGTATGTCAGAATGCTGTTCATAGACTTCAGTTCAGCATTCAACACAATCATCCCTCAACACCTCTCTGTGCAACTGGATGTTGGACTTCCTGACTGGGAGACCTCAGGCAGCATGGGTCGGCAGTAACACATCTAGCACCATCACACTGAACACAGGGCCTCCCCAAGGATGTGTGCTGAGCCCCCTCCTCTTCACTCTGCTGACCCACGACTGCACACCGTCACACAACTCTAACATTTTCATTAAGTTTGTGGATGACACAACAGTGGTAGGTCTCATTAGCAACAGAGATGAGACAAATTACAGGAGAGAGGTGAGCCACCTGGCCAGGTGGTGCAGTGACAACAATCTCTCTCTGAATGTGGAGAAGACGAAGGAGATTGCTGTTGACTTCAGGAGAGTGTACACTCAGCATGCTCCTCTGACCATCAACAGTGCGACTGTAGAGAGAGTGAGAAGCACCAAGTTCCTGGGTGTGCACATCACAGAGGAACTCTCCTGGACTAACAACACTGCGGCACTGGTCAAGAAAACTGAGAAGAACCAGAGCCCCGGTCCCCATCATGTGCACCTTCTGCAGAGGCACCATCGAGAGCATTCTAACTAGCTGCATCACTGTGTGGTATGGCGCTTGCAACGCGTCCTGCCGCAAGTCACTTCAACGCATAGTGAGAGCAGCTGAGAAGATTGTTGGTGTGTCTCTCTCCCCTTCCTCCAGGACATCTCAGCACCTGTCTCACCCGCAAAGCCCTCTGTGATCCCACCCACCCGACACACAGCTTCTTCAGTCTGCTGCCATCAGGGAGGAGACTGCGGAGTCTCCAGGCCAGGACCAGAAGACTGAAGGACAGCTTCATCCATCAGGCTGTCAGGAAGCTGAACTCCCTCCCGACCTTGCTCCCCACATCCCCAGGAACTTCCATTACTTTAACAGACTGATAAGCTCTTTTTGTCAAGGATCTGAAAGGAGGACCCAGTTGCAGAGTGAGTCAGAAAGGTTTATTGACAAAACAGACTGATATAAGAGGGTAGTAAGGTGCACATGTGATACAACATCGAGAACACCGTAAACAAAGAGACAGCTGGGGAAGACCACCGGAACAGTCTCAGACAGCAACTGCCAGATTACAATAGCAGCAAAAGGAGTGGCAAGACCATGCAGATAGAGAGGACCAAACAAGGCACCATAGAGCTGAGTTCAGATACTTGTTGACTGCCAGCTCTGAAGCAGACCCAGTACCAGGCAGGGAGAACCAGTGACAGAACTCACAGGAACACAGTTACTCCAAAGCAGGCAGGGGGATAAATAAAACAAAAGAACTGATAAAGACTGAAGTAACAAAATAAATAAGAAATAGTTACCAATATAACCAACACAACTTAAAGAATATCAAACAAAAATGCAAAACAAAAGATAAAGTCTAGAATAACTGAATAATTATTAAATTAAAAGCAAAGGCAAAAGCAGACAAAAATGCAAAACAAGGAGCAAGACAAGAACATGGAACTACAAAGGACTAGACAAGACAAGGAAACAAGACCAACCAGACAGGGAGACAGAAACACATACTCAGCCACATCCACAGGCAGAGACAAAGACAGTGACAGAAGGGGTGAGAAAGACAACAAACCAGCAAAAACAATAGGGTAAGGGGCCCTATAAATAGGGAGGAAAGCACACGAGGAACAGGTGAAAGCAATTGCACTAACAAGGACTCAACAAGGGCTGACAAGAGGGTGTGGTAAAGATGAAACAAGGAGGAGGGGCTAGAGAAGCACATGGCTGACGAAAACAAAGCCATGTGCTAACACAAGACAAATACAAGAACAACCACAAGACAACGAGTGTCAGGGCCGAACCCTGACACTTTTTGCACTACACTCATTATACATATATATATCTGCACAGTTTTGTTTATTTAACTGGTTTGCACTCTATCTGCCATGTGCCTTATGCCACTTTATCTATCTCTTTTTTTTCTACAATGTCCTCATTTGTATATCTGTATAGTTTGTATGTACATATATTTAAACTGTATTTATCTGTATTTTTACGTCTACTGTCAGTGTTTAATGTTAACTGTATGCACCAAGGGTCTGAGAGTTACGCAATTCAAATTCTCTGTATGTATGTGCTGTACATGTGGCAGAATTGACAAAGCAGACTTTGACTTTTTGACTTTGACTCTGATGGTATGGGGGTGCATAAGTGCATATATGGGCAGCTTGCATGTTTTGGAAGGCACTATGAATGCTGAAAGGTATATAAAGGTTTTAGAGCAACATATGCTCCCCTCCAGACGACGCCTATTTCAGGGAAGGCCTTGTTTATTTCAGCAGGACAATGCAAAACCACATACTGCAGCTATTACAACAGCATGGCTTCGTAGTAGAAGAGTCCGGGTGCTGAATTTACCTGCCTGCAGTCCAGATCTTTCACCTATAGAGAACATTTGGTGCATCATTAAACAAAAAATACATCAAAGACGACCACAAACTCTTCATCAGCTGGAAACCTATATCAGGCAAGAATGGGTCCAAATTCCAACAACAAAACTTCAGAAACTCATAACCTTGATGCCCAGACGTCTTCAAACTGTTTTGAAAAGAAGAAGATGCTACACCATGGTAAACATGCCCCCATCCCAACTATTTTGAGACCTGTAGCAGGCATCAAATTTGAGAAGAGCTAATTTTGTGCATAAAATTGTCAAATGTCTCTGTTTAAACATTTGTTATGTTATCTATGTTCTATTGTGAATAAAATATTGGCTCATGTGATTTGAAATTCTTTCAGTTTTCATTCTATTCAAATTCAATAAAAAAAAAAAGTCCCAACAACATTTCCAGAATTCAGGTTGTAGTAAACAGTAGAAGGGGTAACCCAGTACCAGTATTTCAAAACAGACAGACAGCTACTCTCAATCTCAACCTGCTTGATGAAGTAGCTTACTATGAAAGTCAAGTGAGACAAATGTAAAAATTATTTTGCTGTTGTTTCTTCCAGAGTTCAACATCAGCAGTTTCTGCAGGACAGTAGGACCCATGTCATATTCACGTATGAAGATTCTGAGGCTGGACGGTAATAAATTGGAATATCACAAGCTGCCTTCTGATTGGGTGTTCTGTCTACGTGTCCTCCATAACATTTACATTTGATCTAATAGAAGCAGTCAATGTCTTAAACATATCTACATTTTTAAGTTTTATGAAAACTTTGAAATACAAGCATGCAATGATATATTATAACATACTGTATATGTATATTTAGAAAGCATGACAGCAGAATAAGCTGCTCAGTATTCAAGGTGCTGATGTTTTGAATAGGCATGCTGTCAATAGTTTTATACTGTTTTAACAAAACAGTATTTAATAATAATGTTTTCATTCTGGATGTACAGTGCTAGTTTTGCGCCTTGTCCTAGTCTTGACTTCACATGTTCTAAGTATAATCAGAATTAATCCAACTGTTGATCATGTGGATATACACTACCTGGTGCTTTCTTTGAAAGAAATTAATATTATTAACAGAATTAACAAAAAACATTAAACAGCACAACTGTTTTCAATTCTGTTAATAATAAGAACTTATTATTAAGCACCAAGTTATTAAGTTTCTTGAGCACCAAATCATATGCAAATGATTTCTGAAGGATCATGTGACACTGAAGACTGGAGTAATGGCTGCTGAAAATTCAGCTTTGCTGACACATCAATAAATTACATTTTAAAATATTTTAACATAGAAACTGTTATTTTAAATTGCAATGATTCACAATTTTACTGTCTCTACTGCATTTTAACAAATGCAGCCTTGGTGAGCATAAGAGACTTCTTTTAAAAACATTACAAAATCTTACAAAAACATTACCAACCCCAAACTTTTGAATGGTACTTTTGAAAACTTTGTTACACATACTTTGTAAAGCTCTGTTACATATAGTCTTGAAAATGTTATTATTCCATCACTGTGGCATCTCTTGTAAGATTACAATGTATTTTCCCCCAAACGCTTAAAAAACAAAGTTATAAGAGTCCAATTAAAATAAAACCCTTTGTGTCAAATTATATTGACAGTGTAATTATTTTCATCTGTGTTCTACAGTAGTTTAGTTAATTTACCATTTCCTCTGTCTGTTTTAACTGGAATTTTAACAGAAATTAATTGTCATAGCATATAATAATTCATACCTCTGCTGTATGTTCTGGCCTAGCAGTTTTGTAATGAAAGAAAATCAGTATTCAAAACATCCCTCTTAGTACACTGCAATAATATCAATGCTGTCAAGAACACTGCTTCTGCCAAGGCTGAAAACAATACAAAAATGATTATATCCTCTTTGTGAATTAATCAAAGAGCATAAGACATCGTCTATGACAAAGACAAAGCATTTTGTCAAAGGCACTTCTGAACTACCGATTTTTGGACAGAAACATTCTATTGTGAGACATAAAGAACAGTCACAGGTCCCTCAGTGAGTATCCATGAGCAAAATTAGTTTAGCCAAAACAAAAAATGTCCTCTAAAAGAAATGCTGTCATGATAGAGAATGACATGCTTGGCCTGTTTTATTTCTTGTACAATGCTTCTCATTCAGTATAATGGATATGGATAACAGTATCATATTTGTCTGCCTCAGAATTCTGTTAAATCTGGCTAACACGGTGTCCTAACCAAACACAGGGCAACAAGGAATAATTCTCTTCCACATTAATCAATAACCCTAGTTTCTGTCCTAACAGTGACAATCGGTACTATTTTGTTGGTATTAGAAAATTCATTGGACCAAAATCCTGACCATAAGATACTGAAATATGACAAATCACTAAAATTCTACATGGATAACCACAAAAAGGATGCTGTCTGGAGAAGCATAACAGTAATATGAGTTAAGTGTTTTTTGCGAGCGCAAGAGTGTGCAAACAACACACTTTTATGTTTTGCATTCGAGGCAGCATTTTTGCTTTCAGTGAGTACAGACGAAGTACTTACGACCCAGTAGACATAGAAGAGAGTGAAGTCAACCACAACATCTTCAGCACAAGAGCTCATTCTCACCATTCCAGTGGAATAAAACGCAGCACAAATCATGCTTAAACTAAACTCTCATTTTGTCACAAGTCCTGCTTGTGCTCCCCCTAAAACCCAATGTATGATCTAGAGATCCAAAGAATGACTCTTCCATATCTAAAAGATAGTGAGTTAATAGACCATGTGTTCAAGATGCCGTAACTCACTCTGTCTCCACTAAGATTTTTTTCTAGTGCAAAACAGCAGTCACAGATCTGCCTGATGTGGACTTCACATTCCCCATTAGCAGAGCCATGACAGCACAAAGAACTTTGAAAATTGGATTCACTTCTTGAACCTGAACCTGGAGGACTATAATTACATAATGTCTGTTCATCTCAAAGCAAAGCTATCATTCATAGGTTAAAAAAAATATTTACATGCACCATCCTAAACATAGCCAGACAGAATCATGGGAAATTAAATAATATATAGCTGTGTTGTGGTAAAGTCATTAGTAAGCCAAAAGACAGATTCATATTACCTATGAAAGAAGAATGGTCCCACAACAGACCTCAGAAATAAGGGTCCAACTGGAATTGTAGCAGTGGTTGTTAAAACTGCATTCAGGCCCATAAAAAACATGCTTTCTTTAGTTATCCAAATAACTATAAATCCACATACCAAAAGATGCAGTTCAAATATATAAATCAATCAATCGTAATCAATTAAAAGAAATTTCAACAAAGTCTTGAAGCACAAAAAGCTCTAATATTTATGCCACAAACATCCATCAAGCCAATTAAATCAAGTTCATCTGGACCAAAGAATATCACGGAAAAATGTACATTAACAAAATCAGCCCAAAGTAAACATTCAATTAACACAAGAAACCATCAAACACGTGTTTCCAATAAAGCTATTCAAAATGTCTGGATGTGTTTGTTTGTTAGGTAGTTGTGACAAAGCCATTCATAGGTAATGCAACAGCATTATACAAAAAGGAATGTCACAGCACCAAACAGGCAGATAACAAAGCAAAACACCATTCTTCAAGAGGTGTTATCTCCGGTTATCCATTTCACAGTGTAAAATTATTTAGTTTTGTTTAGTCTATGTTCTCTATCTAAACATTCATTTTGTTTGACTGACTGGTATGCTATTCAGACCAACAGCACAATTTGCAAGTGTGATGTAGTTTTTGCGCATGTAAATATAAAGGTACTTACATTTTAGTCACAATATTAAAGTCGGTTTTTGCTCTGCCAATGAAAATAGTTTCAAACAAAGCCACAGAAGACTGAAACACCACATGTTTCAGAGCATGGTGATGTTCTTAAATGAAAGTGTTTTTGAATGAAACAGTTGAGCGACTGATTCAATGACTCAATCATGTTTCATTCATGCTTGAATCAGTGTATTTAAAGTCAGTTGAGTGAATGATTCAGTGATTAACTCATAAATACAGTGTTTTGTTGCCACCCACTGGAGAACTGATGTAACCCACATTAATAGTCACTGAACAGAGATACAGAAAAAAAAAATATATATATATTATTATAATTATTATAAAAGTGCCAGACTTTTTCCCTTAAAGCGGTAGAGCATATTTACGCCAGTCGGCTACAATACTAATTACACAATAATTGTAAGTAGGGCTCACTGCAGCCCACAAGATCCTGGGGGTGTGGTTAGTTCCACATCTAGGGGGTGGAGATGGGTAGGTTTAGGGATCAGGGGGTGGTGATGGGTAGGTTTAGGTATATGTAAGATGGAGGTATATGTAAGAGTTGCATCTGGATCCAACCATGCCCGCTGGATCTTGTGTTCTGTAGTTGAGACGCTCCTCAATAATTGCTGAATAATTCTATAAATTCAATTTTCCCTTTCTAACATATGCCAAATCTACATGCACTGACCGTACTGCATTTTCACACATTCTGCTATGAATGGATCAGGTAATGAGCTCTAGCTTTATTTACTTGGCCGACTTCCCAGAAAAACTCTGATGAGCTCTTCAGGTGCAATTACTTACAGTAGGAGACCGCTCTGATATTTTGATAGTTCTGATAGTTCAAATACTCTACCAAGGGGGTTTGGCAAATTGTGGTGGTTATTAGTGTCAGGCCCTCCGGGTGGATAAAGAGCTTGGTAAGCAAAGATCCCAATGAATCTCAGTCTGATTACATCTACCAGACCTCCACCATAGACATCATCAAAATGCTTGTGGTGGCCACAACTGCATTACCAGTGGCACTTCGTTAATTCAAAACCAGAGGAAAAAGCTGGGTGGTGAAGCTGTTTGTGACTAAGCATCTGCTTCTGATCCAAAATTTTGTTCTGGGTGGCAAAATTAAATGGTGTAATGTTTGGTTTGTTAAGCATGATGTAATACAATGAAATAAAAATTATATGCAATTTTTTCATCAAAACAGAAAGCAAAGTCTTCGCCCTAATGATTGCATTATTCACACATACTATGCATCTGCGCCTGCACATGTGTCAATCATTTGTGTCTGCCTGTGAATGTGTGTAAGCACACACAATAAAATCAACCCAGATGGCAAGACTGCAGACATCAGACACACACAATCATCTGTCAAGCACATGCCAAATGAAATCCTTCTCACCTTAGCAATATTAGAAGAACGATATGAGTGAATTTGTTTCAGATACACACAGTTAAGTTCAACACCATAAGTATGACTAACCTAGCTTGTTTTCACTCTGCGCTATTGGCAATAAATCTTAAAGCATGTAATTAAGCTTGATGTGCAAATAAATTGAAGTTGTATGAGGAAAGAAAGACATTTCCTTGCCAAAAGGGTACTCCAGTTACACCCTTTCCTGCCTTTTACTTTTTAATTAACAACAAACTTTAGGTTTCCCAGATGACAATGATAACGGCTTAATAATATAGTCTTGGCAGAGATATACACAAAATCTGACCTAATTTATCTCACAAGGTAAATATCACAATGACTCATGTACAGTACTCAGTAAGAGTCATTACGGCATGCAAAAACTCACCCATTGTAACGCTGATATTTGAGTGAATGAGTTTTAAGACTGAAATGAAAGGGGCAACTCCCTAACATCCCTAAGATCTCACAGCATACGAAAGTGATCTTCCTAAAAACAGAACTGGACCAGCACCAGAGACACTTCTTCACATAGCACAGTTCTTCAACAAAAAGGACAAAGAAAAACACAAAATAAATGCAACCCAAAGCACCCCAGTTTGTTTATTTAGACACTATTATTTCTGTAGAAGTGTCCTGTTTCTTGACAATCACATCACATTAAATCTTTTTTTTTTTTATAAATTACGTCATTTAAAAACGCTACAATTGACTTTTTCCTCATAACTGCAATTTTATATATGTGTGATTTTTTATTGTAATTGTGACGCATCATCCTAGAATTTGACTTTATACCTATCATGATTTTTTTTCTCTTATACTATCTTATACTGGGCCTTTATACATTATATCACATTTTGCTTTTTTCATCATAACTTCATAACTGAAAAGTCACTTATAATGTGACTTTATACCTCACAACTGACATTTTCTTATCATTACAACTTTATATTTCACATTGTAATCTTTTTCGTCATAATTGTGACAATGTCTTATAATGACTTTATTTCTCACAACTGTGACATTTTACCATAATGGCCATTTCATTTCTCACAGGTCTTTGTATCACAAAGCTGCAAAGTTTTTAATAACAGTGACAAATTATTTCTCATAATCATATGTTATGTTAACTTTTTATTGATTATAACATTATTATGTGCGTGATAGCTAACATAGGGTGGGTTTTTGTGGTGGGTTGAAATGGGCCGGTATAGGTCTCTAGGCTGTTTAAGTGCTCCAATCAATCCCTGAATGAAGCTGACCACAATTACAGCCCACGAATCTATGATTCTCATTTAGCACAGATGTGCAAATCTGGGACATTTCCAGCGATCTCAGAGGAAGACAACACTAAACAGTCATTTTAAAACCTGCAACTGACAGAGTGCTGCAGCTCTTAAAACTTACAATCCTAAAACAACATAGGCTATATCACAGATGTCGCTCCTCCAGATGTTGAAGTCCTTTTGGGTTTAAAATGTAAGCATGAGTCTGACCACACCGTGTGAATGCGCAATTGTGAGTGAGGGAGATAAATAGGTTTCAATGGGAATAAAAAGCATGTTTTTCACATCTCGTCACCACTGCTCTGCAGCTGCAGCTCTCTGCACAAGGCCCGAAAGCAAAAGAAAGAGAGAAAAAGTAACTGTAAAAAAGAGGTTACCTAAAACCTATAGCACTGAGAATCACAGTCAGACAATCCCAAATAAGGGAGATCATGTGATGAGATTTTTTTTTTACTTTAGAGAAAATCAGGCATACACCACCCAAGTATGCAAAAAGCAAAAAATAGGAAACTATCCAGTACTCTGTGGTTCTAAACTAAATAAAACGCACATGATTTTAACGAATTATCCCAGCACGTGATCAGGCAGAGGATGGCGCTGGAAAGAATTCTGACCCCACGCTTTCTGCACTGATCTCCACCCTGTCCCACCGGCCCTGTAGTCCTCCATACACACCCATTTACATGCATCAGTGTGTACAGCAGGGGAGAGCAGATCCCGGTGTTAAGGGATGGACGTTTCGATTTAATTTGAGGCACTTTCCCTGAAGGCGGGGCAGGGAGACAGAATTGTTGACCTTCAGAAGGAAAAGAGGGAACAACCCAATAGGCAGCCTGTTTAGCAGAGGAGAACAGGGGAAGTACGGAGGAAAGAGGGGGAAAGAAACAGAGTGAGAGAAGAGGAGAAAGCAAGGTGGGAGAGCAGAACTCTGTGAGAGTGAAGTGACAGCAAGAGGATTCATCAAACGAGGGCAGGAACCAGCAACAGGTAAGAAACCCTTTGTTTCTTCAAAACAGCCATAAATGAGTCTCTAAGGAGACAAGCAAGATAAATACATACAAAATAATCAGGAAATCTGTGGATGCTGGCAAGAAATGGCACATGAATTTAGCCATTACTTTAGTCCTTAAGTCTGCTTTCTCTAGCCAAGTGTCACTTATAAAAATTATGTTAAAGCTTATAAATTAATGACATGATTACTTTGGCTGTTCACTCAGTACTTTCCGGTACTCTTGCACTTTCTTAAAGCTCAATAAATGTCCAGATTTTTCACATTAACACCTTGAATTGCAGTGCTAAAGCAGGTAGAAAAACTAAATAATTAAACTACTTATTAAAAAATAGTTTAAAATAATTTGTAATAATATAAAATATAAAAATATACATATAATAAATAAATATAATAATAAAAGCATAAAAAGATAATAAAAACAAATGTAATGTAACAAAACAATCATGAATTATGCAATGTTCACCTGTCCTTTGACCTGTCCAGGTCTATCCTCCTGTCTGATCTATCAAAGTGTGAACATTTTAAGACATGAGAAACCAGCTGAAAACACAATGATGAAAATACCCAACAGTATATAGCAGAGTCTGGCTATAGGGATTCTATTAGGCATCTGTTACATTCCTCAAACTATATGATATGTCAGGAGAAGCTTTTTATTGATTTTCCGTGACATTTTCATTAATCATATCAACTTCCTAGCTAGCAGACCTGTAATGTTTCTGATCCATTGAATCTCATTTCTAGGCAAAACCATTATTCTCTTGGTTCAGAATTGATATATCCCAGAGACCTCTTTTGTCTTTTTAACATCTTTCGACCAAATTTAAAGCTCAACAGTTCCCTCCTATTTTGAGTCTTGCCAGCACTGACTCATAACATGTTTTTGTTATTATGCATTTGTCTCATGCCTAGTAATGACCTAAATCTCCTTATATGGTCACAAATTTAATTTAGCTTTGTCAGTCAGCATTTCTGAATAAATCAGCTTTTCTGAAAGCCCAGATAGGATCTCACTCTCATTTGCACCTCACCTAAAGCAGGCATGCAGAATAGAACTAAACAAATCAACGCTTTCTCAGGTTTCCTTTCTCTCAAGGCCTGAGCGCTGCTACCTGCTCTCCATGACCATTCAGCTGACACCCAGCCAGGCACTTTCAGCCAAACATCTGATTGTGATCATGCATCAGACCCGATGCACTGCTCCTTGTTTTGTGCCTGGGTGTGAGTCTCTGCATAGGACGCATAACATATCTGGTTTCTCCAGTGAAATGATTCGTCTAGGCTAAACAATGGAGTTGAACAGGGATATTTTTAGGATCTGACCCACCTAATCAAATCAAATCTAATATTAGACAATCGTAACCCAGTATAAACAAGCCTCACAGTGTTTACATCTGTAGACATGTTTTAACCCACTAGGTTTATTAACCCAAATAATCAACCCTGCTTAATATCATTTCACTGATTTTTACCATCAAGTTTCCAGCACTATGTTTTTCACAAGTGCTGTATAAAAGAGGGATCAAAGGAAATTCCTGATGGGAGCTCAGGGCAGAAAAAAAGATGTTGAAATTTATCAGTCTGTTTATTTTACAAAACCATTTCTTTCCACTGAACCAGAGTAAGAACAATAATCTTCAACTTGAGATCACTTCCCAGTAGTCAACCTGCCAAAATATTGTGTGGTTTAAAATCACTTTTATGAAGACCCTGAAAAAAGCCATTGAATTCTGCTTTGTATCAGAACATTCCTAAAAGAGAACATCTGGGCACTTCTCTAAAAAATGGAAGCTGAAGCACAGTTAGGTAATCAAGACAATGATCTAAAAGACATGTGACTACAAAGTAGAAAAGCCAGAAAAAAAAAAAACTAAATTAAAATGTTTTTCCACTCTAAGTACAGACATAAACCCAAATGAGATGTGGCATAAAACTGTAAATTATAAAAGTCCTTGATTTGTAATGGGATTGGATTAAAGTTCAAGTTCAACAAGACTGTTAATGAATTGCTGAAGCTTTTAATCATATTGATGGTTGAGAATCAGAAAGGCGTAAGTGACATTTCACCAACTTTATAGGAGAGCCAAAACAAAAATTTTAGCATAATTTTACCAGTTTGATCTGACTTTGTGTACTGAATTTAATTGTTTATAATAAAAATTTGTACACTCATGGAAGACAATACTTTTTCCAGTAGAAAGAGCTCATTAAGAGCTTTCATATATATATATATGCAGTGTCCTCCAAAAGAAAAGTATTGGAATGGTAAAGACAAAATTGCTCTGTTGGCTGTGGAGTCAAGACATTTACAAATATGATTAAAAGATGAATATGAGACAAAACTACAGAATGTCACATTTTATTATTGGGTGATTCAACACAGATGTTTTACCAGCTAAGAAGTTCAGCACTTTTATAGTTTCATCCCTCTATCTGATGTGAGCATAAGTATTGGAACAGTTGCCTCTCAGGTATTTCTAAGTGATCATCTGTGTCCTGTTGCATTAATTCTTCAGATATTAAAAGCAGGGAATGTGCATTCGATGATGACACAAACCAGGATGAAGATGAGGGAGCTGACTTTGAGAGAAAAGCAAGCAATTTGGATACAAAAGAAAAGAGGAAGTCAATTAGAGCTATAGCAAAAACAAAGGGCATGGAGAAATCAAGAGTTTGGAAACCACCAGCGACACCAGCAATCAACAACGACCTGATCGGCTGAGAAAACAACAGTAGCTGATGACAGACAAATCATAAAAGCTGTGAAAATGAACCCTAAAAGATGTGTCTGTAAAATCACCAACAACTTCCAGAAAGCTGGGGTGATGCTCTGACAATCTACTGTCCTCAGGAGACTTTGACACAGAATTACAGATGCTACACAGCAAGATGCCAACCTCTGACCAGCACCAAAAATAGAAAGGCAAGATTAGAGTTTGCAAAAAAGCACAAAAGTGAGCCAGAAGAGTTTTGTAACTGTGTTTATGGACCGATGAGACAAAGATGAACCTTTATCTAAGTGATGGGAAAGCAAAAATGTGGAGAAACAAAAGGTAACTGCAAATGATCCCAAGCATACAGCCTCATCTGTAAAGCATGGTGTAGCAAATTAGCTCAAAGTGAGATTAACATAATTAATCATAACGGGTTGTTATCAATTATATATTCATCTTCAGGAATTAACTGTAGCATTAATAGTACAATATTTGTCCGCAGTATGGACAGTTTTAATCGTCTATTGACTCTAAGGAAAATTATTTCTCTGGCCATGAAAAATGTATTTCCTCATTAATACATGATGTTTATTAAACTACACTACAGGGGAACATTGAACTAAACACAAACATATACAAATTAAACATAGATGCCAACGGAAGGAAGGCATGGAGAGAGAGAGAGAGAGAGAGAGAGAGAGAGAGAGCACTCGCGCACAAGAGAGAGCATAACGGAAGGATTTGCACATCAGCTAAACGCAAACTGTTAGAACCATCAAAAAATACATCACCTTAATCAAAAGGGGTCAAAGCCTAGAAGCGCATCTAAATAGTTAACAAGTGGTTACTTGCACTGGTTTGTTGGTGCTGAGTAAAGTGTCCTGCTGCATGTATAATGCGTAGATTCTTGATGAATTCCTTTAGGAGTGAAAGCTTCATCATCGCAGCCATGGGTTGATTGGTCCGAAGTTAAATCGCCAAAGTTACTGAGCTCAAAACTGCCAGAAGGTGGTGTTGTCATGGCATGGGCATGCATGGCTGCCTCTGGAACAGGCCCTCTCAACTTTACTGATGACTTGATGTATGATGACAGTAGCAGAATGAATTTGGAAGGATACAAAACCATCTTGCCTACTAATATTCAAGAAAATGCCACCAGATTCATTGGGAAGTGCTTCATATTGCATCAGGACAATCACCCAAAACACCCTGCCAGTTCACTCAAGGAATTTATAAGGGCAAAGAAATGGAAATACTTAGATTACCCAAGTCAATCTCCAGATTTAAATCTGATTGAACATGAATTTCAGCAGCTGAAGAGGAGAGTAAAGGCAGAAACTCCCCAAAACAAGCAACAATTGGAATTGGCTGCATTAAAGGCTGGGAAAAGTATTTCAAAGGATGAGACCAAGAGTCTGGTGATGTCTATGGGTCACAGACTCCCTCCTGTGATTGTGTGCAAGGGATCTGCAACTAAATAATAGCTTTTAATCTTTTATATCTGCCTTATGTTCAACTGTCCCAATTCTTATGCTCACATTAATGAGTGGGATGAACTCTAAAAGTGCTGTTCTTTTTATTTGGTAAAACATGTATGTGTTGAAACGGTTAATGGTAAAATGTGACATTCGGTAGTTTTGTCTCATTTTCCCCTTGATATAGGAGTTAAGAAACAGATAAAGAATCCTCAGTGAGACTGTCTGGCCTGGTTAAAGGCATTATTAACAAAACAAGTTTTTGAAATATGAGTTATATGAAAAAACTATTTTAAAAAATGAGTTCATATTGTCTGAAAAAAAAATCAAGCAACATGACCCATCTTTATACTTTTTACTGCCAGCAAACTAACTTAATTATTAACTAATGACAAACATCCTAAAAACATTTCTGGCTAAGTGGGTTGGCTACTCTGTTTGATCTAGATTTATAAGCATCCTCTGAGTAATTATGTAATGTTGTTGTTGTTCCAGCAATCAGCAATAATCTGTGGTATTTGTTAAGCAAAACTGACACACAGAGGTGCAGATAGCATAGTAACGCTGCAACTTTTCCAGCCATTGGCTTCCTCTAAGCTCCCCTGGGTGTTTAGCCTGTTTCCCTCATTAGGACTCACTCTTTCCTAGGTCTTACATTGCACAATAGAGTCTTTATCAGAGGCCTGTGCAGAGAAACCTCTAAATCTAGAGCTGGTTTTTTTCCCAGTGTCTGTAGAAGTCATAATAATCCTGCCAAACTGGAAGACTACACGACTGCATGCTTTGACAAAGTTGACAGCAAAAATTGAAAGTCTGTAGCTCTGAAACAGAATCACAGAAACATGACACGTCTCCTGTAGAACTTCAAAAGAGATCTCAAAGATGTTTTAAAAAAGTGCTCTTGATTTTCCAGGAGACCAAAATCTACAATCAAATTGACTTATTTACCATCTTCCAAAATCAAACTAAAGCCTAAATCAAATAAATAGTCTTATTTAACTATTTGTTTAAAAAAGCAACTTATTTGTGAAAGACCTGATCAGCAGAGGATAAAGCAAAATTACAATGTTTTCTTGCTGCTTCTCTGTTCAGGACCATGAAAGCTGGGCTTGCATACTGCTCTCTTCTTGTCCTTCTTCTGATCACAGATGTCTGTGGCCAGCGAAGACCAAGACCAAAGCCTGTCCGTCCATCTACCACCAGGAAACCTCCTGCTCCCAAGAAACCATCTCCTCCTGCCCCAAAATCTGAGCCCGAACCCCAGGAACCCACAGACTTTCCCCCTCCGATCCTAGGGCCCCCCTCTGAATTCCCAGATTGCCCCAGAGAGTGTTTCTGCCCACCATCTTACCCAAATGCCTTGTACTGTGAAAACCGCAACCTCCGGAAGGTCCCGGTCATCCCATTCCGCACCCACTACCTGTACCTACAGAACAACTACATTGACCAAGTAACCGCAGACCCCTTCAAAAACTGCACTGAGCTTAAGTGGATAAATCTCGGAAATAACCGCATCCGTTCGGTGGAGAAACAAGTGTTTGAGAAGCTTCCAAACCTCCTTTACCTTTATATGCAGAGGAACGAGCTAAAGGAGGTGCCTGATGACTTGCCGGCCAGTCTGGAGCAGCTTAAACTCAACTGCAACCAAATATCAAAGATCCCTCCAGGAGCATTCAGCAAGATGAAACATCTCGCGCTTCTGGATTTGCATGACAACAGGATAAGCGACAGCAGCTTGGGTAAGAACATCTTCAAAGATCTGAAGAACTTGATTCAGCTCAACCTGGCCCACAACATCCTAAGGAAGATGCCTGCTAATATACCAAAGAGCGTCTTCCAACTGTTCATGGACAGAAATAACATTGAGGAGATTCCACAGGATTACTTTAAGGATTTCACACACCTGGCCTTTTTGAGACTTAACTACAACCAGCTTAGTGACAAAGGTCTTCCAAAGTTGGTATTCAACGTCAGCACGCTGTTGGATTTGCATTTGTCCCATAACAAGCTGAGCACTATTCCCCTGTTCAACTCCGAGCTGGAGCAACTTCACCTCAACCACAATAACATTGAGAGTATGTACTTCAATTTGTTATTGTGCCACAGAACATTTTCTCCAAAATAACACATTTGCTTGTCTTGCAGGTTTAAACGGCACTGAGATCTGTCCTTCAAACCCTTTCAACATGCATGATGAGAATGGAGCACCCAAACTGAGATACCTGCGTCTGGATGGCAATCACTTGAGTCCTCCCATCCCCTCAGATGTCATCATGTGCTTCAGACACCTTTATGCTATAGTAATGTAAGATGGTTTGAGTGATGAACAGATTCATAAATGCCTGTGCACAACCAGGCCTTCCTGTCTACTTGACAGTACTGTTTGAATTAAACAGTACCAGAGATACAAGTAAAGAATGCATTTTTAAACAATGCAATTTTTTCCCTTTATGTTCAGGAATGTTTCATTGTATAACCTAAAAACCTTCAAAGCATCATATTTATTGAATTTCCTGCCTTGAATACAACTGAGCATGAGTATTCTGCATTAAACGTTTCTGTGTGATTATACAAAACAGAAGCAACAGCTATGGCTGAGTGGAATTAATTAAACCCTAAAAATAAAGGTACATTAATGGACTTACTGTGCGACAGACAACAAGCGTAGTTACAGTTGAGGAATATATTGATCCATATGGGGTAGATTAAAATACAATGAAACAAAATGATAAACGGGGGAATAACGTAACTACTGTGTAGTTGAAAATGTCCTTAATGTGCCTTTGTTTTTAAGGTACTGTATGTAGTCCTGCCTGTATCTTGTGTCAGTATTCTTTATATATAAATAGGTATATAATAAAATGTTCCATTTCAACATACTTTGAAAAAGTCACTCGTAGAATATGTAGAATTTGCATGCTATATTTCACACTTCACATAACATAACACAACATAGAATACAACAATAAAACTAGGCAACAAGCCTTTTTTTTGTAGAATTTACAATACAGCCTTAAAAACAAAGGCTCCAAAAGAGGGTTTTCACAAAGATGCCATAGAAAAAATGGGTTATTTAAAATAATCTTTCAGTGAACAGTTCTTAAAAGAACCACTTTTTTCTTACTTTTCAAAAGTCAAATTTACATGGCACATTTTTCTTTTATGTTTATACTGACACCTTGTGGGAATTTTGTACTTCATATTGAGTAATACAAATTATACTGAGTTCTCTAAATGATTTACGCTACATACCAAATAACCAATATACACACACAAAAGAATTGTAAAACCAAACAAACAATAAATGTAGATAAATTATGAAAATTGTACATAGAAAACGTGGAACTTTCGGAATACACTCTTCAAATGATAAATTATTAGTTTTTATTAGTGTATTCCCTTCCTGCTCACTGACTGCAAATGCAAATTTAGTGTTTCAACATCTTTAACATTTTAAACTATTAATCTAACAAGTATTTCATGTAATTTGTTTCCTTGCTGGGCAAAGCGTTTCCACACACAGCTACCTATATTGCTGCATTACTGGTTTGATTGGCAAACATTCAGAGCAACCTTTGTTAGGAAGGAAAAAAATGAAAACAAACTGCCTGCAGCATCAGGAAACAGAGCAAGAAAAGTCTGAACTTATTTCCTGTCAATGGAGCACAACAGTAGCAGAAATAGCATTCTATTGGATCATGTACTTCCAAAAGCAAGCAATGCTGGTCATTTGATTATGACATAACCAGTAAACAAACATTGTCACATAACACAATAATGTAGGAAGGAAATAAGTTAAAAAAAAAAAAAAAAAAGAATTTAAATCCACTAAATGTCAAATATGAAAATGATTTTTGGTCACTAAAGGAAATTTTATTTACGCACTGTTCATGTGAACTGCACTGAAAGGTAAAAAAAAACACTTGATAGAAAAGAAACTCTGACTTTTCAGTCAGTCTTTATCATATGCATTGATTTTGA
This sequence comes from Barbus barbus, assembly GCF_936440315.1. Classification (NCBI taxonomy): domain Eukaryota; kingdom Metazoa; phylum Chordata; class Actinopteri; order Cypriniformes; family Cyprinidae; genus Barbus; species Barbus barbus. The sequence continues at coordinate 14,904,057 of NC_136715.1, read as the reverse complement.
GATGCTGGTAAAGCTAAAGCTTGTACTAAAGTCCTACGTTTAAATTTCGGAAGTGATATGACAAATGCTTATCACTTGATCGAGTCCCTTATCCACAAGAAGGCCCCTGGGGGACTGTCCCTGTGGTAAGTGTATATAGTAATCTGCCTTTTAAATGAAGGTTGCTAAATAAAGAATACCCAAATGATGAAATGATGAGTAAAAGCAGAGTGCAATATTTCTTCCTCATTATTATTCAGAAAAGTCATTATTTATCATTTTTAAAATGTAAATACAAAAATTCCAAATAGTTATTAATTCCCGACAAAATAATATCACAAGTAGGTTCAGTAAAATTTATTTTCAAAGAAATTAATGTTTATTCAGCAAGGATGCTTTAAATTGGCCAAAACTAATGGCAAAGACTTTTACATTATTACAAAAAACAAACAAATAAGTTTAACTGTTTGATGATAAGTAGAAATATCTAGCATCAAATCAGCATTTTAGAATGATTTCTGACAGATCACGTGACACTGAAGACTGCAGTAATGGCTTAAAATTGAGCTTTGCCATTACAAAAATACTTTACAATATTACTGTATTTTTGATTGAATAAATGCAGCCTTGGTAAGCGTAAGAAACATCTTTCAAAAAATGTTAAATAATCTTACCCCCAAATTTTAAATGGCAGTGTATAATATATATAATTGCACTACTACACAGTATAACATGCCACTACAGGTATAGTAAGATTATGTACGTCACTAATTGTTTGAACGGAAGTCCTTCATCCCTTCACGCCAATAGTGATGAATTAATGATCTTGCAAAGACATGCACTTCCTTTTACTGTAATGGGAGGTAGAAGAGAATCAAGGAATACCTGTCGAAATTCCCCTCCTATCCCACTATAAGAGCACCTGCCATCACCATGCAAAGGTGCACATCATTGTATAAGGAAGAACACCTGGACCTCGGACCTCACCAGGTAATAGCATATTTGTTTTATCCTATACAAGACGCATACATTTTTACATTTATGTAGCACATACATGCTTAAGTTTGACTGTCTTTTCTTTTTATCTCAGCTGAACTGTCAGTAGCATAATGAAGGACTCGTTCGTCATATATAGCGTGTTTGTATGCACTATGCTGTGTGGTCTATGGGATGCAGCTCAGGCTCGGAGACTTCACTTAGGCAGTTGCAAAGTGAACATACACACGCATGAACTCAGGCACCACTTCCAGCACATCCGGCAAAGCATGGTGAGCACGTTTACAGTCTAGCCTTAGTTATGCATTAGTTTTAGCATTTCCTTCTGTTAAAATATCTGCTGGTGGTTTGATGCATGCTAAATATGTATAAATGTGCCAAGTCAGTTTCCCACCATAACAACGACGTCATTGGTGATGACGTCAATGGGATTTCTTGACAGGTTTGACATGTCAACCAACAGGTTATAGATTTATTTTAGCATGTGGCAATAGCTTTTTCATGTTTCGGTTTTGGGTTCAACATGCCAATGACTTTTAAGCATGACAAAGCAAAAAAGAGCAAAAGGAACACTTCAGGCAACCCATGGAAACTCCTGCCAATGTCTTCAGCTCTTTGTCAAGTTGATGAATCATATCTCTGGCAAAAACAGAGAAAAGAAAATCACATGTAAACAAAGCCATTTTTGAGGTGGCCTCATTATTGCGTCTGTGGTTTGATGTTATGTAATAAGTACAACGGTAAAGCAATCTGATAATATCTTGTGTTTTGACAGATTTCAGGAGATGATCACAAGGCAGTCAGATTACTTAGAAAAGATATGATGCACAGTTTACAGGTAACATTTTATTTTTTTAAACAGATTTGGTAACACTTTCTATGAAGCCTATTTTTATAATACATTATAAGGGTAAAGGCATTATAATGAATGCATAATGCATTATAAAAAAAACTTATAATATGTTATATCATCTTATAAATATTCATAAGAACAGTTTTTATGTATTGTAATATTTAGTTATTTGTGGTTATAGCGTTTAAGAATATGAAGACCCTAACCTTAACCTAAGTCTACTAATACTCTAATGATATATTACATAAGACTATCAAAAAAACTGTGATTTATGTGTCTTCCCCATTATTAGGCTACAGAAAGTTGCTGTTTTCTCAGGCAGCTCCTTCACTTCTATATGGATAAGGTTTTTATCAACTACACCAGCAGTCATTCCCTACATCGCAGAACCACCAGCGTTCTGGCCAACTCCTTCCTCAGTATCACCAAGGACCTGCGAGTGTGTGTAAGTAACACTTCTAATTAAAGAAGGTTTTATCTGTAAGACTGGAAAAAAATGGAAAAGTCCAACACACTGTTGTAACTCACAAATCTTTTAAAAAAGGTCAATGTCAAGGACCTTCCTTGGCATTTGAATGGCATCAGAAATCCCTGCAGAGGGTCTTTGACTAAAACACTGCTGAGTCATAAAAATTTGTAAACTACAATATTTGGGACTTTTCTTATTGTTTCCATTTTACTGACTCTGACCTACATACCTGTCTGCGAATAAATGGACGTTCAAATTTGATTATCTATGTATCAATAATCAACTGTAAATTAAAATCAGGCTATGTGTATTTTAGAATATTGGTGAAGGATTAAGGGCAGATGTAAGCACAGGAATAGAGACAGAGAGATGTAGTTGGAAAGCTTTTGGCAGACTGATCTAATCATGTCACTGTTTCTGTCCAAAAGCATGCTAATGCGCATTGTGAATGCGGGGAAGATACCAAACTAAAACTCAGTGGCATTCAAACCACGTATGACAAGGTAAGAGACATAATTCACTGACAGGACATACAATAACTAGGTCTGCCAACACAGACCGTAAAAAAGCTTCACATATTTCTTCCGATTTTTTAACGCCCATCAGTCATGACATTTTTATCTTATATTTTAGGTTATTAAATATTTTATTTAATCTGACAATACTTACATTCTCAGCTCAGTTTAACATATATTTCACCAAATTCTGCAGATTCGTTCCCCCACATTCAGAACAAATTGGAAAATTAAAGATTTTTTTTTTTCTTTCAGCTTGATCAGGCATCAGGAGCAGTGAAGGCTATCGGAGAGCTGGATTCACTACTTGAATGGATAGAAAGTTTCCAGCACCACTGATAATACACTGAGACCAAGTCAGATATTTATTACCGTTCTAAAACCGGGACAGCTGGATAGATTCAAGAATAAAGAATCTTTACTACTTGACTCTAAAAACAGTTTAAAAAGTTTTAGCTTCCTTAGAGTTTATGTGAGAATAATTTATTTACAAAGAACTATTTCAGACCATATTTCTTAGCATATTTGCATGATGTATAAATGTCATGTGCAAAGTAGACCTTTGCGGTCAGTTTGTGATCTGTGATTTCCATTGTATTGTTGTCTTTATAAAAAATATATAATTTATCAAATAATAAAAAATATATATTTAAACTGCTGTGAGTCACCTGTTTTACAACAAAATCGATTCGGAATAATTGTAAGCCATTATAGGAAATCACTCAAGAACTGATGCTTCATATGAAGAGTTTTGCATCATAACAGTAAACATAAGTAACCGTATATGTTTGTCATGTTTATGCTAACGGAAGGGCCTGATGTTAAGAGCTGACGCATACTGTTTCTGCAGGTAATCACTCTGTGTTTTCTAACAGACCTTTTTATCAGGTGGCTACAGAAACATAAACCGCATATATCACTGACTTTCAATTTAGGTAACAGGCTCACGACCATTCATATCAAACAAGAAGATATTTAGGCACTAATGCGTCATACTGCGTCAAATTCTGACTTAATTCTTAATAGAAAGTCACAGCAAAAACAGTGGTAAGAAAGAGAAAGAAAATGAATGACACAACACTTCTGTTAAATGTTGCTGTACAGCTGAATACTATGAAACAGCACAAGAATATAGTAGGAACATTATTCATCCATGAATCCATTTTCCAAATCACTTATTCTCTGTAGGGTCATGGTAATGCTGGAACCTAAGTAAGAGTAGTATGGTATTCCTTATTCAGCCTAGTACCTTGCATACTTTCAACAAGCATCCTTACTGACATCTAGTGGCCAGTAGTGGTGTTAAACTTAAACGCCAAAAAACAAAGACAAAAACAAAAAATAAATAAACAGAGATTCCTTGTGGAATTAATAACATTTCAAAAAGTTATAAATTGATTTGTATTTTAATGAGTCAAATAAATATTTGACCCCTTCGCAAAACATGACTTAGTACTTGGTGGCAAAACCTTTGATGGCAATCACAGAGGTCAGTCGTTTCTTGTAGTTGGCCACTAGGTTAGCACACATCTCAGGAGGGATTTTGTCCCACTCCTCTTTGCAGATCCTCTCCAAGACATTAAGGTTTCGAGGCTGACATTTGGCAACTCGAACTTTCAGCTCCATCCACAGATTTTCTATGGGATTAAGGTCTGGAGACCGGCTAGGCTACTCCAGGACCTTAATGTGCTTCTTCTTAAGCCACTCCTTTGTTACCTTGGCCGTGTGTTTTCCGTCACTGTCATGCTGGAATACCCATCCACGACCCATTTTCAATGACCTGTCTGGCTTCAATGCCCTGCCCCTTACGGTACATGGCCCCGTCCATCATCCCTTTGATGCGGTGCAGTTGTCCTGTCCCCTTAGCAGAAAAATACCCCCAAAGCATAATGTTTCCACCTCCATGTTTGACGGTGGGGACGGTAGGCAGCATTCCTCTTCCTCCAAACACGGCGAGCTAAGTTGATGCCAAAGAGCTTGATTTTGGTCTCATCTGACCACAACACTTTCACCCAGTTCTCCTCTCAAAGGCAAACTTCAGATGGGCCTGTACATGTGTTTTCTTGAGCAGGGGAACCTTGTGGGCACAGCAGGATTTCAGTCCTTCATGGTGTAGTGCAGGGGTGTCAAACTCAGTTCCTGGAGGGCCACAGCCCTGCAGTTTTGTTCCAACCCAGCTCCAACACACAAACCATCTAGTTTTCAAATAAGCCTGAATGACTTAATTAGCTGGATCAGGTGTGTTTAATTAGGGTTGCATCTAAACTCTGCAGGACTCCGGCCCTCGAGGAACTGAGTTTGACACCACTGGCGTAGTGTGTTATAAATTGTTTTCTTGGTGACTATGGTCCCAGCTGCTTTGAGATCATTGACAAAATCCTCCTCCTGTGTAGTTCTGGTCTGATTCCTCACCGTTCTCATCATCATTGAAACTCCGCGAGATGAGATCTTGCATGGAGCCCCAGTCCGAGGGAGATTGACAGTTATTTTGTGTTTCTTCCATTTGCGAATATTCGCACCAACTGTTGTCACCTTCTCACCAAGCTGTTTGGCGATGGGATTTATGTAGCATTTTGACCAATCAGACACAATTTTGCATTTGATATAATAAATCAATTAGTTATTAGATTAACAAATGGTCACAGACCCCCCCACTGTTCTTGTATATATCAATATATCTATCAATTCGTCTTTGGATGATCTAATTGAGAGTGAATATTACATGTTGATACCTATGCATTATATTAGTGTCTTAAGAATCTTTAGAAGTTTGTGCATTAACCCAGCTGAATTACCTATGCAAATTACCATGTCCAGAGACAAAGAATCGTAAAACTTTCCCTCCAAAAATCCAGGACTCCATTGGGTATTTGACACACCAGAGGTGTGACCTCTATAGCAGATAAAGCTCTAACTTCAGAGACGCCCCGGCAGTCTGCGGTTTTGTTAGATCCTAAGAGGATGTGAGCTAGAACTTTTTCTGGACCCTCTAAGTTTTTGTGCCAGGCCTTGCGGCCTTGTCTTTCCATTCAGCCAAGCTCCTTAGACCTCAGCAGATCTCTTTCTTAGCTCTTTTTCCATTCAATACTTGGAAGAACATTTCTACCTCAGAACATCTTTGGAATTCATCACTCTTCAACCCGGAAGAACGTGATCGGGAGTCCAAAACTTTGAAACCATTAAGACTTTCATCTGAGACTGCATTCCGGACACTCGACCCGACCAAAGGCAGTGCAAGTATAACATTTAACTAAACGAAACAGAGGTTTAGTATAAGTTATAGACCCCATTATAAATGGTGCTGATGGTTTTACTCAGGTGGTTAAATGACTTTCTCCATAACTGCATTCTCTGGTTTTCCTGATGTTTCATCCATCAACTCTCATTAGCCTTTCCCATGTATGAGTGATTGTATGTTTGTTTTTTAGTTTGTTTGTTAGACTAGTCTGCATTAGTGTTTAGTTACTAAAAGTTGTGTGCACAAATCACATGAGTTGCATATTAAATGTCCCTTTACGATTTTGACCCTCGCTACATGCTCTAATGCATTAATAGGAAAGTATTTTCTGTGGCCAAGGAAATACCCTTTCTTAGCGTTGATATGAACTTACACTGAATGTTCGCTGGACGGACAGATCAGCTGATGGCAATTTAATTCTGCGACAGTTATTACTGTCAGCCGATATAAATAATTGTAATTAATCATAATTAATTATATACAATTCCCTTTCGAGTTTATAAATTGTTACAGTCTTGTAGCCCATTCCAGCCTTGTGTAGGTCTACAATCTTGTCCCTGACATCCTTGGACAGCTCTTTGGTCTTGGCCACGGTGGAGAGTTTGGAATCTGATCGATTGCTTCTGTGGACAGGTGACTTTTATACAGGAAACAAACTGAGATTAAGAGCACCCCCTTTAAGAGAGTGCACCTAATCTCAGCTCCTTGCCTGTATAAAAGACACCTGGGAGCCATAAATCTTGCTGATTGATAGGGGTTCAAATACTTATTTTGGCTCATTAAAATGCAAATCAATTTATAACTTTTTAAATGCATTTTTCTGTTTTTTTTTTTTGTTGTTATTCTGTCTCTCACTGTTCAAATAAACCTACCATTAAAATTATAGACTGATCATTTCTTGTCTGTGGCCAAACGTACAAAATCAGCAGGGGATCAAATTATTTTTCCCCCACTGTATATGACATACAATTGTTTTTGTTGCTATAACACTGACATATCTGTGCTGTACTATAATTTTATAGATTTACCTTTCATTGAACAACATTAAAAATAAATAACCCATAGGCCAGAGTAAGATTGTCAGTCCTGTCTTCCTGTGTCTTGTGTTTCCCTTCCTCTCATGCCCATATTTGGTTTTCCTGTTCCCATTTAGTTTCCATGATTAGTTTCCAGCTGAGTGTGATTAATTATCTAGTTTTCTCCCTGTTTATAAGCCCTGTTTCCCTGTCTTCTCGTCCGCTGTTAAATGTCTTCCTTCGTTGGTGTCACGTATCCGGTTCGTGATCTTTTGTCCAACTGCCACAAATGGTCGCCTCTCCATCATATTGGCTCTCACACCACACAGACTGTCATATATTACCCAGGACTGCATTTCCCAGCATTCATTGCACACAAGTACACACAGCTGTCTCAATCACATGCTCACACCTGAGAACCATTTCACAATCGCACACTCTTTATAAACCATTGATGTCTTTTCACAGGTCGCTGTATATTGTTCTGCGTATAGCACTCCCCAAGTGTTAGCTGCCTTACTGGGCAATTCTGTGTAGAGCCCTGCGCGGAACTGTTTTCTTCATCCCGCCCGCGCCCGCCGAATTTCTGACCATTACCGCCCGCTCCCGCAACGTGTGTGTTACACTCCCACCCGCTCCCGCAATATGTATGTCCACTCCCGCCCGCACCCGCAAAACTCTGAGAATTTATTCCCGCACGATAATAGAGATGCATTGATTTTGTGTCTTCTCCCGTCCCGCAGGAAAAAAAAAAACGTATTGTATTGCTATTATTAAAGAGATTCATGTTTGTTTCTTTCCCTGACCTGCATGTATTCTGACGCACTGGTAGGGAAGATGAATATAGCCTGGGCTATCGGGGACATCTAAAACGCTTAGGCTACCGCGAGTTTCTTTAGACTTCAAGTACTTTGATTTTGTTGACAATGACATCATGTCACTAGGCTACCTCCCGATCCCGCAGTGTTTTTTTTTAGCCGCCCATTCCCGCCCGCAGCAAAGTTCACACCGCCCGCTCCCGCGAGATTTGCGTTGGGTCCCGCGGGACCCGGCGGGTCCCAATCCCAATGCAGCCCTCTAATTCTGTGTTTATGTGTAGCTCCGAGTCTTGTTCTGCATTTAGCACTCTCCAAGTGTTATCTGCCTTACCGAGCCATTCTGTGTTCTAAGTCTAAGTTTAGTTTATTAGTTTTCAGTCTCGTTTCCTGTTTCCCGCCCTTGTATCATGGATTTACCCTTGTCTCACCGTTTCGGAGTCTGTGTTTACCTCGTTTGGATTATTGCTCAGGTTATCGGACTACCCCTCTTCTCAAGCCCTCTGGATATTGTTCACCAATCGAGGACCCACGCATGCCCTAGGATTACTCGTGTCTTGACCATGCCATACCCGTTTGCTGGTGTTTTGACCCTGTCTGTTATTTGACTGTTTATTAATAAAAGCTTGCAAATGGATCCGCATGTCTCACGTCTCGTTCACAGCATTACAGAATACACGGCCACACAAGGATCCAGCAGCTGTTCAGAGGAACATTGGCCAGGTACGGACACAACAAGTATATTATTTGCTATTAAGCAAGACACACGATCGTTGGAAAGCCATATTTGAGAATTTTTAGCCATTGCTCACATTATTTTGATAGAGATTTTCTGTGATGGCATAAATCAACCACTTTGGTCTAAGCTTAGACGCGAGGGTCCGCGTTCATCACTCTGTCAGTTTATGGACTATGCTTTGTTGTGCGTTGGCTCTCCATTCACTATAGGTGTCGCGGAGGAGGAACGCGACACCGCATCTTTGACTGAAATGGTGGCTGCACCAGAGTGCGCTCACAAAATGGCGGCAACAGCGGAACCTGATCACAAAATGGTGGACACAACAACACCCTGTCATGTCATTGTTGCCAGTCATGAGCCAAGTCAAGTCACCATTGATCGTCGTGAGTCTCTTCACGTCTCAGCTGATCGGCACGAGTCTCTTCACGTCTCCGCTGACCTTCCAGAGTCTCTTCACGTCACCGCTGACCATCCAGAGTCTCATCACGTCTCAGTGGATCTTCCAGAGTCACTTCACGTCACCGGTGATCATCCAGAACCATGTCACAGCTGATCAACCAGAGTCTTGTCACGTCCTGTCTGCCACACCTAGATATTCAAGGTCAGTCCTTCAGTATCCTAGTCTAGTATCCAGTGTGAGGGATGCACCACTGGTGTCTGCACGTGCAGCTGGTATCCCCAAACCAGCTCACTTTAACCCTCCTGTTATCAATGCATCCCATGTCTTTCGTGTTGGCTCTGTCAATGCCATAGAGACTATTTATGAACTGTCATCAAGTTCAATTTCTGTCAATGAGCCTGATTGTGAACTGTCAGCCCGGGAAACTATTGATTAACTTTGTTATTTGACTGTTTATTAATAAAAACTTGCAAATGGATCCTCACGTCTCGTTCACCCCGTTACAGTTGGATACCCTGTCAATATTATCATTAAAGATCAGTTTGTTTAAGAACTCCATGTCTCTTCGTTCCACAGGATGTGACAAAGATACAGTTTTGTGCCAAATTAAAAGATGTGAAAGTGCAATAATTTATTTTACGCTGTAGGAGATCTTAACGTCATGGAGCTATATAATATAACATTCAAATATTTAAAATCTTTCCAGTGACGGTGAATTATTCCATTCGAAATAGCTGATAACGGTACTAAAAAAATGTGCACTGCATCGCTGACTCGGCTTGAATTTTCATGAATCACTTTCATAACAGCTTCAAAAAAAAAAAAAAAAAAAAAAAAAAAAAAAAAAAAAACCTTTAGTGAATTCACTGAAACCAGCTCAGCATAACAGGAAATTTCCTGTGTTTTAGATCTTGCTGATCAATTGACACACAAAATTACACCAAAAATAACAGCAAGCAAAGCACACTAAGCAAAGCACTACATTGAACAGCATGCTATTTACAGTATTAAGAATACTGCCAGGCAATTGCAGAGGTCAGGACCCCCCTCATTAGCTTATTAATTTGTAAAAAAAATTTTGATTAACTGACATTTTTCTACGAGTCCTTTATGCTAGCAATTATAACGTTAGCTTGTTTGGTAGCTGGTTTAATACCGCTGTGGGCGATATGACCAAAATGTTATATCACGATATGAGTCATTTTAATTCATGACAACAAAAAAACTAATACAAGGCTAAGAAATAGAAAAACTCAAGCTCACTGAAGATAAAAACAGTCAGCGATGAAATAAGAATAATAAACTAATTACAAGCAATATAGGACAAAAAGTCTTAACTGTGTAAATTACATATATATTTCTTATTAAAGTTACAAAAGTGATTTAGTCAACAGCAGTGAGCGATTTTCTCTCATTATTGTAGTGACAGACAGGAGGAATATTAGACTGCTTCTTTAAGACCGAACATCCGGATCCGATATATTGTTTTAAACATGCATTTTTACGACGATACTTGCAGAGACGTGCATTAAGAAACAAGCATTTGTATTTAACTGTTCAATTATCACTTTGCATTGTTGGCCTGAGAGAAGAACATACGATAACTTTTCAGTGCACCAAAACGCCAAGTACAAAAAAGTCCCCATATTAAGGTAATTTGGCCTTAAAGCAAAACATCTTTGTGCTCCCTTCAAAAATTGCTCTTGAGAAATCTTTTGTTTATTGTCCCCCTCAACTGTTAAATGAAACTGACGCCCATGCTGCCAAGGTTACCCAAAACACACAATCTAACAAAAATATGCAACATGGTTTAAAATTTCTAGTTTCAAAACATGTTTTGCATGGTCAAAACCAAATGTACAATGCAGTGGGTCACTCTTAACCAAATGGGAAAGAACCTGCACAGCACACTTAATACACTTCCTCTGAAACTTCCCAGGACTATGAGCAAAGTTGCATGCTAAGCACCTGAGGTGGCTCACGACTGCATTGCAGCACTGAATCGAATGACCTTTCAAACCCAGAATAGTACCTGTGCTCTACTATAATATTTGTCAAGACAAAATGACATGACATTATACTGGCATCCATAACTGTCCACATGATATGGCACCTGTCTCTTGAGACCACGTCCTCAAATCAAACCTATTATGGGTAGCTGTCACGAAAAAGATTTTGTTAAATTAAACTAGTGTTCATTAACACAAACTCAGCTGTTTAGTCATTACATATTAATTTATACATATTTAAATATTAAAATGTACAGGTTGCACAATTGTGTTGTTGAAGGCCAAATAATGGTGATTTCGCTACAAGGACTGTTTTAGCACCAGTTCCAGATTTTACACTAGACTTCAAACTGCACTCAACAGTGCCAAAACAAAAATATAATTGAAACAAGGCATTGAATCAATACTACCATGAACCACAGTAACTGCACAATATGCAAAAATGAGTTTATTTTTTAAATGTCTCTATTTTGATGGTTTCATGCTTTCAGTAACCAATAACTGACGTCACAAAACACATTGTGGTTGAACAAACCATATTTATCCACACTGGGAGTTTTAATTTAATGTAGTCTAGGTCACATATTATCACGATGACCAAGCAACAGATGAATTTGTGCCAAAATATCAGATTTTGAGTGGATTTTTTTTTTTTAAAGAAATTAAATACTTAAAAAAAAATCTGAAAGATTTCATTAAATTAATCTAAAGTAACAGAAAATACATTTATAATGTAAAAAAAAAATATTTAAAAAACATGTTCTATTGAATTTTTTTTTTTTTATTCAAAAACTTACTGATCCTAAACGTTTGAATATAATGTTTATGGCTAGATGCATTTTAACATGCTTTTTTTTATTATTATTTTTAAATCAGAACAAACATGCATCATTTCTTGATGTTGGCCCTTGAAAAAAAAAGTCATGTACATTGTGTTCCAGAGACAGGAAGGGAGGATCTTTTATGTAGCAAAACATCCATATATACGCTTCAGCAGACGCATGCTGTTTTGTTTTGGAAGGCAACCTGTCATGTGGGTACCGGTGCCCGCAAAGGCACGAGCCATAGCTTCTTCCTACGTGCCGGTCGACAAGCTGCCTTGTAGCAAGCGCTCTCAAATGCGTCACTACGAAACGCTCATGAGAACAGTGGCTTTGACACCTTAAACAGTTAAACTAAAGAAAAAAATTGTCAAACTGAAACTGCTGCAGAATGATGTGCTGATCGATTTCCTTTAAAGACAGACAGTCTTAGTGAAACAAGGGTCTGGCAGTGACCCTCATGAACAAAAAGCAATTTTATTTGCATCAAAAAGTTTTATTTGCAACAATTCAGATCTGTTTCAAAAATTGATTAAAACTTGGTCTAAAGTAGATATGTACATTATGTAGTAATAAAAATCCCCAGAAACAGAAATTATGAATGTTTTCATGGCGCAAGATGACTGATTAATAAGGCAGTATAATCAGTTCATCAACATAATCTTATGATCAATAAAATAATTTGGATAAAAATAAAAATTGACAGCTTTTGTAACTTCCCAATATTACAAGGTAATGACATAGTCAGACTTAATGTGGTTTGGCATGATTTTGGCCGAAACTGCCTATTGCTTCACAGAAACTATAACAGAAAATCTCTTAGCCATGAAATGTGTGACATCACATCAAACAGAAATGCTACATTTAACTTGTAAAACTTATGCAACTATATACAGAAGTATATAGTATATACATAACTAAATATATACAGAAGTGAAAGTAAAGGTTTAAAATATCATGGTACTTATATACATTAAAAACCATCAGATTTCAGAAAAACTAAGTATAATGATTCCTGTTAGTAGGCCTGTTGTTGAGATCAGACTATAAATCGATCTGTAAAACAATTCAGTAAATCAGAAATACTGTATATTGAGAATAACAGTTGTTAAAATTTAGCTCAGAACTCTAGATACTACATTAGAAAGATTTATAACTAAGAAGCTGATATTCATTAGACAGTTTCATATCTTAATGCAGCGCAGTTTCATATTTAATGTCTCAGAAAACAAATCTTTCAATATGTAAATACATTCAAATGTCATAAAGGAAAAGGAAGAAAAGACACCTGTATGAATAACATATGTTTTCAATGTGGGGCGTTTCAGTATATTTACCTCATAAATCCCTTTTTAGCTTTCCCCTCAAAGCTCCTAACCTCTGCCCCCAATGCATCATCAATTCAAACTTCGTCATGGAGCGATGGTAATCCGTATACTCACGGCATGTAAGTGCCGGTTTTCTCATGGGAAAGCAAGAATGAATGTGACCAGATCTCAGCCAGACATCCCAATGACTTCTTCAGCTCATTGATTCTCTTGAGTTTTCTATAAAAAGGAGAAAAAAGCCAGTGGGACTTCTACTTTGACACATAAATAACAAAAACATTATCAACTGTAATTGTTATCAGTCTACTACAAGAGGATTCATTAAGCTGTTAATATGCATATAGTAATTGTAATGGTTCACCCAAAAATGAAAACACTGTCATCATTTGCTCACTCTCCAAACCTGTATGAGAAAACAGTTGACAGTAGCCATTGACTTCCTTAGTATGGGGAAAAAAGAAGTCTATGGCTACCGTCAACAGTTTGGTTACACAAAGTTATCCAGGTTTGGAACAGCTTGAGGGTGAGTAAATAAGGACATTTTTGGGTGAACTATCTCTTTACAAAATTTTTAAGCAAAAATTTAAAAAATTCAAATACATTTCCTCAAAGTATTTTACATTCCACAGATGAAAGAGTTTTGGAACAACATGGGTAAATAACTAATGACAAAATTGTCATTTTGGAGCAAACTTTTCCCTCCCCAAAATGAACATTTTGACATTAATCACTTGCCTCTATGTCGAAATTAAATTTATGACGCGACGAGAATAATTTTTGTACTTTTAAGTATTCTCGTCGCTTCATAAAATTCAGATTGAACCACTGATGGCAGATGGACTATTTTGACAATGTTTTTAATACTTTTATGGAGTGCAATTTACTATGCAGTCAATGGGATAGTCACAAGCCTCCCGGTTTTCATCCAAAATATCTTAAATTGTGTTCCGAGGATAAACAAAGCTTTTACAGGTTTGGAACGACATGGGGGTAAGTGAACATTGACAAAATGTTCATTTTGGGGAGGAGCATCCCTTTAATAATGTGTCTTCCTATATGTATGTGAAGCATTGTAGCACCATTTTTCACACTCTGTTTTCTTTTTTTCCTTTATGCATTTGACCTGTATTTAGCCAGATTTGAAAAAGCGAATTTAGCTGAAACATAAACCAGTTAGACAATAAAAACAGGCCAGATGTACAGCTACTGATCATCTGAATAAGTCATAATATGCGTTCTCAGAGCTGTGGTATTCTAGAGTGGTACAGGAATGAATCACTATAGGCAAAAAGTATATTTGTAAATGGTCAGTTGACTTACAATACCCTTATTAGTTCAAATCTCACACACAATCAATAATGATAGGAGAAGGATGAGCAAATCTCTTTCAGTTTCAGGCTTTCCACAGGATGAATGTTTTGCTGCTCAAATGCGTTCAGGGAGCACACTGTAAATTCCTTTGTGTTTCTATCCAAAGGCCCTCCATTACGTGCTAACCGTCAGTAATCTGTGCCTGTCAGTTAGTCTCGTGTAGATCTTACCTCAGCCACTCTGGAGAGAAGAAAACCACCAGTTTTGCATCATGGGTTGGGCTTACCCCGCTAGTCTTCACACTAAAAGTAGCCAGAAATGCTTACATACATAGTGTAATAGTAAGTAATGGAAAAGGTTAGCTTAATCATGCTTACATTACTCAGTTAATGACAGCTAATGAAATTCCATAACACTCGCTTATTTCTTGTAATAACCTGCACCAAAATAAAATTCAGGGAATTCAAGGGATGTAAAAAAAAACAAGAAACGGTAAAATAAGAAACTGCTGAGACTGATAATTGGCCTTGAGATTTTATATAGTCTATCTGGGTTGAAATAAATATATATGTATCTCTATTTTGGTTGATTTTCAAGCCATTGTATAACACTTCTCAATGGCAATTCATTCACTAAATGTAGTTTCGTTGGTTGTGCAGCATGTGCTGTAGTTTCACCGACTGTGGGTGTTTGCAACATTTTCAACTTAATATGACCAGCCTGTGGTGAACTGTAGAATATGCAGAAGCAGAAAAAGTGTGTTGTCGTTTGCTGACATAAGTCTACGTGCTTTAAGCGACACTTAAATTCAAGGTCAAGCATTTGCTTAGTCAGCTTGATATAGATTGAATACATACAAAACATACTGCTCTCTTTTGTTTCATACAAACACAAAAAACTGTAGTAAGAATGACATCAGAGGACTTCAGTATTAATATTACTATAAGATTGTTGTTGCAATGTTTGTGTTGTTGCTTGGCTAATTGTTTAGCACATTTTAATGGACTATTTTTTCTTAGTGGAAGCTTTTAGATAATATGCAAGTAAATTAACAATTTCGACTCGAGTCTAACCATATTTATTTAGTTGCGTAGCTGTGTAACAGGAATAATACTGTACCCAAGAGGAGTGTTTATTTTCACAGAAAATGTAAAATTTAAATCGAGTTTCAGCAGCAAGTATGGCGTGCATTATTTTAGAATCAATGGGCCAGGGTAATTGTGAAAGGTCTCTGTGGTTTAGAATACCTAGGAGTTTATTGTCACCCAGAAACCACACCGGACCCCTTACAGTCATCTATGTATGTGTGAGTTTACGCTCACCTGTGAGAGTTGGCTTGATGCACATACAGGGCTTCCACCATCTGCGTAAAAAGAAATGTCAGAGATGAGACGTCTATTCAGTTCACTGCTTCTGTCTGAGAAACTTACAGAAGATTCCCGCAACTTCTAAAAAAAAAAAAAAAAAAAAAAAAAAAAAAAAATATTATATTATCACATATAAGGACAATGAAATTATTTATTTTTAATTACTGTTTAAGTTCATTATTTCTTAATTTTCCAAAATTAATTTACACAGATGAACCACAAATTAATCTATTATCTATTTTGGCAGGTGGAAAGGTAGATAGAACCATATGATAGATGGATAGATGGATAGATAGATAGATAGATAGATAGATAGATAGATAGATAGATAGATAGATAGATAGATAGATAGATAGATAGATAGATAGATAGATAGATAGATAGATAGATAGATAGATAGATAGATAGATAGATAGATTTTTAAACCAATTTTTATTGATGACATCAACTTGAACTAACCATCCTAGTTAAATTTTCCTATACAACTTCTTTATTCCAAAAACAGAAGAAAAAAAAATGGTAACAAGGTTACAAGGTGATGACACAGTGTAGGACAGATTGCCAGTAAGTCAACACCCAACAACCCCCCCCCCCCCCCCCCCCCCCCCCCCCCAACCCAGCTTAAATAAAGGCACCCCAAAGCTCTTCTTTACATCTCCTCTTTTGAGGGCTGAATATCAAGAAAAAAATCAAGAAAGAAAGAGGATTCAAGAATGGTTTTCACTGGAGTCATCTTTTCTGCTCTGGTTATGCTTCTGCTTTCTGACAGTGCTCAGTGCAGAAAAGCCAACTGCAAGTCTGACTGTTGCTCATTTGTGGAGGGCTTTCCTGTGAGACTGAAGGAGCTCCGTTCTGCATACAGAGAAATACAGAGGTTTTATGTAAGTATGATTTCCAGCTCAGATACACTGAGTTAAGTCTTAGCCTTGCAGATCCCAATCTGCAAGGTATTTCTACTTTTTTCATGCTATATTGAGGTTTGAGGTTCTCTCTAACAGGATTTTGTTTACATTTGTTCTCCTCAGGAGTCCAATGATGACTTGGAACCATTACTGAACGAAAATGTGCAACAGAACATTAATGTAAGTACCTAACGCATTAATTTACTCCCACAGTAGTATAGCAGCAATTATTCAATATTAAAATTAGCAACAGGAGGAACAATCATACTGAAACCGAAGGTTTTGTGCAAGACGTGTACAAACCAAACTAAAATCTCACCTAACGTTTTGCATCTGCACATTGCTACAGTGGTGGCAAAGTGTGATAACGTGGGTGTTTGAAACTGCTCATAAAGGATAAATCGCATATATGATCCACAGAGTCCTCATGGATGTCATGTCATGAACGAGATCCTGCGCTTCTACTTGGACACCATTCTGCCAACAGCTGTCCGGAAGGACCACTTGCACTCCAAAACACCAATTGACTCCATTGGAAATATATTTCAGGATCTCAAGCGGGATATACTCAAATGTGTAAGTCTGTCTTTTAATCATTAACATATAAGTTTAAGGGATGATACATTACTTTCAAAATCAAAGTAAACTATTCTGTGCTGGTGTAAAACACATTCCACAATCCCTCTAAAACCAGCTGACTTACCTGCCCAACCAGGCTGGGAGAGCAGCAAACCAGTTTAGGCTGGTGGGGGTTTTTTTAAGCAGGGAACTGATTAAAATTATGTTGCTAAAGTTAGGATGTGTAATGTTATGATGGTGACCGTTATTTTTTGAAAAACGTAGTTCAGGCATCTTTAGGATGTCGAAACATATGTAGAAAGCCTATGTGGCTTTTTATTGGCAAGCGCTATTGCAAATCGACCAAAATACCTAGTGCTTGTTGTGCAATGATATGATGAGGCAAAGAAGGTGTCTTTAACATTGCAAACTACATGAAATAACACACATCTCTCTATGTTACAGAGGAATTACTTTTCTTGCCAGAATCCTTTTGAGTTCGCCAGCATAAAGAGCTCATATGAAAAGGTAAGTCTTATACAGCAACTTAATGCTAATAAGAGTAACATGTTACACCATCAAAACGTTCTTCTCTTATTAAATTATGTCTAAAGGTTATTCTAAAGGTTGACAACATCTTTTTCTCTTTAGATGAAGGAAAAGGGTGTTTATAAAGCCATGGGAGAACTTGATATGCTCTTTAAATACATCGAGCAGTATTTGGCATCAAAGAGAGTCAAGCACTAATAGGATGTCACTGTGGATTAGATGGTGGTCATGACCTGAGACAAGTCTGAATAATCTGAAAAGGAACAATGGACAGATCAAGCACATACTGTAGGATATGGACTTCATCCTTTAAATTATCGCTTGCACATCACCATTCCATCACACTACTTGATGCACTGGAATGCCTTCCCTTTCCCCTTCAGATTCTGGATGTCACAATGGCAATGGTTTAGGTTAAACTAAAACCATAAGATGTTGTTTAAGTCACATTGACTTAAATGAGGGTTATTTTAAAAATTTGTTGCATTTTGCCAACTCACTGAAACAACTTGAAACTATTGTGTAAATACTGCTATTTATGTATTTTGGACTTTATTTATTTTTGTTTCTTCATGTATTTGACTGTATTGTTCTGTTATTTCTGATGCTTGTATTTAATTTGTTACAGAAATGTGTCATCAATAAATTATTTCAACTCAATAATGCAACAGACATTTCCTTTTTGGGTTAATGTGGTTATTTGTCTACTGGTACTGGTCTTCTGTTTACTTCCTACACTATATGTCAAACCTTGAGCGTAAATGTAGCCAAATCTACATTCTAAAATGACAAATCATTAAAACAGTGCTACTGTGGCTTATCATTTAACACTATCATTTACAGGGTGTGTCAAAGTGAGCTAGTAAGGGTTAAAACATGACTGTGCTAACCTCAAAACTGACCTAAATAGAGCAGTTACCAGCAGCTTAGCAGTCAGCCCTTTACTGTAATTGCAGCAATGCATGTCTCAGCCTAATGAGATTGACTATGTAACAGCTAACATAGGCCACGGAACTTTAACGCTGCAGCCGTGACGTGAGCTACTGAGTAAGCAAAACAGTATGGGAACAAGACGGTAGTTTCAGTTGTGACAAAACTAAGCAAGGCCTGGGGTGGTTAACTGGTTGGGGTAGCAGTTGAAATCGAAAACTTTTGCAAAACAATAGAGCACAGAGTCATACACTTGTGCATCTATCAACAGCAAACAATCATAGGATGTGCGTGAAATCTTGCAAGGTTTCTCTATGAAGGTACCTCCTAATGAAACTAGTCGCATACAGGCTTCCAATGCATCAAAACATCAGGTCTTCTGATGCAGAACAGATTTAGATAAATATGTGGTGACTGCAATGCGTATTTCTTATATACAGGATTGTAAACTTTTTATTTTTTATTTTTTACATTAACTAAATGCACAAACATTTAGCTGCCTTCAAAATTAGATGAAAGCTGTCCTGCTCTCCATGCACAACATTGCTACAAACTAGGAGATGATGGAATGGGCAATATGGGCAATATGGGCAAAATCTCATATCACGATATGTGTAATTTTATTTCACGGTAACAATATATATCACAATATAGTTATAGTTATAGTTCTTCATGATATCAACATTTTTGATACCATAGAATTCCATAATTCTTGTCACCAGTGTCAACATCATAAAAAAAAAAAAACTACTCAAGAACACTGAAGACAAATACAGTCAGCGATTAAAAACCAACAAGAAACTAATTACAAGCAATAGGACAAAAAAAAAAACTACTACAGTAGAACAAATAAATAAGAAATGCTACATTGTATAAATAAATGTATAAAAACACAGCATATTGTTCTCTGTGTAAATTAAATATATATTTCCTCTTATTAAAGTTACAAAAGCGATTTAGTCAAGAGCAGTGAGAGATTTTCTCTCTTTTGTTGTTTGATTAACATGAATGACTGCTGTCACTTTAAGAGCTGCCCAGATCCGATACACTGTTATACATTTGTTTTCTTTCTAAGTTGTTTGTTTTCACTTAAGTCTTAAGACCTAAATTATTGTGTTTATGATTATATTTGCAAAGACGGAAACACAAGTATGTGTATTTAACCGTTAAAGGCCTATAAAGCGGCAAAAATTCTCTGTTCAATACTGAAAACTCTGTTCAATACTCCCGTGCGCTATGAGCACCATCTTCACGTGCATTTGCCTCTATGACAGCACTCAGAAACAGTCTCTCAGACAGCACGCGCATATAGCGAAATGGGTCCTTTTTCGCTGCTGATTGCGTTTCAACGGCTTAAAATCGCTTGTTTTTAAACCGGAATGCTTAAAAAAAAAACATACAAATGATAAGTTTTCATGACCATGTAGCACAGAAACGTCAAGTGCACGCAGCACGTGTATAGAGACGACAGCCCAAAATCACTACCGGCTGACAAATTACTGGCTAATCGTGTCTACCAGTATATCGCCAACCCCTAAAGATAAATGCAGTTTTTCCAGGAGACACTGTGCAAAGGCGAATACAACACTGTATTGATTGTCTACATCTACCAGACACAAAAGTAACAATTAAGAATTAAAGACAAATATTCTGTTGAATATGAACTACCAAAGTCATTTCAGTTTTAGAAAAAGCTGATATGTCAGAAATTGCTCACTGACATTGAACAGCCAATACATACACAGTAAATCTTTAGGATTTAGGATGTTAGGATTAAAACTTTAGGATGTAAAATGTTAACTGGATACTGCCAATGCACTTAAAGGGTCACTTCTTGTACCACCTTGCACTACTGTCATGGTCGGAGGCAGACAGGCGTGTGTCCAGGATGTGCAGTTAAGCATATCTGAGTTTTTCTCCACTCTTTCTATCCTCAAAGTGATACTTCTGAATTGTTTCCCAGAAACTAATGAAACTGGGTGAATGTGTGATTTAGCTTTTCATTCTGCACAAGGCTATGTTGGCAATCTGTAATATAGGAAAACCGAAGCTGCTTCATTTCGGCAACAAGCAGCCACCAAACCACAGTGTGATCTTACCAAGTTGTTGAGGATGGTCATGCCACCTTTTTCTGCCACTGATTCACGAAGGAGTGTGAGTCACAAAAGACTTCTTGTAAGCCCTGGCGCTTCCATATATGCAGTACACCCATATCTTCTTTGTGACAGTAAAAACATTTCAGTTTTGAAACATTAAACATTTCAAATTTTTAGAACTGCTACTTTAGCAAAGAGTGTTAAGTGCTCTCAAATCGTAGTTCAAACTCAGTATATTCAGAAAAATTGAGCGGTTTGATACTTAACAGAAAAGGAGAAGCAAGGCGAAATTCTTAGAAAATGCCACTTTATTGATCTAGACAATTTAGTGCAAGTTTTAGGGGTCCATGATAAATAAACAAATACTCTTACTGTGACTCTTACTGTGCCATGTTTTCCCCCCAAATTCTATATTCCATTGAAAATTAAATAACTGCCTAATTCACATAATTTAAAACCAAATAGAAATCAAATCAACCCCTTTCACTACACTTGTAAAATGCTGACTACTTTTAAACGTGTCCATAAAGGTTAAATATAATGGCAATCACCAACATCTCAGATTTAATTAGAGACTTAATTCTGAAACAGTAACATGCTCTTGCTCAAGTTTCTGTTAGGTAGTCTGGCAGTCATTTCGTCTCAATTGGCCATATGCCTATAAAAATGTTTGACATAAAAACACTTTGAGTCCATTTACCAACAATGAAACTACATTTAAGACAAAAAATGGTTTCAAATGCACTTTGCCCAGGCTGATAATGATCAACACCATCACCCACATCTTACACCATTCTACTGAAAGTTGAAAGGTGAACTGTTGAGAAGATATAACTCAGCTGGTAGAGTACTAACTGATAGTTGTGGGTTTAATTTGTAAGGAATGCACGTAATGTCACGGTGCACACAGCAGGGAGGAACAAGGAACACGTCGTAACTCAAAACACAGTCTTTACTTTAGACATCAGGACAAGGCAAGGCAAACACAGACATCAAACACCGGGGAGTAACGAGTAGACCAGACGCCATAACACTGAACAGACAGGACTATAAATACACAGGTAAATTAACGAATACGACTGGACAAGGATAAACTACTAATGACATGAAACGAGGACAGGAAACAAACCAATTATGGACACAAGAGGCAGGAACACATGGCACACACGACAGAGGACTGACACGTAATGTAATGCATGTAATTACTTTGAATGCACTGTAAGTTCTTTCGGACAAAAAAAGACAAATCCGCAAATTAAGATTTTACTCTATAGTGAATGTGATTTGACATTATAAACTGGGGCTGGTTGCATATAAGGTTTAGACTAGTCTTAAAAGTTACTCATCTAATTTATTTCTTTAAGACTGGTCAAATTTTTAAAAATCTGGTTACATAAAAACTGAATCCAAAAAATAAAACTGATCACCCCTTGCCTAATTGCTAAATGATCAGACTAGCTCTTAAGACACTGTCTTAACATAGAGGCTAAGTTAATGCAACTGGCCGTTCCTTAAATTTAATTTATAGTCTTGTTATAGTATTGTTTTGCAAGGATAACCATGTCCAAAGCCTCCCTTTCCCAGTGCTACTTACCTGAGATTTAAAATTCCCAATTTTTAAAGGTGTTTTTTTTTTTTGTAATGTTTGCTGTGGTCCACTTATAATGTTATCAAGATTTTTACATCAAAAAACACAATTTACAAGTAATATGCTATTTTCTGTCCTGTTTTTATTTACTGTAGTCAACTGTTCATGGCTCACCTCAACTTCAAACAGCAATAACGGGTCCTCCTTGAACAGAGCAGGCAAGAGCAGAATAGCTGCTTCCAACTGTAGGCCTTTAAACAAAATAACCTCATTAGATTAACATAACATGGTGGATGCTTTTGCCCTTTTTTTTTATCCATTACTGGTTGTAATACAGATAAATTCAGGAAAGAAGACAGGTATGATCTCAGGCAGAGAGGTAGGGTGTCAGTAAGTGGTACAATGAAAATCTAAGCAGTAATGATTTAATTACCTTTTTTCAGTCTGCCATCTTCACAGTCATCAAACATGCACTTGAACTTCTCCTTCAGGGGACTCCGTGAAACTTGAAGGACTCGGGATGTCATTACAGAGAGCTGTGTGAGAATTTGTTGGTCCACATCAACATTGGCGTGGTCTCACAGATCCAGAGGGAGCTTGTGTTAAGAGGAAGGCAAAGAAGGAAAGACATGTATTAAAATATAGTCATAACACATACAATTAAATAAGGAGGCAGTTAACACACTGCTGTACTGAACATTTTGGCCAGTATGAAACACAAGAACTCTGCTATATTTGGACACAAAATTTGTCCGATAGCATTTTATTTATTCTTTGATTAGCGGTAAATCTCCATCACCTGCTTTCAGATGGAGCGGCATTTAATACACGGAGCCGTAGTTCACTGACAAGCCGCACAAAATCGCGTTCATAATCAAATGCGATTTATCAGCGATAATGAACGTGATTTTGGACAAAACATTCTTTAAAAAAGCACCCACAAAAACTTGTTCAAAGTAAGTCATATGTCATATCTTGTGAGGTGACAAAATCACTTTAAAAAATTTTTTTTAACTCACTCAATATATAAAGTTTGAGTATACTGAAAAGAGTTATTTTAAATGAATATTCTAAAATAGCACTCAAACCCAGTAAATCGACACATCAAAATAACTCAATGTACAAGCTTCATGATATGATATTTGTTCACGAGACATGACTTAAGGAAGGGGAAGTGGTGTGTGGCCAAGTATGGTGACCCATACTCGGAATTTGTGCTCTGCATTTAACCCATCCAAGTGCACACACAGCAGTGAACATACACCCGGAGCAGTGGGCAGCCAATGCTGCGGCGCCCGGGGAGCAGTTGGGGGTTCGGTGCCTTGCTCAAGGGTCTCACCTCAGTCGTGGTATTGAGGGTGGAGAGAGTGTTGGTTATTCACTCCCCTCACCTACAATCCCTGCCAGACCTGAGACTCGAACCCATGACCTTCGGGTTACAAGTCCAACTCTCTATCCATTAGGTCACAACTGCCCTCCTATATTTAATATTTACCATTTTAATACAACTTTAATATTACCATTTTAAATTTGGGGAGTTTACAATGGTTTGATTTGTCAATATGATGTTATAAAAAGCATTGTAAATGAGGTATAACACTTACTTTAGGTGTCTTGTTGTTAATTGTAACCTCTTTGCCTGCTCCACATCTTGAATCAAAGCAAATGTCTCTCTGAGAAAAGTTTAAGAGCTAATATCACAAAAATGTCGTTGTAAAACAATATGATGTCATAAATATTGTGAATGAGGTAAATCACTTACTTTTGGTGTTTTCCAAAAAGCAAAATCTTTGTCTTCTCAGTATCAGGAGTCAAAGAAAATTGTCTATGAGAAAAGTTTAGGAGCGCACAACACAAAATATGGTTATAAAATAATATAATGTCATAAAATACATATGTAAATGAGACTAAACCTTACTTTGTCTTCTCTGGGTTAAAACCTCCGCAAGTCAGAGGAAATGTCGTCTGAGGGAAAAGTTTAGGACCGTTTAAACGCGCACAGCATATAAATATCAATATAAATCAATATGTTATAAAACACATATTGTAAATGAGATAAAACACTTAACAGTTACTTTCAGTGTTTTCCTGTTAAAAAGCAACCTCCTAGTCAGCTCCGCACCGCGAGCTGCACACACAGCACATAAATATCGTTCTAAAACAATGTGATGTTATAAAATTAATACTGTGTGAATAACATAAACACTTAAACACGAAATCTCTGTATTTTCCTCGTTTGCTCCGCATCGAGATTCACGGGTCAAAGAAAATGGCGACGGCAACTAAAGTTTCAGCCCATTTAGGCGCGCAAAGTAGTAACTGTCCCGGATGTAACATCTTCTTCTTGTTTAATGACGAGTAACTCCTTAAGAGCATTATCGCCACCTATTGTACTAGAAGTCAAATTAAACTTACATAGGTGATGGGTCTGAAATTTGAGGGGGAAAAAAACTAAAACGTGTGGATAATTCAACACCAGAGCTTTAACTCTTTACTGATTTTACTTTTAGATTTTACAGAGACATTTTTTTTGTGTGTGTGTTCATTAAATTGTTCATTAAATAAAAAAAGATTGTGCGTGTGTGTGTGTGTGTATGTATGTGTGTGTATATATTATAAATTATAATCTGATGTACAATTAGTAAATTAAGTTTAATTTACTGCAATAACAAAATTTAGAGTATAATGAAGAAAAAAAAGTGAAGTGGCATGTGGCAACCCATACTCGGAATTTGTGCTCTCCATTTAACCCAAGTGCACACACACAGCAGTGAACACACACACTCACACACCGTGAACACACAACCAGAGCAGTGGGGAGCCATTTATGCTGTGGCGCCCGGGTAGCAGTTGGGGGTTTGGTGCCTTGCTCAAGGGCCTCACCTCAGTCGTGGTATTGAAGGTGGAGAGAGCGCTGGACATTCACTCCCCCCACCTACAATTACTGCTGGGCCTGAGACTCAAACTCACGACCTTCGGGTTGCAAGTCCGACCCTCTATCCATTAGGCCAGTTGTTCTCAATTCCAGTCCTGGGGACCCCCTGCTCTACACATTTAACACACCTGATTGAGATCATCAGCTTGTTAGTTCAGTTCATGGCTCTCTCCCCTAACAAGCTGATGATCTCAATCAGGTGTGTTAAATAAGGGAGACATGTAAAATGGGTCCCCAGGATTGGAATTGAGAACCACTGCATTAGGCCATGACTTTAGGCCCCCATTAGTGAAATGAGGTGTGGGCAAGTATGGTAACCCATACTTGGAATTTGTGTTCTGCAGGAAAAAACTTAATGGCAGGCTTAAAGGGCATATTGCAGGTTAGAGACTCCAGTGAGTCGATGTATAGAAAAATACTGTAGGAACTAGATTTTCTTTCAAATATACTTTAAAATACGCTATTATGGCTTCTGGAGTCGTTTTTGTGAGATAATTTTACTTCCGCATCTGAAACGCGCCAAAACCGGAAGTGACGCATCAAAAGGGAGAGCGGTCCATTTAAACCACAGGAAAACAATGGATCGCAATGACAGTTCGGATGCTGAGGAAATTTTAAATGTGTATTTACACTCGTATGACGGACCACAGATAAAATGATGAGCCTGCTATGCAGCCAAGAGAGCAGGACAGGCCAGAATTAGACAGAACAACGGTCAGAGAAGACAAATTGAGTTGATGTGAGGAGAACAGGGCAGTTGTTTGGTGAGAGATCAGTGTTAGCTTACAGATATCACCTTAGCTAATGTAATCAGGCAATAGCAATGCTAGTATTGATACTACCAGTAATAGAAACTAATAAGCGTTGATCAAGCGTGTCACACTCGTTAATATCCGACACTAACGTTACGTGATAGTGATTTCTTATCACCGCAGGAGAGAGAGATAAACACGTTTTTGATTCATAGGTGCTTGTGTGGGAAATGCGAGGAAAGCATAGACCTCTCCAGGCCAGCAGACATGTTTTAGGGCAGAAATCATTTATTACTCTAAGCTAAATACTTGTATACATGTATAAATACATTGTTAAAGATTTTAATATTAAAACAGTCTGAATAATTTTGATTCTCAATTACAAGTTAACTCTATTTAGGTCATGACTACCTATAAGTAACACTTTTTGATGCCATTGGTATAACACAATCAATAATGATACACACAAGTTGTCCGCTGGGCCTATGGTGCATGTGTTGTGTCAGCCATTAGAAGATAGTTTACAGAGGAAGGAGGACTTTATAAAGGTTTTGAATGGCTCCATTTTGTTGACAATCAATAAAAAATAAAATCACAATCAAGCAGGTCTTCATTTATGGTTAATTCAATTCAGTTTTATTTATACAGCACTAAATCATAAATATTATTTCATAGCACTGTTAATACCCAACTCAAAACACAACATTTCAACTGTTAATATATATATATATATTTAACAATCTTTCAGTCTGGGTATCACACTAATGTGTTGTTAAAGTGTGTTAAATGGTGAAGGCTGTGCTAGATATACACCAACAGCCTCATCATGTTGATCCTCTGACTGGAGGGATCTGGAGAGAGGAGCAGGTGTAGTGGACATGACTGGAGGGATCTGGAGAGAGGAGCAGGTGTAGTGGACATGACTGGAGGGATCTGGAGAGAGGAGCAGGTGTAGTGGACATGACAGTGCTGTGTTCTTGTGGAGCCTGTGGTGACCTGCAGTATTCCTCTCTCAGACGGCATATGCTGGGAGAAGCAAACACAAGTTTAGATCACATTCACTGCTGACCATGCTTTTCCACTTGGCCTCCATCACATCTGTTAAGTTACACACCAAGTTTGAAGCAGATGCATTAGTGAAGTCCAGTCTCTTCAGCTGCACAAACGCACCGAGGCCCGGAAGATACCGTCCTATTTCTTATTGGGAAACCTGTGGACTCGATGTCCTGACAGGCTGGAGTTGGTGCAACCTCCACAAACACAATAATTTACCATGACAATGATAAATTGAAATAAAAATAACTACCGAAAATACATTGACTCGCGCGCGCTCAGAGCAGCTCCCTTATGTGACGTAATATGACGCGATGTTGAAAAAAAGCGGTTTTTGAGAACTCTGTCAAGGAAAGCCTCACTTTTTATCTACATTTGTGCCCTCGTGTCTTGTAAAACATTTTCAAATCCTGCATTAACGGTTCATGTGGTATTTTCATACAAGGTTATATATTCATTTGAATTTTTTTTAACCTGCAATATGCACTTTAATGGCTTCTTTATGTACGGCAGTGGTGCTATATAGCACCTTAACCACCCCAAAGAACCGCTGAAGAACCACTGAAGAACCATACAGGGGCTTAACAAGTTCTTTATACGGTAATGGTGCTATATAGCACCTTAACCACCCCAAAGAACCGCTGAAGAACCACTGAAGAACCATACAGGGGCTTAACAAGTTCTTTATACGGTAATGGTGCTATATAGCACCTTAACCACCCCAAAGAACCGCTGAAGAACCACTGAAGAACCATACAGGGGCTTAACAAGTTCTTTATACGGTAATGGTGCTATATAGCACCTTAACCACCCCAAAGAACCGCTGAAGAACCACTGAAGAACCATACAGGGGCTTAACAAGTTCTTTATACGGTAACGGTGCTATATAGCACCTTAACCACCCCAAAGAACCGCTGAAGAACCACTGAAGAACCATACAGGGGCTTAACAAGTTCTTTATACGGTAACGGTGCTATATAGCACCTTAACCACCCCAAAGAACCGCTGAAGAACCACTGAAGAACCATACAGGGCCTTAACAAGTTCTTTATACGGTAACGGTGCTATATAGCACCTTAACCACCCCAAAGAACCGCTGAAGAACCTTTTTTTTTTGGAGTGTATGTTTGTCAGGTTTTGGAATATCTGAGAAATTATGGAGTTATGTTTATGTATTATGTATATTATGTTCTGTACTCATTTGGATGTTGCATTGCATCTCTCTGTGTGGTGTGAACTGGCCCAATATTTTTAATGTATTTTTGTGTTCTGCAGAAAAAAAAAAGTTAATCATATGGGTTTGGAATGACATGAAGGTGAGAAGAATTACATAAAATTAGTTGGGTTTTTTGGGGGGAAACTATACCTTTACCAATGTTTTTTTTTTAACAGTCAATCATTTTTACCGTCAATTTCCGGCCTCTGTTTAGGGGGTGAACAGGGGGCGACGGGGGAGTGTAAACCTGGAAGGGTGATTTCCCTTTAGTTGTGATATACTAAGAACATGAAGATGAATAATTTCTTATACAATGGCATGACTCAGCTAGCTAGAATCCAAATGGGCTTTTAACGTTTATCCACAATTACGGTAACACAGGGGCGTAGCGTCTGGGTATGCAGGTACATATGGGCCCGGGCAGATTGGGGACCCACCGAGCCAAGGGGGTACTTTTAATTGAAACAAGGCAACGAAAGGCCCGGCCCTTGTCCGACAGGTTATCAGAATTCTCCGCCTGAGTTTGACTCGAGCCCGTGTCTTTTTCTCTCTCTCTCTCTCTCTCTCTCTCTCTCTCTCTCTCTCTCTCTCTCTCTCTCTCTCTCTCTCTCTCTCTCTTCCCCTTTACACAGCTGCTATTGCAGCTATTAAAAAAGTTAATTTTTTTAATGGTAAAGTGGTTATATTTCGTTTCTTTATTATAATTAATAATAATAATTCATTACATTTATATAGTGCTTTTCTGCTTTTCTAAGCACTCAAAGCGCTCTACATTGTGAGGGGTGGTGTCTCCTCGTCTACCACCATTATTTAACCATTATTAAGTTAATTTAGAAACACAATTGGAACATTTTATGTTTGTTAAATTCATGTTTTTATTTTTTTTAAATGCCAAGCGGCCAGCTCCAGACAGTGAGTTGAGCATATTTTGATTAGTTTATCCTTCTCAAATAAACACGATTTGAGACATAAAAAACTTCATGCGTTTCACAATATAAATTTAAAAATTTAAGATAAATTTGTGAAACATATCAAATGGTTTTTACTAAAAGTGGAAGCTGAAGCATGCTTTGAAAGACATGGAGGTGCTAGCGAGATCACTTGCATTTTTTTTCTTAATAAGAGTGGAAAATTAAAATACACCATAATTTTTCCTAATAAAGGTAAGAGTATACGTCATTCAAAGCTGCAAATAGTTTTATTTGTGTGCACTCATAATATCAACAAAACATTTTGCTATTCTAAAATAAAGAAAACAAACAGGGTGGTCTTGATCTTGAGCTTGAACACTTCACAAAAACTGAACCGAAACTCAGCAAATACTTGCTTCACTGACATGATAAATATATTTATAGAATGCTATAAATTACTACTTTACAACTAAATAATTCAAATAAAAAATTAAAAGCTCTTTCATTAGCCTATGTAATCCGTAAAGATGCATTTCTCTCTAAATTTGCGTTAGATATGGGGAGTCAGGGTCATCAACTTCATACAATTTTTTTATTTTTTGTTTTGTTTTGTTTTTTGGGCCAAGATTGTGTTTACATGCAGTACAAATACCCTACAGCGGCATTTTAGTTTCATGCTGAAAAATAACTAAAGATTAACGTCATACTATTTTAAGAATAAAGTCAAAATTGCGATAATAAATCATGTTATATTGCGTGAAGTTTAATGTGAAAATTACACTCGGCAAAATAATGATAATAATAATAAGTCTATGGCACTCTTAACATGAAAAACAGCAATAAAACTTAGGCTTATAAAGGTTTTTGAAACTCGAATTGATCGATTTCATGAGACGTTGGTTTGTATTAAGTTGTTTTTTTTTCAATATGAATTCAAATATTTATGTTTATTTTGTGCTGCAAATATTAAAGAGGGAAATTGATTCACATGCCGCTTGAACTGAGGCGAATATAGTAACCTCGCTACATATAAAAGAGCGTAAAACACGTTTATTGTTTGTAACTGGTCTTAAAATGTACAGAAGGATGAGACTTTGTTATAATAAAAAAGCACAAAGCTTATTGCGATTATTGAGTGGCTTGTGTGCAATGAATGAACTATTTCCAAGCATTTATACCGTAATTAAAACAGCTTGTGAATAGTCACGTAACGTTGTTTACATCAGAAAAATCAACAAGTTAACCAAGTT
Organism: Barbus barbus; assembly: GCF_936440315.1. Classification (NCBI taxonomy): domain Eukaryota; kingdom Metazoa; phylum Chordata; class Actinopteri; order Cypriniformes; family Cyprinidae; genus Barbus; species Barbus barbus. The sequence continues at coordinate 14,873,461 of NC_136715.1, read as the reverse complement.
GGAGCCCATGTCATTTGGAGGGGGCCGTACAAATTGTTTGCATATGGGCCAGGGGCTGACTTGCTAGGCCACTGCTGTCACAGAATCATAGTGGGAGACATTCATGCCATGATCATGAACATTCAATATTACAGTGGTACTCAAGGCACATAAGTTGTGTTGCAAAATTTAGAAAGATGACACTTTGAAGACTCATCAAAAACCTGTCAAATAAATTAGTCAGCTACAACTTGGCCCAAATGCTAAGCTAAAAGCTACCTTTTTAGGGCTGTACGTTAACTTGAAATGTTGTAATGTTTGTAGCACAGGACACACAATTGTAGCACAATAATAAAGCGTTACCACCTCTGAAAACAACCACAAGTAGTGAAGCTCAACACTTAAACATGACATTAATGTTCAAATATTTTCATATAAAAACAAACAAAATAAGAAATATGTATTTAAGAATAAATATAATTATAATATCAGTGTACTTTACAGAAAACTGCAGGGTGACCTGTTAACATATAACATATCATTAGAAATGTCTACGGTTTAAGTTATTATAATACAAAATGAGTTACAGTAATTCTTTTACATTTTTGTCAGTAAATCTTATGCATCCACTGAGGGGAAAAAACAAAAAAAACTCCTGTACACTTCTCTACACTGGTTAAACATTTATGGATATGGATGTTTACTTCCAATTTCTTTATAGAAAAGCGTTACTTTTCCTATTTTTACCCAAAATAGGTTGTTGTGAGCATTAGTGAGTACCTACAGGTAATGTAATTTTGTAGCTGGAGGGCGCTCTTGAGCAAAAACTCCACAAATGAGACTCACAGAAGTAATAGAACTTAGGACGTTCCAGGAAATCCCTTATACTGTATGGACAAGGCATTCGGCTATCGTTGTAGCTAAATAAGATGCAGATAAAGACATTTTACCCGATGAAAATCAATATAATATGCATCCAACTGCGACAATATATGGTTTATCTGTGTTCCTCAAGCCATCTTGGGTATTTTTTATAATAAAGTATATTTATAATGCAATGTTAATCAGCTTAGCCTTTTATCACAGTATAGAATACTATAAAATAGAATGAATTAAACCACGTCGGATCACAAAAGGAAGTTATTTCAAACACTGATGTTATTAAGTTAATTTAACTGTCAAGTAAAAACAGGACTGCGAGATCTTCTTCAAGCAACATACAACATACAAATAACATAAAGTCCTCCCAAAATGTATTTTGGAGTGCAGCTACTCATATTAATGAACGGAGTGGTTCATTATTCATATTAATCTCAGGTACTGCAATGGGGACCCAGTGTCCTGGCTCCTAAAACATCAGATAGGCAGGAAGTACTGAACAGTTATGTACAACTGGCTTTTCTGTGCTAGTGATAACTAGTGATATCCTGTGGCTGCAGATGTGCTTAAAGGGGTCCTATTATGCTCTTTTACAAAGTTTTGATTTTGTTTTGTGGGTGTACTAGAACAAGCTCTCATGCTTGGTGGTTTGAAAATCGCATTATTTTTCACATAATTTAGATCAGGGCTGTCCAAACTCAGTCCTGGAGGGCCGGTGTCCTGCAGAGTTTAGCTCCAACTTGCCTCAACACACCTGCATGGAAGCTTCTAGTATCTATTTATACCATAGTCCCACAGAGTTACACTATTTGTGGCAGCATATGCAAATTGATTCGATGTCAGCGGGAGTACACAAAGCAGTGCTCCGCTCAAACACTGCTTTATCAGACATTACATGCAAGATGAAATGAAAATGACATCCAAAATTTTCTGAAGACAGTCGGTTTCCTTCAAAAATACAGTGATATAAAAACACCCGCACCGGATTTTGATTTTGAAACGTGCAGTGCTCAACCAAGCCAAGCCTTCTCCCCTCCCCCCAACCATTTGAATAGGCGGGATTTATTTTTGTGATATCACAAATACAGGAAAACAACTTTGTAGTCCAAATGGGCCGTACGTTGTAGTTCTTGAAAAGGGATTTTTCAAAAAACTAAATATCTTCCTTTGGAGTGGACTTTGAGATTTGTAACTTTGTAGATCTTTTTATGCCCAAACATACACACTACGCACTGACTAAAATTCAAAAAGTGAAAAAGCATAACAGAACCCCTTTAAGTCATTCAATGCAGGGGACTCTACAATTCCTTCTAATTTTTGACAGCATTAACCCACCAAAATTGTAGTTCGTGCAACAGTGGTCACTGTTCTCTAATTGAGATCACTGTGTTTTCCACAAAATAAAGGTTTTTGTTGAAATGCCTTGGTTATATTGTCAAACATGTCAGTGTAACTGTGGGACCCACAGCTAATATTCCTTTAAATTTTGAGCAATGAAGATTAGCAATATTTCAGAAAAAAATATATTTATAGACTGTTCTCTAATTTTGATCTCCACTGTACATATCTAGAACATATGGGCTCATGGATTAATTCAAAATAACTGATTCAAAAGTATTTTATTCCTGCATCGGACATAGTTTGTTCTGATTATAAAAAGCCACAGTAAAAGAAAATATTGTTCACGTCTTTATTGCTGAAATATTAACGGTGTAGAAATGTAAGATAGTAAACAGATTTGCAACAAGTACCTTGTCTGCGAGAAACCTAGTCTAACTAATAGAATCTAGTTATAGTTTATTTTAGTGACCGTTTATCCAATTCTTCTGAATCTGGGTTGTGAAATCGAAGAGTGATGCTTTCAATATGCTGGTCTTGCTGTAGACTCTACTTAGTCACATCTAGCAATAAAAGCCATCACTCAGTACCGTGCATGCTAGGTGCTTCCCCAACAGAAAAAGTAACCATAAAACTACATTTATTAGGAAACTCACAAGCCCACTGCCCATATCCTTTCTGAGCAAAGAACGGTTTCTAATTCTTCATAAACAAAACTGAGTCTATCTATTGCCTCTTCAATATCACTCAGCTTTTCTCTTGCACTCTGGTGATTCTTTGTAATCTTTTCCCATGAACTACAGAGCTCATTACATCCAACTCATCTCATTGTCGCTATTAGCATAATGGACGAGAAAGGTTAACAGGATGAGAAAAGGTGAAATTAGTTAAAGGATTATTAGATCTCATAAGACAAGACTGCATTTTATTATGGTTTGAGAAGAGGAGAACTGAATTACATCATATACATGTATCACCAATTTCATAAAGTGAAAGAGAGGTATTTGACAAATTAGTATGAGAACATTACCACATTCCACAAACATTTCTGTAAATACAGGCCTGAAATTGTTCATACTAGAAATGGTGGTCTCAACATAATTCTACAAGTTTAAATGAGACACAGACAAGTGGGTTTTAGGCGTTTTAATCCAAAATTGAAGCAGACCAAGAAATAAGTACAGCAGTTAAATACTAAAAACGGGACACGTATCTGCCTTTCCCCATTAGTATATAATTCTGTGGGAATTCTAATCTGTTTTTCAACTTGGTTGATATTGTAACCTTTGCTTTGAGAAATGAATGTATGAGGAAGGGAAAAGATCTTACAAAGTGGTAATATCAAGGAAACTGCAGAAACTGTTATTTGCAAGAGGGGAACTGAAATCGTTTAGCAGATATCTGCTGCTTGGGAGTATACTGATATTGCATGTTCAACCTTGTGAGCATTAAATCATATCCTTAAAAAGAGGATCAATATGAAGTAAAAAAAAAAAAGACTATATAGAAAAAATATAAGCTTCAACCTTTCAGCATACGTCAATCAGTGCAGCTAAAAATCTGCCTGTTGGATTCGCAGGATTCCCTGTATCCCTTAAATATTTGCAGAACACAAAGCCTTAATTCAAAGGGGCATTTCTTTGTTCCTTTATCAAACACCTGTTACTTATAAGCTTCTCTCGACAGGTGCATTCAAACACTAACTGCATGGTAGTCTTGGAAAAGAAAAGAAAACAAAAAATAAAAAAAAAAATGCACTGGCATAACGAAGAGTACCGTCGATGGCTAACGCATGTAGAACCGTCACAAAGATCCCATTTCATAATTCATTCAATTCATTATACACTTCAGAAAAATACAAACGGGTTTTGCGGTTAAAGGTGGTGGGTTAAAAAGCAGCAGGATACGTCTACTATTTTTTAGCAAGTATTTGTAAAATGAAATGCCAGAGCATGGGTTCTTTACAAATCTCTGAGGGAAAAACTAGATGGAAACATATGCATAGAACCGATTCAAGGCAAATCACTGTGCACCAAAAACGATGTGAAATAAGCGTATCATTCAGCAAGCAGAAGGCTGAAATAATGCGTTGGACTGGCTTACCATGGTAAGCCTCATCAAAACCAATGTGAAAGTAGGGCAATAAGTTTTTCTCTCAATCTGAAGACCAACATAAGGCTAATTGGATCTAAAGCTCAAAAATGATCTAGTATTTTACTTTAAGGGACCCTGAACAATACTGACAGACATTTTCACAGTAAAGAACAGAGTGTGTCTACATTCAAAGAGTCATTTCAAAAATACATTTTCATCTGGACACCAGCACTGTCTTTTACTGTAAAAGAGCATACAAGTGCCGAAATAAATGACAAATATAATGAAGAACAAACAGGAAAGCTAGCACTATGCATAGGCTTCTCAGAACATGAGCAGAAGAAAGGAAACTGATCATTCTATTACAGGGCAACTTATTTTACGGGCTGTTCCATAACTTAGAATGGAACAACCTTAAAACAAAAAGTGTTAAGTGTGTATAACTCACAAACTCATGCACCAATGGCTTTTGATTAAAAGAAAAAAGAAAATGCAAAAGGTAACTAACTCAGCATTCTGATTACCCACTAAACACCCTGTGAAAAACAATACTTGTGAACACTTTAAGGAGCAAATTAGTGGACGTCAGCTGCTTCACAACTCCAAAATGTATATAAATGTATATAATTGTACAGACCCTTTGTTTTGGTAGCAAAGTGGTGTATTAGTTACAGATACTGAGTGATTAAAAAGAAGTATAAAAAAAAATCTCTTGCTTTAACTTTTTTTTTGTTGACTTATTGCTTCCTTAAACTTTTCAACTGATGTACAGGTAAAATCTGTGTGCATGTGCGACAGTGAATGTGTCCTTAGCAAGCAGGCGTCTCGTTTTCAGCAGCCGTATTGTTGGCTTTCTTTCTCCTCTTCATCAGCAGTGGATTGGACGAGTCTTCAATCCTCTTGATTTTGATTTGCTCATAGTCGACTCTCATTGTTGCCAAGGCACTAGTCATTTCTTCCTGTGGAACAGAGACATAATAGCATTAAACAGAATGAAGATATGGATCTGAGGTGCAGTGGCTGCAAAAAAACATGCAGGAGATGTTCTGAGAAGACTTTTTTTGTTGTGGGAGGCAGAGGCCTCACCTTGACATCCTCCCATGTGTCTTTCTCTTCTTTCAGAACACGGCTGGTGTGTAGGGGTGTCTGTGGCACCTCCATTGATTGCTATAGCCACATAAATAACAATATAACATAGTAAGCCAAATATAATGTACAAAGATCAACACAGAATCCATAAAATAACACTAATATTCACTCACATTGATCCAGGGGTTGTTCATAAACTCTGTGATGGTCATCCTTTGTGTTGGCTCAGTTTTCAGTAATGTTCTGATGAGCTGCTTGGCTACAAAAATAGGAAGAATGAGTCATTTAATTCTATTATCATTCTTAGAAACACACAAAACAAATGATTTGAAGATAACAGCATTCTAAGAACGGTTTCTCAAGTTGGTTTCACAAAACAGGAACTTGACAGATACCTTCCTCTGAAACTTCCGACCATTCAGGATTTGGAAACTCGTACTGCCCCATGCGGATTCGCTTTTTCATACCAGGGGATATAGCCAATCCGTGGTTGGAATAGAAAGGTGGGTAACCACAGAGCCTGGAAGTTGAATGAAGTGAGAGTTGAGCTATATCAGACACACTTTACAAGTTCAAGAGTGGCAAACCCCATTTAAATAGAGGTCTAGACAGAGAAAAATGGCGTATGCACAACATACGAGACAGATTCACTTACAGAATATACATGATGACACCCAAAGACCACATGTCACAGGACTTGTCATATTTTTCTGGACCAAGAACCTCTGGGGCTATAACATGAAAAAGGTGAAAATTCTTAAAAATGGGATCAAATGGCCTTTCTGACATCTAATTTTTGATCATTCTGATATTCTTACCAACATAATAAGGAGTATAGCAAGGGGTGGCCAGAGAGTTGTGTGAGGTTGTCTCTTTAGCAAACCCAAAGTCTGTCAGTTTGAGAAGGGCGTTGGGCCTTTTAGAGGTATATAAGAGGTTCTCTGGCTGCAAAGTGGATTTTCAAGCATATTCAGTTAAGAAAACCATGAAGGCAAAAATCATTTTGTCGTCATAAGAATATTACCTTGACGTCTCGGTGTGCGATGTTTATTGCATGTAAATACTGAATGGCCTCTCCTATACTCTTCATGATATCAGAAGCCTCTGAAAAGCCCACAGAACAAGAAAACAATTAAAATAATAAATTAAGGTATTGTGGCTAATGGGTCTATTTATTATTTTGGCATTCTTAAACATGTTTATATATACTTTATAAGAGTGTACACAATGCCGTTACCTCTCTCAGTAAATGCCTGGTCCCCTCTGTCCTGAATCCGACTGAACAGCTCACCACCATCCATGCTTCAAAACAAACACAAAGCAAAAATCAGCTGACATATCACAAAATATCTGAAGTAACGGCATATTAGTGGAGAAAAAAAAAAAAATAATACTAAAAAAATAAAAGATATTAAGCTATTATGTAATAATTTTAAGTGAAAAGTGTAAGATGCATTTACTACAAGGCCATTTACTACTACTACTACCACCACTATTATTATTATTATTATTATTATATGAACCAACACATTTGGCTGAATGTACAACAGTGGATTTGAAATAGAAATGGCGTCAGGTAGCTATAGCAGTGTTTCCTCTAACAGCATTGATAGTTCAAACGCATACATGCTGAAACTCACAATAAATGACTTTGCTCAAATGCATACAAAAAAAAAAACACATCAAGGGGGGATCTTTTCACCTTTGTCCCCAAGTCATCATTGTGGTTATCATTTCCGATTACAGCAAACCACTGCTAGGTGTGCAAGTCGTGTGAGCTCCATTTCTTGAAAACTTGCCAGTTGCGAGAAACTGGGTCAGTGGGCTTAGAAAGACTGTCTGTCTCTCATTAGAAAAGAGGAAGATAAGGGGGGAGAGACAGAAAGGGGTAAAATAGGGATCTGCGCAAGACTGCATGGTTATGATTTTGATATTTGGACTCAATTATCATATAACTGATAAATGGATTGAAAAGCACTTGGTCTACTTGGTGTGTTTCTAGCACATCCGCTATTGTAGTGATAAAGCATGATAATTTGTGAAAGAGGGTGCAAACTGCTGATAACCGTGTACATCTATGTAAATGCGAAGAATCATGCTGTTCTCACATCTCACAGCATGCAAGACAAGTTTCATTTCTACAGCTCATGTAGACGTGCAGCCAGTTTCAGATGAAATAAAAGGACTGACAGAAACAGCATGAGTCTGACTGAGAAAGCCTATGAGATAGAGGCTATTAACAACCACATCACGTTTTACTGCTTTCAGTTTCACTAAACCTCAGACGCTTCTTGTCCCATCCAGTCGACATATAGCTGAATGTGCCCAAAAAAAAAAAAAAAGTGTTAAGCTTAGGCGCTGAAATTTCAAAAGCATGTGATTTATGGTAGCAAACACCAAAGCCACATTGAAGGGTTGGGTTGCAGCATTATTTCTGTGTGTAATTTTTCTTAGAAAAGCCATATTTGAAGCTGAACTTCAGTCTTGGCATTTTCCATTTCCATCACCTGCTGCACACTCAGTTCTGATGACCTGTAGATTCTGTTTCCTGCGTGATGAGTAGCTGGATGTGTCTGGCCTGATTTCTTGTAATCTATTCATGATATTCTGCAATCCATGATATAGATTCATCCATATGTAACTGCTGATTATCATAATGCAAATATTAAAATAAGCTGGCTGAAGGTCTAAGATGTTAATGATACCCCAATGAGCCAATGATACCAAGGATCACTCATGTCTGTAAGCTCCTCACACACTCATTTCCGTCCTACAAACAGAGAATCAACAGTTTCTAAAGAAACACTACACTTCCCTATGAGTCTCTTACATCAAAATGATGCATGAAATCTTGCGTCATCCATGAAACAATGTTGTGCTTAATAGGAAACAATGGACTGTAAAGCAGAATCAAAGCAACGTATTGATTTATTTTTGCACCTATCAAACAAAGAGCATCTGTGACGTGCAAAGAGTCAAAATGACTCAAATTTATTGTGCAGAAACATGGAAATGAACAAGAAGGAGAGGTCAAGTAGAAACAGAGAGTTGCCTCATCTCTGTTCTTTAGTATATTTAGATTAAGACACATTGCAAACTCAATTTCTGGAGAACACAAAGGTGCAACCAAACTCCACACTATGCATCTAGTTGACCTTCCACAAAATGAGTTCCGTTAAAAAGATCGGTAACCTTTTATAACACGAAACTGACTATCAGTGTGATGACAACTGACAGTGTCAAATTTTTTGTTAAATTGGCAGTGAATTTACATGTAAGGGGCATCCGGCGGACTTTTGACCACTTCAGGGCTTTTGTTAAAAATTACAGATCAAATTTCTGCTTTTTTGTGTTCCTGACCACAGATAGTTGGATCAACAGAGCGGCGTCATCAAAATCAAGTGCATTATCGATGTTAAAGTTTTAGGCAAAAGGGAACACCAGCCCTTTTTCCACAGTTTTCTCATGTAGCACCAATCAGTTTTATTAAAATCCATCTTGACAGCGGTGAATTATCACTTTAAAGGGATAGCTCACTCAGAAAAGTTAAACTCTGTCATTAATTACTCGCCCTCATGTTGTTCCAAACCTGAGACCTTCATTCATATTCGAAAACAAATTAAGATATTTTTGAGGAAAACCGAGGGATAGACCGCAACGTAACTGAAATGTTCCCAGGACATTATTCAAACAGTCCATGTGACATCAAAGGTTCAACCGTAATTTTACGAAGCTATGAGAATACTTTGTGCACAAAGAAAACAAAAATAAAGACTGCAGGGTCAGAAACCTCTCAGATTTCATCAAAAATATCTTAATTTGTGTTTCGAAGATGAACGGACATCTTACAGGATTGGTTCGACATGAGAGCGAGTAATTAATGACAATTTTAGGTGAACTATCCCTTTAAGAGACACAATTTCTCAGAAAGGGATGTAAAATTCTGACAATCACACAGCATGTCATCAACATTCTACAAATCTTTCAAGAAGTTGTCATTAAACATCCTGGTCTATCCCTATGTGCATAATCTCTGATGATTAAAAATTAAAAACAAAAAAATAAATAAAAATGTTAAATTCTAAACTCTACGAATTCTCACCATATAAACCTTGATTCACGTAAGCTCACATCTGCTGGTAAACAACAGTGGTGACAAATGCAGTTTCTGACTTCCTACAAAACAAGCGGTAAAGAAAATGTGTGAGTCAGCACATATATGAGAGCAAGAGAATTATCAAATCAGAAATGGAAAAAGATAGGTGTGATTTCTGATCCTCACATCATCATATCTGATACAATAATGGCGTGTGACTTTAAGATCAAACACTTGAATGGAGATGTCACAAACACATCACTTTGATGTTTTCAGTGAAAGCATGCATTTCAAATAGTCAAATCATGTTGAAACTAGACAAAACGGTGTCACGAATTGACTTAGGAAGCAATACTAAATAATACTCAGTGCACGGTCTGGGTATTATATATTGAATATTCACAATTAGCGGTGGGCGATACGACCACAATCTTATACAGTCTTACGAGTAATTCTTATACGGTCGTATGAGTATATCAGTAATTTTATTTTAACGATAAGGAAATATATCATGGCAATTATTTTTTTGCTGAAAATTACATTTTGATGTAAGAATTTTTATGGCAATCACATTATCACTGTATAAATAGTATATACAAAAAAAAAAATCTAGAATAATATAGAATTAAGCATGATGTTTTAATAACGTCTCTAGTTTAAAAAAATAAAAATAAAACTTAGAGTTGTCAAGTTTCTTTGAATGTTTCAGCTAACTGAACTCTCTGACAGATCTATAAATAAATAGATCTATAAATGTTGACGTACCATATGTGAAAAAAACTAAAACACTTTGCACTTTCACAGCATTGCCATTCTCGCTTCCCTGAACTCTCTTCAATAATCATATCAGTAGTTTGCAATTTAAGTAGTCAATTGCAGACTTAACCAAAACATTATTATTTTGTGTCATTATACGAGAACTTGCATCCATGCAACTTGCATTTTGATTATAGCAGGGACCGTCCCAATGAAGCAACCGGGGGTTCAGCTGCCTTGCCGAGGAGTGCACAATGGTGGTAAGCAGAGAAGGATGGTACCAGCTAGCATATATGTTGCATGTGTGGGAAACAACGGCGTCTGGTTATACAACAACATCTAGTCTATATGAAGGAGAGGTCACCACATTAGAAGGTACATCATCAGACAGGGGACTTCTGAATTTACTCAGACATGAAAGGGGCACATAGGTGTATGAGTGTTTACCGTAAGAAACCTCTAAACACCTGCTGGTAAACTATTTACACAGATGAGGAACTGAAACCTCAGCAAAACATTATAAATGAGTTAAGGGGCTGTGTAGAAAGAGTAACTAAATGAATCAAAGTTTTCATGACAGTGCAATTCAGGACACAATCAGACACAATTCTAGGTGCACAGCAAATGTCAAGTCATTATATTGCTCATGAAATGTCTACTCAAACTCTAATTGGCCAAATGTTACTAATGAAACTTGATATCCTGTTCCCTTAATGACTCTTAAAGCGAAGTTCCTTTAACTTGCTTAATAAATTTACAGCCCAGATGGTTAAGGATAAGGGCCACAACAGCGAAAATTGCAAGTTGGGACTCACCATTCCATTACAATAAGAAGGCACTTCCTATTTTGGTAGAGATTTTCATAGACGTCAATAATCCTGACGATATGGGTACACGAGGATGCCCGCCAGTGCATCTCCACCTCTCGTCTAGCTTTGGGACAGTCATGAAGCATCTTAAAAGAGAGGATGAAAAGGAGACCAAGTTATTTCGTTGCGACAGCGATTATTTTCTCATCATTCACAACAGAAGTTTGTGACAAATGTTTATTATTAATAAGAAAGCACAAAACAATATAGATAAGTAACAATTTATAATTCTTGCCATTTTTCTCATTTATATTTGTGCTTTATTTATATTCATTATAATTTATATTATTGAATTGAACTGAATGTCTTTATTATCATTGTACAAGTACAGCAAAACTGAAATATGCAAAAAGAATAAATATGAGAAAGAAAGAAAAAAAAAAAGACAAGAGAGTAATGTATACTTGTCTATTGCTACTAACATCACAATGCAGAACAACCAGATTCCTGGAGTTTTGCCTCCCCCTACAGCTAATCACCCCGTATTACATCAAGACCTAGGCATTATGTTTTTGTAAATGGTCATACATCTTTTTACATACTAACAACAGCTTTTATTTTATGCATTATATTGTACAGTTTAGTCCAAAATATCTTACAGCATTATATTTTAAGTTGCATTGTCATTTTTGGGTGAACTATCCCTTTAAACGCCACACATGCCATTTTATCAAAAAAGAATACATATAATCTACTGCAGTCAACTAAGCCATGGGTTTGCCCAAATGTAGAACATAACTATAGATAAATGTCCTTTTTTTTTTTTAATGATGGCCTCTTACAATATACTACTGTAAATGTTATGTCTAAAGCAAACATCCAGTTTCACTCCCAACTTGCATTTCAGAGGCCTGGAAATTTGTGCGGTGTTTTACGACTGTTAAGAACAATCACATCACTGAAAACTGACTCCCAATTCTAGAAATGACTGAAATGTCACTGAAAACAGAATGTAGGCCTATAATCCAGCCGCAAAGCTAACTGAATATAACCTTCTTTTAAAAATCACTGAAGTGTAAAGAACAGAGACTTAAAACCTTTTTTCTGCTTTTAGAATAATAGGGAGAGATTTAGAGCCTAAATATTCCATGAGAGCAGAAACAGGATACTTTTTATCATAAAAACAACGGAATGACACTTTTTTGCATTCAGACAAAAGCACCTGATTTAAGGAAAAGATCACTGGGATACAAGACATTGACAAAAAAAAAAGCTTAAAATTGTTAAACATAAGACAGATTTGGAACCTCTTACAGGTGGGGTATGCATTTTTTTTTTAAATGTCGGGACCAGTACCAAAACAAACTTGAAGCCAATCAGCAATAAGGGGGCGTGTCTACTCATAATGCTGAGGAGAGAGTGCTCAGTGCACATGACGGACATTAGCTGAGCCGAGCGACGACAAAGAGATGGCAGATAAAAAAAACAAGAGAGGAAAATGTCTGTAGAACAAAAGAAGGCTTACACCTTGTCTACACCGCACCAGCTAAAATTCTGTCTACACTGAAAGCGACTAAGCGGCTGTTGAACTCATTAATACTGTTGACAACTTTTCCTAAGTGCAATTCTGAGTGTGCTACACACAGGTGAGTGGGCTATACAAACCACCTGTAGTAACGCACTCATCCCACTATATGCACACTACACACTTTCTATAAACACTCCCTGCTACAAAGACTCAATAAAAAATGTTTACTTGAGCATTGCACTACAAAATAATGTTTACTTGAGCATTGCACTACAAATTTTTTTGCACTATGCTCTGCTTCCCACAAAATCTCTTTAATCTGCACAACAATTTAATGTACGAAATATATATACAATTTTTATTTTTATTTCTATCTTTTTGCACAATTTCATGTACAGTATATATGTAAAGTTCTTGTACAGTCTCAGTTTGTGTATGTCTAAGCAACTAGGTATAGTAGTTATAGTATATGTATAGTCAGATGCTCTTTTTATTTTTTTTTCTCTTATACTTGCATTGTTGTATGTTTATCTTATGTTTAACTAGTATGTAGCACCGTGGTCCTGCGAGACATGACATTTTGTTCCACTATATGTCCACACATGTAGCAGAATGACAATAAAGCTCAACTTGAACTTAAATCATTTGAAATTTGTGTCTATATGTCATAAATCGAACTCGGCAGCAGTTTATTGTCGGGGATTTGTGTCGTAGCGCAGCATCCAGTATAGACAGCATCACTGATTATAATGAGTATAGTATTTTGTCGTGCCGTGCTGCGCCACTTGCATCCATGTAAATATCGGATCAGCTTTCCAGCGCTGGAGTGAACTCAAGGAGCGGGAAGGCCTGTGATCGGACACGAGGTTGCTTGGTTTCTTCTCGATAGGCGAGTAACGTTGGTTTTGCTTTGTTTCACAGAACTAATTGTTGTTTGGATTGAGTACGTATGTGTGGGGTGAAGCTATCAAAATAGGGGCGAGACCCTTTTGGGGTAGGGGCGTGTTTTTTTGGCGATTTCAAATATCAACATTGGCTATCATAAATCACTTACCCCACCTTTATGTTTATTCCCTCATGAGAACACATAAGCAGTTGGCCACTATTAAGGCATGTTGTACTGCAGCACACAGTTATGTTATGTAGTAGTGGAAAGAATCCCTTCGGGGGGCGGGGGCTTCAGATGGCAGACGTTCTCTCCCGTCCAGATAGCTGGCGAGGTTTCATGATTCCTGCCTTTGCACACCACCCACATCACGCCTGTGAATCCTCATATCCTCACACCAGCCTACAGGGGGCTAAACAGCTTATTTGGCAGAGCTAAACCTTAATTTGCTTGCCAACCATGCATACAGGTGTGATTCAGACCTACTTGTCTGACGTGAGAGGACTGGTTATCACAAATGTAAATAAAAACTGAAATAAATTAAATGTAGCATGTAAAACTCATCTGTGAAAATAAAGACACATCACCCACACACTGCACAACAGACAGCAGCAGTCACAAAGCCTTCTCTCACCAAAGCCCTCTAGTTCTCAAGCATAGACAGATAGCTGTAATGTTTCATGTTTCACTAATGCTCAACAGAACAAGAGTTTTGTTGTTCATCTTCGGAGAATATTTAGTAGCCTAGAGTGCGATGGACCTGAATGCCTCCACTTCTACTTGACTTACCATTTCATTTCAAATACCGCAATAGGGTTTGTTAAACGTTTTGACATTTGATGGCATTTTAAAAATCACAGATGGGATAACCTCTCGTTTAAAAAAAAAGACTACTCACATATACCAAGGTCTAGTTCCACTCAGTGACTGATCTGATTTGAAGCAGTGTGACTAGCTACAAAATAGGGCTGCAACAAAGATTAATCAATTATCAAAATAATCATAATGATTATTAGAACGATAAATCGACTAATCGTCGATTATTTCACTGATTAATCAGTAGACTTTGATTAATCCGCTTTTGCAATTAGTTAAAATATTAAGGTATACATATTCTAACAAATAAAGGTCACTTCAGCGTTAGAAAAGCATATTATGTAATTACAATTATACAATTAATTGGTAACACTTTACAATAAGGTTCATTAGTTAACATTAGTTAATATGAACTAAGAATGAACAATACTTCTACATTATTTATTAATCTTAGATCATGTTAATTTCAGCATTTACTAATGCTTTTATAAAAATCACAAGTTGTGTTTTTTAACATTGGTAAATGCACTGTGAAATAACATGAACAAACAATGAACAAACTACTTTTATTAACCAATATTAACAAAGAATAATACATAAATCTAATAAATGTATTGTTCGTGTCAATTAATACATGAACTAATGTTAACAAATGATGCCCTATTGTAAAGTGTTACCAATTCATTATACAAATAGATATATTTGGCACACAAAAGGAGATGACATACTCTCACCATTTAATTAGCTACCTGAAAAAGTGCACATTCTGCCTAACATTTCCTTTTGTAAGTCATATAGATAAGAAACAAAATAAAGGTAAGCGATAAGACGCTTTGGATAAACTATTTTATTCACAACAATGTCCTAAAATGCCTTATAGGGTTATGACAACCAAAACAGTCCTGAGCTAGATCAAGCTTTGATCTCTATAAACCAAACTGACACTTTAATGAAATTATTTTTTTCCCACTAATAAAAATATTTTATCATTAGCTAGCTCCACACTGGAGAGTTGCTTTATAACAGAAAATCAAGTTGTAATTCTAACTGAAAGTGACACCGACTCTGGTTTTTCATGTTTAATACCGTAAAGCTGCTTGAATCAAGGCTATTGCATAAAGTACTATATAAAAACTTTTGTATAAACTTTTGACTGGTAATGTACATAAATAGTTAAGTAAATAATGATACGTAACTAGCAATGGATCATTTTCCTGATGTAATGCAATTTCCTGTGAAAGTGACAAGTTTATAAATTTGATATAATTTTGTATAACTACTGATATATTTGATTTAACTTGTAAGGAGGAGGGGTGATCGAGGGGAAAGACACTATGTGACCCTGGACCATAAAGCCAGTCTTAAGTGTCAATTTTTCAAAATTGAGATTTATACATAAATAAGCTTTCTGTTGATATATGGTTTGTTATGATAGGACAATATTTGGCCGAGAATACTGAGAAAATCGCCTTTAAAGTTGTCCAAATTAAGTTCTTAGCAACGCATATTACTAATCAAAAATCAAGTTGAGATGTATTTACGGTAAGAAATTCACAAAATATCTTCATGGAACATGATTTTTACTTAATATCCTAATGATTTTTGGCATAAAAGAAAAATCGATAATTTTGTCCCATACAATGTATTTTGGGCTATTGCAACAAATATGCCCTAGCGAGTTAATACTGGTTTTGTGGTCCAGGGTCACATATGGCTCTCCTGTCTGACAGAGATCAGTAAAGATCCATTTCCTGGACCAACCAGAAATCGCTATATGTGGCTGTTTTTCAGTAACCTTGTAACATTCCCCAGACATAATCCATGCCAACATTATGCAAGAACAAGATGAAAAGAAGCTGTGACAGTTGTGAAAACACTCAGGGTATTGTATCTAGGTCTAAAATAAAGCTCAGTCTGGTAAGGTGAGACATCTCATTGTTCAGGCGACACGTAATTATATGCCAAGCTGATGAATGGAAAGTGTTGCCAAGCCAACACAGACCAATTATTGCTGTCACTGGACTAATGCCTGCTTTTTGTGAAGACCAAAAAGAAAAGTTTGAAACATCCTACTGAGACAAAACACAAGGTTTGATCTCTCTCAAACGTCATGCATTTCAGAGTGGGAAGCAATTTCTAAAGCAGACATAAAGCTCAAAAACGGTCTGACAATTAGTTTTTTGGGATAATTAAGCACCAGTGTGAAAATTCTTCACCAAAACCAAGTGCCGTTACAGTTTATTTAATTGCCACTAGCTTACAAAGTGACAGAAGCATTGCTAAATTTTAAAATGAAAGAAAAGCACTCGCTTTGCTATCAAAAATGTAAGTCAAAATAAAATGAAACAAAGACTTTTATCTGCCGCTTGAATGTTAAATAATTTGTTACACCAGAACTTTGGTTTGCACTGTCATTCTGAGAAAGGTTAAAAGAGTGTTCATGCTGTGACTGTGTAAATAAGGGAACTGAATAAAACTGCATCAATAAAGGTTCACTTGGTGCATGTAGCTTGCGTCACAGGAACAGAGATTTGGGCAACCACCTGTCCAGCCTGAATGCAACTGTAACATCTATATTACACTGTTGTGACTAAGATATTAAATGCCATTAACAAATCTGGCATGGATAACTGTGAGTGACAGGGAGGAAGGGACATATGGCAGGTGGCAAGAGCTTTGTTTTGCATGTGAAGGGGATAGACAAGAAAGGGTGGCGTCATGTGTGGTGTCGTGTAAGAGGGGGAGGGTGTTGGTTTTCTCCAATTAAACGTGGTGGGGCTGAGTGTGCTCTGATTTCACTGCCAAGCCCCAAAGCACCCTTGATATCATGCTATTGTCCTGACAATAAACAACAACCTGCTAAGACTTCAAAATATACAAACACAAACAAAATGACACCCACGGTGGCATAGGGGCACAATGTTTGGGAAAAACATGCATAGAATCATCATCATAACAGCAATTAAAGGTTCTAATCAAAACTGATTTCGCTTACAAAGCTATTCAAGTTCAGTTTTATGAATCACGCAAACACCTGCAATAAACTGTATGCTTACCAAATATGTTTACAAGCAGCTTTAATAGAGAAAAAGCTGTTTTTTGTATAGTCATACTATAGTCTCTCTATAGTAAAATGTAATTGAAGAATTGACAGAAAGTGCTTAAATTGCATTGATTAATTTTGCTTTAGACCAACTGAAATAATTTTTTTTAAAGTGCATGTAGAGGGATAGTGCACTCAAAAATAAAAGTTCTGTATTAAATTTACAATAAAGTGTTACAGGAACATTAACAGCATTAAAGGAAGGTAACACTACTGTGCCAATGCACGCATTCAGTTGCAATATGTTGGTCAAGTTTTCACATCTGCTTACAATTAAGTAGCATATATACTCTTTATGCCATAAAGAGCCAAGTTCAATTAAAATGAGCAAAAATGTTGAGTTCGCCTTGAAAAGTTTTTAAAAAATTGTTTTTCTTAAACTCCGCTCTTTAGTCCCGCTTTTTAAACACCAGCGCATCTGCAGAAAAATCGTGTCCATCTGTTATCAGAGTTTTGCCTTCACCCGCTCAGTGGGAGAATAGCAGATGTGGCCCATACCTTCCTGAGGCCCAGTACAAAAGATCCCCTCCACATACACACAAAAGGTGGTGGAGGGCCAGCATCTTCCACCTGCTTCTGTTTATGAACTAAGCAGACAAACTCCTGTAAGCTACTTACTATCTAACTTTAGTATTAAAGACTCTTTGTGCCCGGATGAGTATGTGTTTGGGATACATGCTTGTGTGTGATGACAGACTATTGCTCATTGTGATGACTGGCCATCCACATGTCAGAGTAATCATGTTTGTGTCAAAATGTCTGGATCTGATTAAAGACATCTGCCTCTGACTTAACTCAAAAGGAGCTTTGTCTATGACAAATAAAAGGCTTATTATTTGTTCAGAACTGATTTCCTGTTATCACAGATTCCATTCTTATCCCATTCCAGACCCTGGACAAGAGAGTGTAATGCTTACTGTCACTACAGCTCTTAAATGTGTTACACCTTCCTTTTCTTCCTGTGATGTACATATGGTTTAGGGCCAGACACTTGAGCTTGTACTCTCAAGAAGAGCTGTGCAAAGTGAAAGTGTCTAGAGCTCATTCCCTTGCTGCCAAAGCAACATGTCATCCAGAAACCCACAACAGCACTTACAGGCACTCCAGGTAATGGACGACAATTGAACTTGCTAGAAAAGGAACTTACTTATTCATTCACTAGATTACTGCCAGAGGGAAAACTGTATCAGAATGCACTGATCCCCTAAAAATGGGTATACCAAACTTTTCTTAACCGCTGTAGGTCAAGGGCCAGATTGAGCTAAACTCCATTTTATGCAGGCAAATATCTTTATTTAACAAAGCATGCTCTTCTGGTGCTTATAAAATCCAGAATTAAGTTTTTATAGTTCTAATAACCAAAAAAAGGAACACGCTTTCATTCATTATATTAGCATATATTATTTTTTGCCAATCAGAATGGATCCAATCTGTTTTTTTCCTGTTTATCACATTTCAGGTTTACACCACCCCTTTCAGTTCAGTTTTATTTGGATCAAGCTTAATTGGATCACTTGAGATGTTTACAGGAAGGCTTTTCAGTCTGACTGAGCCATCATTTGGATTATAAAAATATTATTTGGGTGACTGTAAATGTAGCTATTGACTAAAGGCCTTTAGACAAGATTTAAAATGCATAAAAAAGGTGCCCAATGATACAGTCAGAAGGCATTTCAATCTACAAATCGCCATCATTTATCATGAATTTACTGTATTAACGCTAACTGAACCATAGTGTTGTGGCAGAAATGTGGGATGTGTGTCAAATTTTATTGTATTATTAATGTAGACATGTATTAAATGTATTAATGGAGTTCTGGAATATAGCTGCAGTATTTTTTTGTGATTAACCAATAATGTTTGTGCATACTAAACATATGTAGACAACTACTATTTTTCATACAAATACCTAGAAACCATATACAGTGGGGAAAAAAATTATTTGTTCCCCTGCTGATTTTGTACGTTTGCCCACTGACAAAGAAATGATCAGTCTATAATTTTAATGGTAGGTTTATTTGAACAGTGAGAGACAGAATAACAAAAAAAATCCAGAAAAACACATTTCGAAAAAATTATAAATTGATTTGCATTTTAATGAGTCAAAATAAGTATTTGATCCCCTATCAATCAGCAAGATTTATGGCTCCCAGGTGTCTTTTATACAGGCAAGGAGCTGAGATTAGGTGCACTCTCTTAAAGGGGGTGCTCTTAATCTCAGCTTGTTTCCTGTATAAAAGTCACCTGTCCACAGAAGCAATCGATCAGATTCCAAACGCTCCACCGTGGCCAAGACCAAAGAGCTGTCCAAGGATGTCAGGGACAAGATTGTAGACCTACACAAGGCTGGTCTTGTAGCCCATTCCATCGCCAAGCAGCTTGGTGAGAAAGTGACAACAGTTAGTGCGATTATTTGCAAATGGAAGAAACACAAAATATCTGTCAATCTCGCTCGGACTGGGGCTCCATGCAAGATCTCATCTCGTGGAGTTTCAATGATCATGAGAACGGTGAGGAATCAGACCAGAACTACACAGGAGGAGGATCTTGTCAATGATCTAAAGGCAGCTGGGACCATAGTCAAGAAGAAAACAATTCGTAACACACTACACAAGGTCCCCCTGCTCAAGCGCGCGCATGTACAGGCCCATCTGAAATTTGCCAATGATTCAGAAGAGAACTGGGTGAAAGTGTTCTGGTCAGATGAAACCAAAATCGAGCTCTTTGGCATCAACTTAGCTCGCCGTGTTTGGAGGAGGAGGAATGCTGCCGCCAAACATGGAGGTGGAAACATTATGCTTTGGGGTATTTTTCTGCTAAGGGAACAGGACAACTGCACCGCATCAAAGGGACAACGGACAGGAAGATGTACCGTCGCAAAAATGAAATTGAGCCACTGATGTCACATGGACTGTTTTACCGATGTATTTACTATGGGGTGGAGGTGGCACAGTGGATAAGACACATGCCTTTGGTGTGAGAGACACGGGTTCGGACACCAATGTGTCCCTGAGCAAGACACTTAACCCCTAGTTGCTCCAGAGGCGTGCGACCTCTGACATATATAGCAATTGTAAGTCGCTTTGGATAAAAGCGTCAGCTAAATGAATAAATGTAAATGTAAATGACAACGTTTCTGGACCTGGGAACATTTCAGTTGCATTGCTGTCTATGGAGGGTCTCAAGCTAATACTACTGTTAAATGTGCATTTCTATAAGACAAATAAGTAATAATATTAATATTGCAGCCTGCACTGCAAACTTTGCTCAAAGTCAGGCAACACAAATCGGTTTCATAATTTGAAACAATATTACTCAAAACATGCAGAAACTAAGAAAGGAATTTTTCTATTATTTTAGTTAAGGAATAATGACTGGAAAGAATTAAAAAATGTGAAGTCATGTTCTGACCATAAAGAGTAGTTTAAAACCACAATTAACGGTCTGGTTTCTACAACTTTCACTTAAGACCAAAAATCTGCCTTTAGACTTCAAAGAAATAAATTTGACATGTTATACTTATCTATCGACTGATATGAAAAACATATATATATGACATATATGATATGTTGCTAGGAAACGCTTATTTTGTTTACTAGGATGAGAGTTGCTGAAATCGCGTTTGGTCTCGTACTGTATCGTGTATCTTGTCAGTGTGTGCACTTGCTTGGCCATTTGTAGTTGATAAACAGGAAAGTGGGTCCAGCTGAATTGAAATGATCATTTGTTAGATTGGTATAATGAAGGTTATTATACCGCGGCAGCGGTCGCGGCAGTCGTCGTGTGAAGCCCTCTTAGTGTGAAGACCAAAGAGTGTAAAGACCATCGACTCTACCGTGCGACTCCACCGGGCAGGGACACCGGCAAGGGATAGTAGTAGCTTTTTATTTAATTTTTTCATTGATATGTTTATTATTGAAATGTTGTTGTTATATGCATGTGTTAATTTTATTTAATTTCTTTATTTTCTTAAATATGTGGGTAGATAGTATTTATAGAGTTGTAACTTTTTAGTTTTAGTTACTTTTTCTTATTTGTAAGTCGCTTTGGACAAAAGCGTCTGCTAAATGACTAAAGTAAAAGTAAGTAAGTAAAAAGTATGAAAAATTGTGTGAATTTTTTTGGCCATATTGCCCAACCCTACTCTTTAATAGGTCATACAAGGTTGTCACACTAGAGAGCTTCCATTCATACATATGGAAACACTGAAAAACAGAAGAACAAGCACATGAGGGGAAGTTTCACTGTGCATTTAGTTCGCTGAACTCTGACCTGTGAAGCTTGACCAATAGAGAATTCAAACATCATGCACTGACCTTTTGGAAAAGAATGGAAATCAATAAGGTGAAATGAAATTAAATGTGCACTGATTACAGTGTTACAAGGTTGAGTAATTTTGCATGCTTAATGCAAGACAAGGGCCCGTATTCCTAAAGATTCTAAAAATCCTTTTAGAGAGCTCCTAATTCATCTTAAAAAAATTTAACTAGGAGTCTTAGCTTAAAAGTGATTCAGGACCAATCTGAGAGTAACTCTGAGCGAGGAAAAGACAAAAATTTTTATCTTAGTGAGGCGGCGGGGCTGACCCCGTTGCTAGCTATGACGCAGTCTTTTGAAGACTTTGATTGGTTGGTTGTCCAAGACAGAAATAAAAGAGTGCTTTTAAGAGTGGGGTTTATTATAAGCCTTCACTTTGAAATTACAGGCGTAATTTTTCCTGTTTTACCGTACTCTCTCTCTCACACACACACACACACACACATTATATATGTATATATATTCTTTATTTTTTTTTATTTACCATGCTGTCATACTTAAGACCCAAATCATCACTGCTGTATAGTTGCATTTTTCCAGTTGCCAAATATGATAATGTAGTGATTTATAACTATATCTCATTCTGAAGCATCGACCGCTGTTTTTCGATGGAAAGCTTATAAGGAATGTTATAAGAAATCCTGCTGGCCCGAGACTCGAACTCGCAACCTTTGGACTACGAGTCCGACTCTCTAACCATTAGGCCACAACTTCCCAAAAAAGCAGAACATACCAGATACATTGTAATAAGGAGTCACAAACGCGTCCACTGCTGAAATCCCGGTTTAGTTAGAAAGGCAAGGGTCCACAGTAGGGGTGTAAGAAAATATCGATACACGCGAGTAATGCGGGAGGTAGAGTCGCTATGCAGCTGCAGCTTTCTCTTGTAATTCGGGGGCGTTTTGTGCAGTTGGGGCGGTGCTCGCGTCGCGGTCTCGGCGATTCTACACAGAACATAAATACAAACTGAAAAACCTGTGAAATCCAAGTTGAAAAGTTCTGAGAATGTTTAACATCTGTATTTATTTGATTGTTTTACAATTGTTTTGTTTTCTTTAGGAATCCTGCAAGCACTTTATTTTTCATTGATATTAAAAAGATGCAATTTTTTGTTCAGATCAAATTGTTATGACATTGCATGTCACAATTGTAAACTTAAACTGTGAACCTTTAAAGTAGAGTCTATAAATATATATTTTTATCTTTTTATAAAATACATTTTATACATACATTTAACTAAAGAATCATGCAAGCACTTGAATAATTCCCCCTTTACTCGTACTGCACAAAAAGTGGTTCAATAATGTTGAATGTTATAGGGACTGTTTATTGCAAATGCAGATCCCAGTGTGTTCTGGTTAAACTATTTTTATTAATTTTTTTGCTAAGGTTTGCATATGGTGGTGTGTTCTTAATGACAGCTTTCCTAAAAAATATATATCCTATTCCTAAAATAAGAAATATCCCAATATATCGGCTTACATATATCGCATCGCAACCTCTGTATCATGATACGTATCGTACCGCCAGATTCTTGCCAATACCCAGCCCTAGTCCACAGAACAACATCCCATAGAGCACTTTTAGTCCAACGAAACAATAACGTTGTAATATGGATGGATATTCCTTTGTTTACGTTTCATTTCTTCTGGAGAGTTATTGTTTGTGTCCGTTATGGAATAAATTACGATCAAAAACAGTGTCTTGGTGGTAAAAAAAAACAACAACACTGTGTTGTAGCACAGTGTTACAAACAGAATGAGCCCATCCACTGAAAAAAAAAAAAATGTCACAGATACGCGGAATATTGTTTATTTGAATTTGGCGCTCTCTCATGACAGTGCGTGACGCACGCTGTGACGCACCTGTCATCTGATGGGGGCGGTACTTAGCGATCGCCTTTTTGCACAAATAACTTTTTTTCTTCAACATTTCTCATATGTGCGTTGTCGTGAATGTGGCTGTATCTGCATGATTATCATCTCAGGGTTTCTGCAGGGTTTAGTCAGTCAAATTTAAGACTTTAAGACCTTTTTATGACCATTATGATTTAAATTTATGACCTACACGAATTACGAAAAATAACTTCAGACAATAACTCAAACACAGGAACAACACTTAACAATTGTAAATTGTAACATTGTAAAGTAACAATAATTTTATGGCATTAATTTCCAAAGTCAGTCAGTCAGTGTCTGTCTACATTTTTCTCAGTTCGTCCCCTTTAATGGTGACTCCTCCTCAACTTTTCAAGACGAGGTCTTTTTTAATATATTCTGACTTTGCATGCAACTAAGGATTTTATGCCTAAACTAGACAGCTTCTACTTCGCGCGGATTTCTGTGAAAGTCCTAATGACAAGTCTGTTTGCTGCACTGCCACATGGACCTTGTAGTTCTGGAACGCTCAGACAGAACTACAACAGGCGAAACAAATGTATGCCGCCTGCGCATTTTCTTGGGGGGGGGGGGGGGGGGGGTGGCAGGCGATGGTAGAACCAATGAATGAACAAGCATATCAATTTAAGATGTGGCTAAATGTAATTTATGACCTTTTATGCAAAATCCGGACGTTTTTATGACTTTTTATGGCCTAAAATTCTTATTAAATTTAAGACGTTTTATGACTTTTTATGACTCCGCGGAAACCCTGTCATCTGTATGGACGCACATCAGCGTGTGATTACCGACTGTATGACCATGTGTGGCAATATCAGTTTATGTCTGGCAATCAGAGTATATACACTTGAGAATGTAATGCATACAAAGCTATTTTTTTCTTTTTTCCTTTTTTATTACTAAAATAATTATTTTTTAGTGCTCAAATAAATCACTTATATGGTGTCTAAAATTCTGTCTATTTTATAACTGAAAAACTATGCAGGAGTATTTATGATGACTAAAATAGTTGGTATAATTCTGCAAAACATTTGGTGATTGTTTTCCTCAAACGGTGTGGTGGGGGGACTAGAAATATTCTCAGAAAAATGATTGCAGGAATCTCTCGAGGTTGCAGGAACCCATTACTTTTCTGGATTGCTCCAGGATTTATTTAATGTATTTGTATATATAAAAAAAAAAAAAACATTCAGTGAGGAAAAAACATTTAAGGCACGTCAGTGTCTATAACTTTATCTTTTTGAGTATTATCAACTCTGGATGATGGATAGTAAAGCCTAGAGTGTCTTCTTTCCAAAGATACCTAAATTGTGTGTGTAGCACACTATTGTCAGGAACTGTTACCATTTTAATTTAGGTAGGTCATTTTCACCTGTGAGGCCCAAAATGGGGGGGGTGCTGGCTAACAGGTTAAGACCTCTTTTAAGGGTTAATATGCTTTTTGAATTACTTTTACTAGGATCTTTAATATTAAGAGGAAACACCCACATTATAAAAACAGTTATAAAAACGGAATTTACAGCTTAGCACGGAATGTCACAGAATTTGTCAAAGTCTGGATGAATTAATCAAAAGTAGGCCATTACACTTAAATCAAGTCGCGATATGGACTAGTATCTGTAAATATTAAGCCGCAAAAGTAGTTCTGCGTGTCTCTGTATGAATGAATGGAGCAGACGTGCGTTTTTATTTTTACTACATACACTGAAGCGCGCCTGACGCTCGCTGTGATTTCAGCATCTGCCATCTCAATGAGGACATGAATACATAAACATCTCCAGTCACTTCACAAGCATTTTAAAGTTTAATTCGAGTAAAGCCAGTGTCGTATCATATAGCTACACACACACACAGAAATGTAAACGTATTCAAGACAACCCGTCAAAAAAACATTTCATAAATTAAAAGAAATTAAATTTGGGTGAAACTTGTATACTGTTTTTCATACTTTACTACTTGCGAAAAAAACTTGAAACACAATTTTAAATAAATATAAAGAATGGCATTGATTTTTGTACATTTTATTTTTGTATGATTTTATTAATAAAAATAGTATGTTTTTTAATTAGCATGTTTTTGTGTTTTGCTTTGGTACCGAGAACCGTGGATTTTCACTGGTATCGGTACCGAATACTGAAATTTTGGTACCGTGACAACACCAAATACGAGGAAAATGCTTTTTTTTTTTTAAATATTCAAAAGTCAAGGAAATTCAAATTCAAAATGACTGAAGGTATAACACCAGTAGACTATTATTAACTATAAATGTTCTGTAAAAACAACAGCAGCTTTCAGTCTGCCACCATAAAATATCAGACATACAGTAGTAGTTCTTTACAAGATTTTTTATTCGATTACGCTGCTTTCCCATTGTTTTTTCTGTGTAAGCATGGATGTGTTTTTTGCGCTCGCGTCTCTTGCAGCATCTCATGCATGAAACAGTAGTCTAAAAACACTGCACTCAAGTTAAAAGAAGATCACTCCCATCTTCTTGCATGTTTTACCTACTGCCCATGTCGCATCTTTATCAACACAAAAGCGCATTCTGATTGAATGGCGCTTAGCACAATTTTTATGGTCCTTAACAGAGCACATCACACGTGAGCGGTTAATCACGTGCGCCGACATGCAGTTGGATCGTTCTTTTCTCTTTACTGTTATCACAGGTATATTGTCAAAGCGTCTAACTCTAATGAAGAAAATGATCTAGACCAGGGGTGCGTCAAGTGATCACAAGCGAGACTATGGGTGCTCCAAAACGGGAACAAAATGTCAAAAACACAAAGTGGATTCCATTGCAAAACAAAAAATCCACATCCAGGCACTCACATAACAAGCGAAGTACAAAAACTTTTATTAGACCGCTACATTTTCTAAAAAAAACACCAGGTGTTTTTTAATATGTAGCTTCGTCTAATAAACGTTTTTGTACTTCTCTTGCTATGCGAGTGCCTGGATGTGGATTTTTTGTTTTGCAATGGAATCCACTTTTTGTTTTTGTCTAATTCTAACGTTTATTAATATTTCTATTCAAAATCACGATTCTTCAATTTCTAAAAAATTTAATCGTGGCAAAACATTAAATTTGAATTAATCGATAAAATCGCCCAGCCCTAAGATCAATATAAACTTATTTTTATATTAATATATGAAGTAACAAATCGATTTTTGTTAAATATAACTGGGTGATAAAAAATAACATCTGCATGAATAAATGTTTTACAATAAAATCAAAAACATGCAAACAAACTTTAAACATGTTTTACAGCATGAAATGGCTCATATCCTAAACACTGAGCTATGAAGGGAAAAAGGAACAATTTCAGGAACAGCTAATAAGGAAGACCCCTGTAGCTGACAATCAAGTTTAAATGAAGTGCTATTATTCATGAAAAAAGAGAGCAAATGTGGCCACGAAGTGTCACTCTTCACAATACAAGATTCCTCCACTGGGTGTCCTTGCATGTAAAAGAATGCATATGACAGTTGGAAGTTTCACTTCTACAAGTCCGCCAAACATCCTGTCCCCACTTCCTCCAGTTGACTGTGCAGCTGTGTGTAGCGATGTTACAGCTCACTACACTGACCCATTTGATTCTCACACCTCTTTTAAGTGCGATCTGAAAACTGCTACCAAATTTGACACTTTGCTGATGTAATTTCCCTGCGTTATCAGATGACATTTTGATGTAAATCACCATCACTAATCTAATGATAGAGTCATGATTCTCTGTTTGGCCGAGTCATCTCTTTTCCCTTAGGGGTTTTCCACCTGCCAAATTGAGAGATGGGAAACTCCTTAGTGGATGTGGTCAATTAACTTCAATGGAAATGGAGGAAGGGCCACACAGGAGACTGCTCATGTCAAAGTCTAATAAGCTGATTTCATATTCATTAGACTGGACTCCCAGAGTAAAAACCCTTTATCTTTAAAACAAAAAGTGTCTGCGGGACATGTGAGATGCCACTTTTAACATTTCAAAATGTCACTTCTAAAACTACTATAATATGGGGAAAAAAAGTAGTAGCATACACACAGAGGTTGCGCATTAGTACTTGATTCCTTTACCACAAAGTAGGGGTGGGCGATATGGAAAAAATATCATATGATTTTTTTAGAAATATCACGAGTTTTGTACTACGAGTTGGATGCACTTTTAGAAGAAGTAATTAAGGATAAAAGACTTGAGTTGCTTTTAAAATATTCACAAGTCCTTTTCCTCGAGTAAAGTCTGGAGTCATTTCAGGTCAAGTCAAGTCTGAAGGCTATAAATATTTATTTTGGTCTTATATTAAGTATCCCTGATATACATAATGTTATGCATAAACACCATTTTAAAGGAATATTAAAATGTTCACTGTATAAGGAATTATTTTTGTGATTATTTATATAACAATATTACATGTGTCATATAAAGCTTGAAGCATCAGAATCGGCCGATCACCATGACAAGAAATCGGTACTCCGTATCGGCTGCAAAAATCCTGATTGGAGCATCCCTAGTATTAGCGCAAACGATAACTTAGTTGAGTAAGGGAGGAAGTCGTGGCCTAATGGTTAGAGAGTCGGACTCGTAATCGAAAGGTTGCGAGTTCGAGCCCCCGGCCGGCAGGGATTGTAGGTGGGGGGAGGGAACGTCCAGCGCTCTCTCCACCCTCAATACCACGACTGAGGTGCCCTTGAGCAAGGCACCGAACCCCCAATTGCTCCCCGGGCGCCGCAGCATGGCTGCCCACTGCTCCGGGTGTGTGTTCACGGTGTGTGTGTGTGTGTGTGGATTTGTTCACTACTCACTGCTGTGTGTGTGCACTTGGATGGGTTAAAGGCAGAGCACCAATTTCGAGTATGGGTCACCATACTTGACAATACGTCACGACTTTACTTTACTTTACTTTTTTAATCAGGCGCTGTTAGACCGGCTTTTTAGTGCGTGCGCTTCAGGTGTACGGGCTCAGAAAAAGCACACGTCAGTCCAACGTGTGAATTAAACGTTTTACCGGCAAGGCTTTAAAACACGCAAATAATATACTTTTGTGATTTGCGAATAAGTGCAGTGTCTCAGAGTTACTCCACCGCTAAGTTAACACATATGTATGTGGCGTTGTACAGTATCTTGATACGCCGGCGCCAGACCTGCAGCTGATATAATGTGCGCTGTAGAATGATACTACGATATTTCTTCAAAAGCAGATCTTGGGAGACATTTTTATAGTCCACGATCAAAAATAGTCATATCGCACACCCCTACCACAAAGCCACGGTCAAAATGTTAAAATATAACAAGTCATTTTGCCATACAGAGAAAAAAACATTTTAATAAATAAGATGGATACATCAAAACAAACAATACAATGTACAATTAAAACAAGTACATTTCAAAATTAAGCTATTTGCCTATTTAGCCACAGTTGTGGCTCTGGGGTCGGTGTACTACTAGAAAAATAACTTTTAACAGTCAACAATGTCAGATACAGAGAGGAAGAGCAGCCATATGCCAGCAGGGCAACACTAAAACAACTTTCATGTAACAAAGTCAATGACTTTCAAACACAGAGACCAAATGCAAAAATACCAGGTGGCTTTTCCACTACTTACTTTAGGCTAAAGAACACCATAGCAACCATCACTTAATATAAATATCATTACAGCCACAATACAGACATGTGAAAACATCAATGCACATTTCCCACCAGTCCTGTGTAAACTACAGCACACAAAGTTTATTTATTTATTATTCATTTTAATATTGTGAGATGGCGGAGCGCAAGAAAACAACACTGTTTGAAGTAGCTGCTCAATTAAACGATCTTGCTCGTCTCAGTCTGCTCAATCTTGGCATTGTCAGTGCCTAAAATGATGTTATAATAGACTATTTCACATCCAGAGATGAAGGATTGGATGATGCAGTTACTAAAGGGGAGTCCGATGACAGTCTGTATATGCACAGGTGCGCAAACAGTTGCGCTGCGCTCGCTTTTCTGAGGTACACTATTCGTGCCATCTAAACAAACAAGGGGTGATCAAAAGTTCAGAGACTATGCCCATGATAAACAATGGAAAACTTTCCTCTTCAGGGTAACGTTAGTCTGTTTGTGTAAACCCGTTTTTCTCAAAATTCCATTCCTGAAAATCATAGACATCAGCCAACTTCAGATAGCCATAACTTTCATTACGGTCAAGCTATGGACAAAATAAAAACAGTTTTGGAAAGGGCTTGAACCCAGCATCGATATCAAAACCTTAAAAAGGTCAAATTTCACCATATGTTGGGTTTTCCTAGATCGCATCACAATTATTTATCAATAGCTGAATATCACAATAAATATGCTGTAATATACAAACATTACATGCACATACGCACAAAAATAAAAATCATGTACAAGGAAAAAGGAATGAAAAATAAAAAGTTGGCCTACTTCCTTTTAGCCCTCATCCTCAGATATCGGTTATGACTGGATAATTCACTCCTTCAATTATCTTAGTTAAGATCAGCTAATAAATCTAGTAAAACATTATGAATCCGAGCTGCACCTTGAAGTCCATACTCTGTCTGATATCTTGTTTCTTGTAAATTTGTTTATCATATCAATTAAAGCAACAAAAGCATGTTTATTTCCACTTCCAACAAGCCAGAAAGACTGCCTGTTGCTAACCACAAATTATGAATGAACAGAAAAGTCTTTGATGGCACATATATAGGGGTTAACAGAAGAGCTGCAATAAAGATTGATCTTTTACTAAAAGCATCTCAGCATTCAAAGAACTCGTTTATAATAAACAATAATGGACACTGTTGTTGTTTTTTTAATATTAGATAAATGCCCAATACTTGCGGTTTGTAGATCATATAAAGTGAAACCAATTTTAAACAGCATTCAGGGAGGGTGAATCACATGACTTCCTTGTTTAAGAGGGTGTAAGGACACTCCATTGAGCCTTGCATCACAAGCTTTTTTTTTTCCCTCAAAGAACTGTCATTGCCTTTCTAGCATAGATTACGTATAACATTCCAGAATCAGATTAAAGGCTGGAATACACAACACGACTTTTAAAAACTGAACAGATCTTAAAATACAGGGCATCATACACTTACTGATTTTATAACAGTCACAGAGGAAAAACTGGCCATCATAAACTAAATGACTGAGGATCAGACACTTTCAGACTTTAAAGTCGTCATACAACAAACTCCCGCAAAAATTTGCGCCTTGTTGGTAGGAGATGCATGACAAATGAAAACAATATGTTCTAAAACAGACTCAAAATATCAAACATGTTTGATATCCTCTGACTGGACTGAATCAAAAGGAGTCTGTGACCACCTTACACTATGCAATGTTCTATGACATCTGTCAATTCAAATATGCAGACTGGCTCGGATTTTCAGCAGCTAGTGTTGACTTAACCAAACTGTAAATCTCAGGGCAAAAATTGTGTAGTGTATTCCAGCATTTAACCACATTCTTCTGATCATTCCAAAGTGTTTTAAAAGGCTTGTGTAAACAAGTTTACATGTCTCTTGACATGTACATTCCCTTTTGTGACAGGTTGATGAAGGGCAAGCTGAAGCAACCACCGCTGAAGCAGTTTAAAACTGACCTCATTGTGGTTATAGCACAGGAAACAAGTGACAAACTAAAAATTGTAAACCACTGAAAGTTCAACATTTTAATAGTGACACTGTGGGAAATCATGAAACTGAGAGAGAAAAAAGAAAAAAAAAAGAAAATTAGGCTTATTTCAAACGACAAATGTTACATAATTGCAAGCAATGACAACTTCAAGATCACTAGCCTTTCTTTATGAAGATTTTAAAATAAACAGTTCCCTCGATTGATTTTAGAAGTAAGATTCAGGGCATGATGATACAACAGAGAAGACTTCTCGTCCTATTGCTCAGGGGGCACTGCATAAAATAAAACATAGAAAATGATAGCAATGATAAACACATTAATTGCCTTATCACAAGACCGTGTTAGAAATAAACTTGAATCATAACAGTAGGAAGTCAGAAGCAACACAGGCTGACACAGGGCTTGACAATAAGGAGTGCCCGATGGCCCGGGGCCAGCGTGACGGACGCTCGGGACAGTAGACGGATTAGTCACTTGCGCGATCGGGCCACTGCAGCTTAGTCACGAAAGTTTATCACTTGCATGTGTTTTTAACCCTTTTTAATTTAAAAATTAAAGCGATTAAAAAGCATTCGGGCAAGAAAGACAACTCCATTCACTACTCGCGCGCTGTGTTCTGTGTGAACAGCGCACGCACAGACAGCAGCGTCTCTGACACACGCAAGCTGCCTGAATGGGTAAATACATGCAAATGTAGCCCACGTCAAAACACCCGTCTTGCAAAGTAACTTTGTAGATTTAACAATGATTAATCTATATTTATACTACGGGGCCGTTGAATGCTTGAATCTGATTGGCTGACGAACGTTCTGAGGTGTGCAATTATTTTCAGGGAAACGCACGGCGAACGTAGTTCCAGGCAGCTTTCTTGACCGCATTACAGTTCCATATCACTTCGCATCGTTGTCAGCGCTGCCCTGACGATTTTATCAGTTAGCCTAGTGTAGCAACTTAAAGGCTACACATGACATTTCTCACTAGCGAGGTAATAACAGCGCTGCATCTTAAAGCAGACTTACAGTTTAGAGACGGTGCTTCAGAACACTGTTGAGGGACACACAGAGGTAGCCTAATTCATACAAGCTCTCTCTCTCAATTCAATTCAATTCAGAAAGCTTTATTGGCATGTACCTCTCTCTCTCTCTCTCTCTCTCTCTCTCTCTGTTTCTCTTTCTCTGTGTCTCTGTCTCTCTCTTTCTAATAACTTCATTATTAACTGCATTAGTCTGCTATCAACGGCTCAAGCCTCCATTGCCAGCTTTAAAATGACGTTTTGGAACTAGCAAAAGAGTCGTTGGATGAGATGCGGAAGAAATAATCCTACTCACAATAGCGATTTAAGTAGAAAAACCGGACGAATCCCTTGAAATATATAATCTGATCGATGTCTTGAGGTGTGGCAACCGTAGTATAAGCGGAATAATTGACTCCGGACCGTTGAATTATTAGAAAAATAATGCACACCCGAGGTGTAACGGCCACTCCGCTTCGCGTCGTGGCCGCATCACCACCTCGGGTGTGCATTATTTTTCTAATAATTCAACGGCCCGTCGTCAATTATTCCTTAATTTATACAGTGGAGTACAGTTGCACGGATCGACCGGACATTTTTTGTGTTTTATTTCAGACTATCTTCTGTTCCGTGCTTGCACACAAACTGCAAATATTACATTGTTATTATTATTATTTCAGAAAAGTTTACATGGTTTTCTTTTCATCTTTCCTCCATAAAACGCATTTAGTGTTAATTCACACAGCACTGCTGTGTTTAACACTGGTAACCAAGGAAACACTGCATTATTGCTGTTAAGCGCCACCTGCTATCAGAGAGTGAAATTGCATCTCACTCAGCCCAACTGCTGTTTCCGTTTCGTGCAATGAATTATGCAGAATAATTTTAAAAGTCAGACCATTCTGTTTTTGCTTCAGATTTAGAAATTATAGAGTCTAATATAAATCAAAGATTGCACATTGTTGTTTTGATCGATTCATGACTAAAATGCAGTGGTTGCCTCTAGTCTCAAATGGCTTTGAAACATAAAAGGTGCAGAGTAAAGAATATGCAAATGTTATTTTATGTGACGTTTCGATTCCTGTACTAAAAACATAAAGACCTAAGGCATCATTTCATTTCTATCTTTGAGCTATAGGCCTATATTTAATTGTGCTTTTACTTGTAATTTGTTCATGTGTTCTTATTTACTGGAGGTTCACTTGTCTTTAATAATGTTTGAACTTTCTATTTATTTATAGCTAGTGGTTTTTGCTGTGGTATCAAAATTGAAATTTAGAATTGTAAAGTTTAATTGGTATCTATTTAATTGGTATCTAAAATATTGGTGTCATATTAGCTTATTTATTGGAATACAAAATAACAAAAACAATGATAACAGCAACTATTTTATTTTTTGTGGCAGGGCCAGTGACAATGTTGGCAGGGCAAGTAAAAATTTTAACCACTGGCCCGACTAGGCCAGTAGAAAAAAAAAAATCCTTAAGATTGAGCCCAGGTGACACATGACATGATACATGAAGTATATAAGAATAACATTTGACATTTTGTCTGAGACTGTAATCTATTCGACAGACTAAGACTAGGTCTAGCTTCTAGGAACACATTCAACCCAAATCAGGCTGATTCAGGGTTACTTCATGTGAATGTTTGTCATTTGCCTTTGCTCCAAAAACACAACCAATTTGGGAGGTAGGTGTGTGCGATATGACTATCTCTATGTACTGTACAATGCCATATCCATTCAGTGTTAACTCAGCAGTAGAGTTACTCTCACGGGACACTGCACTTATTCGCAATCACAAAAGTACATTATTTGCGCGTGTTTTAAAGCCTTGCCAGTTAAACTTTTCATTCACGCGCTGGTCTGACGTGCACGTTTTCTGACGTGCACTTTTTCTTTTTCTGTTAAATTTAAAGTAAATTTAACACTGTTTGTTTTATTTGTATATTGGGAATTTGTAATGTGTATCTTTGTTATTATTTTTTAATAAAGATAAAGTAATGACAAAGATTTTCATCTTCGCCCACTTTGGCCTAAATATCCACCATTCTTTTTATATTTTGTTACCTCAAAAGGATTTGTCTTTATAATAGGGAAATTAGTTTGGCTGTACTGCTCAGACAAAAATAGTAAAACCAACATGACAAAGAATCGTAAAAAAAAAAAAAAAAAAATCATGATGATTAGTTATATCCTATTGGGAGGATATAACTTAGCACTAGGGCTGGGCGATATATTGCATGCGATTGTCATGCGCATCTCCTCAGTAAAGCCGGTTCCATGATTAGCGCTAAATCTCCATCACCTGCTTGCAAATGGAGCGGAATTTAATACAAGGAGCGGTAGTTCACTGACAGGCTACACAATATCGCGTTCATTATCAAAGGAGATTCATCTGCAATAATGAACGCAACATTGCGTAGCTTGTCGGTGATCTACGGCTCTGTGTATTAAATGTTGCTCCATTTGAAAGCAGGTGATGGAGATTTAACGGTAATATTGCCCACCCCTACACAGCACCTGTTGTCTTCATTGTATTGGTGTACTTTACAGCTCTCATTTACTTAAACCAAAAGGTTGACGTGATATTTGTAATGTTTCTGTGCTTAAAAACTGCATTGCTTTTGCAGGGCTGAGCCAGATCTGTCACCAGAGAGCACAGAGATCAAGCATGATGACAAAAAGCCAGCCAGGGTGCTGACATCATCAGTGGCCCTGGAAGATCAACAGGGCTTTCCTTCTACATCTCAACTCTAATTAATAATTTGATTTACTTTAACACTTCAATGAAAGTCACTTTCTGAGCTATCAGTAAAGTTACTGATTAAAATGCAGCAAGTCAAAATCTTTTCTATTGTAATGCAGTGATATAATATCATACTCTGATATTTTGCCATAAGTAAGACATTTAGGTAAGATACTCAGATGTACCTTAGAGTATTACAGATCCCATGGACAGGAAAAATAAAAGCCACAAACAAGCATCTAAGAACAGACACCATGTGGCAAAAATTTTTTATAAATCACAAAGAAAGCCAAATCTGCAAAACAAAGTAGGGCTGTGCAATTACATCGAATTCGATTATCATGCGCACATGGAGCTGTAGTTCAATGATAAGCCACGCAAAATCGCGTTCATAATCAAATGCGATTGATCAGCGATAATGAACGCGATTTTGTTTGGCTTGTCAGTGAACTACGGCTCCGTGTATTAAATGCCGCTCCATCTGAAAGCAGGTGATGGAGATTTACCGCTAATCAAAGAACCGGCTTTACTGACGAGATGCGCAAGACAATAGCATGCGATTAATCGTGCAGCCCTACTGAGAAGCTACGCAAACAGCTGTCATTATCGCAAACGATTTCTTTGATTTCATAAACGTGCAATAATATCGTCTGCATTTTTTTGGCGTAACCTGTCAGTGGACTATGGCTCCGTGTAGTAAATGCTGCTCCATCTGAAAGCATATGATGGAGATTTACTGCCGATTACAGAACCGGCTTTACTGACAATACACGCATTCGATTAATCGTGCAGCCCTATTAGAGGGGCTTCTTTTTTGTGGTTTCTTGCAAATGTGTTCCCGACAGACATTTGATAGAATTTTGCATTTAAGTCAGAAGGGCAGATGACTTTGATCGCAGACTTTACAGATCCTGCACGTTCATGAATTAAACATCACAGTCTAACAAACATGAGCCCTCAAAGCTAATTATTCCTTGGCTTGAAACAAGATTGTTTTTTCTTCCTCATGCATCCAGTTACAAAAAACGATGATACTGGTGGATCAAGCTGAAATTCCAGATATATGAAATCAGGAAATGTGCTCATTTCTAGGTAAAAATAAGCCAATTTCCCCAAACATGTACACAAGGAAATGCAATGTTGTTAACAAAATTATGTTCCTTTGTGCTCCTCAGGTCAAATTAATATTACTAACAGGCAGGTCAGCTATGACTCGTTTTCCCCGAGACATACGGATCAAAGGCATCCTGACGCACAAACACTAAATCACAGTGGTGGTTGAATGTCTATGTCCCTAACACAGATCATTAACGGACTCTCCAAACCACTATCAGCCATTATTTATCTCATGCTTTATAGACCCTCACTCTTTTCCTGTCTCCCACAAGCATGCAATGCTCTTCTGCAGCTAAAAACAGCCAAGCTGTGTGGCAGTGATGAATGCGGGGCTGAGCCAGATCTGTCACCGGAGAGCACAGAGATCAAGCACGATGACAGAAAGCCAGCCAGGGGTGCTGACATCATCAGAGGCCCTGGAAGATCAACAGGGCTTTCCTTCAACAGATAAGCATCCTATCCCACCAAGCTGAAGAAAAAAGCAAATGCTGGATCTTACAGTAGTCCCCTTCAATAAGGAGGAGAAATAATGTTCAACTTCACCATAATAATGAATGGCTCTAAAAAGACCTCAACCAAACAAATGTTAAGAGGGAGTAAATGAACACCTCTGCATTTCTACTCTGCTGCTATAGCAGCACAGACTGTGAGTGGGAAGAGGACAACCGCAGAAGTGGATTGTTTTGACCTTTGAGACATACATTTTGCCCCAAGTCTTGTTGGCTGGCTTTTAACTTTAACTGACAACACTTCACATAAGACAACTACTAACATGGAAACCATTTGATAATTTATTTCATTATGATGTACAGTTATGGACAAATAAATTACATAGTTAATATATTATATAATAGTTTTATTTATATATATATCCAATAGGTTTATATTTCGTTATTTTCCAAAGAAAAAAATAAGACACTAAACTTCAGAAAAACAAAGAAAAATAGGTCATAATTCACCTAAATGCAGGTGCAACCTGTATAAACCAAGGGTCCAAGTTAAGTAAAATGTGCTGCTTTTTTTTTTTTTTTGATTATGGAACATTCATGTTAAATCTGTAGTTTTTTCTGTCTGTAAAATTAAGCGTTTAAATCATCTGAAGACAATGTCATAAGCTAGACAGAATTCTATCATCATTTACTCACTCTCCACTGTTTGGTTACCAACATTCTGCAAAATATCTAATGCTCAACAGCTGAAAGAAATTCATACAGGTTTGGAACAACTTGAGGGCAGGAGAACTAAGCCCAAACCATATAGCCTAAATGACACCTGATAACTTCAGGTCATTTTAGGATGTAACCCGTTTGTTCTCTAAAAAGCATGTGACTTTTTTTAGTGGAAACTTCCCAATTGAAAATATGTTGGTAACTTTCTAAACAACTAAATCCGAGTCAACCAAATACAGGCCAATGCTGGTGTCAACCTGCTACAAGCAAAAGAAAATCACATGGCAGCTTCAACACGATTCACTACGGAGTCAACGGTCACACCCATCCCACAATCACCTGACCAAAACAAGAATCACCTTCCTGTTTCGCGTAACTGTGAGTGAATTAGCGTCAGTCTAAATGAATCTAAACACTCCTCCTGATGGAAGTGGAATGTCTTATGTCATTATCTGCCTTCTCATCCGAGCCATGCTGCCCTATACAGTCGTTAATATCAAAGGCCAGCTGGAACAGGAACCTGCCACCTGGTTCTTAATAAAACAGATGGCTGTCCAATTTCCATTGTGCTCCTAGAATGAATGATTAACTCACTCGCAAATCACTGTGTACCCTGGAAGAACACCTGCAGAAGGCCTACCTGGTTACTATTAAATCCATTAAACATACTCTACAGGGGAAAACACTCCAAATGAAGAATAAAACACTGATTTGAGACTATATGAATATGAGAGTGGGTAGTCGGTCCTTTTAAAACCCAGAAAACAACGCTGAGGTGTGTTATTACTATTAACGTTACATATAATCACAAAGACATGTCCTCGATTGAATCATGTTCATAATGTGACTTACAAGAGCAGATTTATAAGTGTCTCAATTTTACCTTTAAAGCATACTTCTCCCCACTCCTCTTGTGAAAGATCTCCAGAACCCTGCCATTGATGCCCAGCCCCAGGACCTGGCTAGTGACCTTGTAGTCGTCAGTTATGGCATTTTTCTTGATCTGAAGTGAGACTTTCCCCCTTGTTAATTGGGCTGCATTCTGTTGTTGCTGTTGCTGCTGGTTTGGAAACTTCGGCGGACTGTTGGCGTTAGTCAACATCTCCCACCTCTTTTCTTCTCTAACTTCAACAACTAGCTACTTCGCCCGAACTTCAGTCTTTCTTTGGCAACACCCAAGGCGAAGATTTGCCTCAGAGAGCTCGACTCCAGGCACATAAACTACGTTTAAAAGCGATAAAACAGACCCGCTGATGCGCCGTTATTTCGGTTTCTTGGTGACTAGCTAAGCTAGCTAATATCTATGTCGAGGGTCGACCCACCAATTCAGGGCTCAGAGAGTTAAAAAGGCGACTTACATAAAACCACTTCAAGTTTAGACGACTTCGAAGTGTCACGGGCTTTTCGAAAGCGCCGCCAAGCGAGTTAAAAACACAAATGTTGAATTAAAAAGAAGAGAATAGCATGCGCTCCAACCCTACTCCTCTGTGAGACGAGCACTGGCCCTTCGCGACTTTCGGCCAGCGTCTACTGCTCTGACGTCATAGCGGGGTTCGGAATGCTTGCGCTCTTAAAGGAGCCGCCACCTAATAAAAATGCCTCGCCACCGAAAGTGCAGTTGCAATAATGTATGTTTTAAATATAAAATGATGTATATACGCTAAACTGTTGACTTTAATTATAAAAGCTTGCTAACCAGATAAAGATTTTCCTGCCAGACAGTTAGAGTAGCATAAACCAGTAAAGCGCAAAGAAACAGCTTAGGTTGTTTAAAGCAAAAAAAAAAAAAAAACTCATTCAAACGTCGTCATTTTTTCGTTTTGTTTCATCTCGGCAAATATCAACAGGTGTCGCTGTTGTGTAAAACTTCAGAAAAAGTTCAGTGGGGTAAATATGTAAAGCCGCAAGAGGGCGCAGTCTGCACGCGTTTCGAAGAATTGCACAATCTTTTGTGAAAATAAGCCTATTATTTAAAAACACAGTTTAATTATTTAATAGAAAAAAATCGAAAACATATCTACTAATACTAATAATAGCACTCATCTTTTCAATTCATATGGAAGATAGGCCCTATATGTAAACCAGTTCTGCACGTTTTGTACGTTCATGATAAGAAAAGACGCAAGAGGGCGCTTTAGATTAATTCACTCTTTGAAAACAACAGATTTGAGAATATTTCAACACTCTTGTTTTTGTGTTATGAAATAGCCAAAGGCACAAAACAGATTTATAGATTTTATTTTGCAAAAGGACCTGAATCATTCACAAATAGCTTTAATAGTCATTATTGAGAAATCACTGAAAATCCTCTTTATGTCACTTTTGTCAGTGTTTTTGTGTTATGCATGTGCTCTCATCAGCTCTGACGTTGGTTATTACAAACTGTAACATTCCCTTTTTATGTGAATGATTTGGGGCAGGTTAGCCTAAATAATACCTGTTACTAACATTAGGTATCTAAAAAGTGTGTGACTTTTATGGTGGAAACTTCCAAATAATTCAGTCTGAGTTACAGGGAAAACATTGGCCAGTGCTGGTGTCAACCTGCTACAAACAACCAGAATCACATGGCATCTTCTACTGATTGAACTGACATACATTCGTAAAATGTTGCTATTTTAAGTCATGTCTATTGCCAACTTCTGAATAAACCTTTGAGTCAGATCAATAGTCAAACTGCAACAAAGAGATCATATGTTGCTGATAGATGCACACAAAAAATCCACAAGTGATATTAGCAAGCAGATATAGCCTACTGTAAAACATGTTTTCCGTTTTCGGGTGGAGATGTAGGTGTTATTTTGGCCAATATTTAATCAAGATTCACATGCTTCACTAAGCAGCTCTCATTTTCACATACTCACGCCTTTATGCTTTTAAGGGGCCCTGTGGCTGTTATCAGTGTGTCAGCAATATTTCACACTTGCAGCCCCTTTTTCTGATAGAAGTGGAGACCTTAAAAGAGCACGGCACCAAGCAGATAGCAGATAACTTTTTTAAGGAATGGAGAGGTGCAGAAAATCCCTCTCATGACAGTTATTTGACTATGAGTCAGGACTTATGTGTTTTTTGGTAATGTTGGATAGAAATTATTTTATTTTATTCATCTATCTATCTATCTATCTATCTATCTATCTATCTATCTATCTATCTATCTATCTATCTATCTATCTATCTATATATTTGTGTTGTCAAACGATTAATCGCATCCAAAATAAAAGTTTGTGTTTACGTAATATATGTATGTGTGCTGTATATATTTATTATGTATATATAAATACACACATATGCATGTATATATTTCAGAAAACTATGTTATGTTTATATATTAAATATATTTATTTATAATATCAATTATATGAATATAAATATAGACATGTAAATACATGTAAATATTTTCAAAATATATGCTGTATGTGTGTGTATTTATATATACATAATACATATACACAGAACACAAACATATATTATGCAAACAAAAACATTTATTTTGTAAGTGATTAATCGTGATTAATCATTTGACAGCACTAATAACTAAATCCACCAAAGGCCCATGTTTTTTTTTTTTTTGTAGTCTTGCCTATTCTTCTTTTTAAACTTTATACAAAAACACAGTCTATATAAGATGCATTAATTTAGCAGATGCTTTCATCTAAAGTTACTTACAAATGAGAGCAACAGAAACAGATTTGTATTCTCCTGTCTGGTCCTTTCAAATGTTCAGGGAATTCTGCAGTCTAGAGCATATGAGCCAAGTCACATTTACGGAGTCTATTTACGGCAACCTGCTTCCAGTCGTGCTTGCTTCCCAAATGCTAAAAACAACCGAGCCCAGTGGAGAACTTTATATTGGGAGAAGGATTTGATTTCACACGTAGTCTTTAGAAAACAGACTTGGCTTGGTTGTGTGGACAGATGTGTGTGTGAACCCACTGCACCCAACCAATTCAACCAGTGTTTACCATATGTCAGCCACTTCCTGCTAATGGCAGTAAGCACGATATGACTGGCAAACACACACAGATAAAGCTGCCATTTTTCTAACTTTGTTTGTGCATGGAAACAAGAAATTGCCATTTAAAGTGTCATGTGCTTACACAAGCTACACCAATCAGAGCCCAGGTATAGTTAGCATGTCGTCCCCCTCCTGCCAGGTCAGAAGACAGCTCGACATGTTCCAATTTATCCAGAGACAGTGGAATTTAGGTGCTGTAGCTTAAGAGACTGTGTTATATTAACATTAAGGCCAAACATATAAAGTAGCCTAGATAGACTCACAGGAACGTTTGAAATGCTACTGTCATAAAACTTTACACCATTAGCTTGCAATAAAATTTATTTAAGAAAAAACATTAAGACTATGTAAAATTTTCATGGTGTACCATTTGATCTTTCTTGGTCACTTTCCAGTCTGTGTGTGACAGTGTCATTGCTAAAGTGGATTGTTTCTATGGTGATGCACCATCTCACGGAAAGTACAAGAAGGGAGTTTGCCATCACAGTTTATTCAAGAACTTTAGTAGATATATACTTATTTCCTTGTATGTGACAAAACAAGCCATTAAAAGCACAATGGTTCATTCAGATGAAGCTCTATTATGCTGCATTTGATATAAGTAAGAGATTAAGGTGAAATGAAAGCATCAAGAACTGAAAAATCGAACATGCACAGAGTAAACTCGCTAAGGAGGAACTTCTACAGAGTTCCCTGCCCATAAAATTGCCGGGTACCGTTCTGGTAGGTCACATGATTCTGTGTGGAATTTCCCCTGTTCTGCAGAAAGCCACGCACTCTTAAGGAACATAGAATAAAATCATTGTTGAGAAGGGAAGCACTTGCACTCATGTTCACCAGTCATTTCATCATGGTCTCAGGCCAGAGCAAGAGATGATTGATGAGTAAGAGATTATGAGGAAAGGACGTCATCATTCCAAAATCTATATGTAATATAATAATATCTAATAACAATCAAGCATGCATAGTCAGTTCGGTATTTTTGTTTGCATGTAAATGCATTCATTCAATAAATATCTTTATATTTATGCATTTAGCAGACACTTTTATTCAAAGCAACGTAAAAAAATAAAAATATATAAATAAAGATGAAGAACAAAGCAATTCATCAAAGAGCTAACAATCATTGTAGTACACAATGTCAGATTTATTAGACAACTAGATTAGGAAACATCTAGAGAAGACGCTCTGAAATAATTTTATATAGCATTCTTAATTTATACATCAGCTTAAACAGAAGCAAAGGGCAACATTGTGGCCTAATGGCTAATGTGGACATCAGACTAGGAAAGAAAAATTCTAAAGGTACATAAAGTGTTTTAATGCTCTGCTTTTGATATATATATATATATATTTGTTTTTTAAGACTTTTTTTTGTGTGTGTGTGTGCTCAGCCTGCATATTGATTGATTCTGGAGTTACAGAACAAATTCAATTGTACTTCATGTCCTAAAACTGTTTCCAGAAGCCTATTTCCACCTCAAAATAAAAAACGTTATGAGTAACACTGTGAAATATAAAGTTGCAATTGCAAGATATAAAGACACATTGTGAGATATGAGTTGCAGTTCTGGGATATGAGCTCACTGTGAGATATGAAGTCTATAAAAATTTAAATAATGATTAAAAAAACTTTTTCTTTCTTTTTTTTTTTTCTTTCTAATAGACAACCAGCAAAGGGTCATTGGCATAAGTTGTTCAGTGAACACTTTTCTTATATGGAGACATATAAGAATAAATAAAATAAATTTATATAAAATGAATGATAAACAATCAGAGCTTTTTGCCTGAGTGTTTGAAACTGTCCCTCAAAAATGTTATTGGTGTACAATGAAGGGCGCTATCAAAATGCTATGAAGTGATCTTAGGTCAGGGTCGGTGTGGATGGTCTCAGCGCTTGCACGTCTGAGTCACATGAAAATGCCTGTCGTCTCCCACTTGTGTCATTTCCATAAACAACAAAGGGCCTGATGGCAGAAATTTGTTAGCCTACTTCTGGGTGCCAGGTTCTCTTGTGTCTCACTCAGCTAGAAAATCTGCCCCACTTTACACTTCACTTCTCAGTCACAGGAGCAAACGGATGACACGGCTAAGATGCTCCATTTGTCATGTACAACAGATTTGGAATTGTTTTTCCAATTAGGCCTCAGATGAACTTTCAGGCAGGTCTATATCTCTGTAGCCCCAGATCCAGTAACCCACTACTCTAGATGGGAATCGGCCAGGTTGGCAGAAGCTTGGTTGACAAAAGAGCGAACAGAATTAAACCGGTCATCTGTTCAGTGGTACAGTCACCAATGACCTACATATCATCACCTTGGAATTACAAGGTCCTGACATTTTTGTCAAAATTAATTTATTCGCATATCCTTAAACTGATTTACATTATGTGATGTTTTTTTTATTATTATTTTTAAGTTTCATACATTTTGGGTATTTTTATTCAGAAAACAAAAAGGTTCTATCTCCAAAGTATATCTCAATATCTCAAAACTACTCAGAATGCAGATAAAACCGTATAATAGCAACTGTAAAACATATATACACATTAATAAATAAACAAATTCAGGTTATATAAAGTAGTGACGATGAGTGACTGTCTTCAAGAGTGAATGATTTCAATAATGACCCTTCAGGAAAGAAAGTGACTTGTTTTATGAATGAGTCATTGAATCATTTACTCGATTTGTTCAAGCAATTCATGCAGTAACAAAACAGTCTTGGAGTAGTTTTTCTGTTGTTTTCAACATTTTTTTATAGTTGGAACAAGTATCAAAGTAGTATTTATATTGCATGAAAATGTAATAATATAAAATATATATATTTTCTTTAATAGAAAACAGTCATTGTCAAATTAGACAATGCATTATATATTACAATTTCATTAGTCATGACAGTGTTTTTTACTGCAGTATTTACATACCTTGTATTTTTCAGTCTATCCAATCTATGAGGCACACGCTAACGTACCACAGATCCACACACCTGCTGTCGACTCTCTCCTCCCAGCTGACCTCTGATCAGTTCAGGCCAGCAGCAGTAAGGAAATGTGACCCACTTGCTTCATCTTACAGTTCTATCGGTTCATGCATTAGGTGCTTCTGGGCACAGATGCCAAATCCGCCTAAACCTTCTGATCCTGCATTTAAATTACAAGAGCCACTTGTGTGCAAGATTACCACTGAAACATAAGTCACCCCTATATGCTGCTTGTGGATAATCTATGTAATTTCAGGCAAGTATGAAAATCATTTTTTAATATTTCATTCAATGCAGAGACTTTCCCATTATCCACCTAGAGCCTTTAACTGGCCCACATCCAAAATGAATTTCCTCTTCCCCATTCTGCTCTAGAAGAGGCCTCATACTCTAAACTATGGTGGCCGAGAGAGCTCAACACGCTGCAAATAGAAAATACACCTGCAAATTAAGAAAACAACTTCCTCAATTTGACAACACACACGCTGCAAATGCTCACAACATAACCAAACAAAGAAACGCACTGCAAATAAAATGTATTTAGTTGTATTGTGAGCATTTGCAGGCAGTGTGTTTCTTTATTTGTTTGTGTTGTGAGCATTTGCACCACCTGCTGTCAAACTGATGAAGATGTTTTCTTGATTTGCTGGGGCTTTTTCTATTTGCATG
Source organism: Barbus barbus (assembly GCF_936440315.1). NCBI lineage: Eukaryota > Metazoa > Chordata > Actinopteri > Cypriniformes > Cyprinidae > Barbus > Barbus barbus. Next base: position 14,828,528 of record NC_136715.1, on the reverse strand, counting down.
CGTTTTCTGAAGTTGTAGCGCGTTGAGCTCCCTCGGCCACCGTACTAAGCACTCGCTTTCAGACGCTTATTTATTTATTTACATTGACCTGGCTAACATCAGTCTAGTGACTCTCTAATCCTTGACCTGTTTTGATCCCAGTCACATTTCAATACTTCAGCATGCAACAACACAACCTACTGCCCTAGATAAAATATAAGGCAGCTTTTTCCATACAACCAATTCACTTGCTTTTGTTTGTATGGATTTGAGACTGATTATTCTTTTTCAGTGCAGGCATTTTGAATGCTGTTCACCTGAGCTACATTTACTACTCCTATCTGGCATGGCATCCATCCCTCAGATATACTGCTTAGACATGGGATGGGCACTGCCAGAGTCTCCGCTCATGCATACCCAATGGCCATCTTGGGATATTTGAACCAAAGGCCATCTGAGGTGTTTCCTTGTCATTTTTGCATGAACGTAACCTCTCTCTAAGCTAATCACTCTCCACGCCATCCAGAGGAGAGAGTTATAATTAAACTGCTATGCCTCATCTGAATAAGTATCACATTCTAATATTGCTGCAAATACAAGCCTCACGTTTCAGTGTAGATTTCACTGCCTAATAGGATTAACTGAATTACCCTAAACAAGGCCTCTTGGCCAATTAGACTGCAACTCAAATAGTGTGCACAGATGTCTCCTGCGCAGAGTTTTCCACAGAAACCTGGAATGGACACAATGCAATGCTGACTAGTCTAACCTTGAATTATAGAATGCACTGCATTACACTTCATATCAAATATTTACACCTTGTTATTTGTGGTCAAAAATGCAAAATGCTAATGCCGACTAAGGCCTATCGATAGAGACCATGCATTGTAGCCGGCTTCAGTAGAAGTCACAAGGGAAAGCCACAAGTTAGCTTCCTCTCACATCCCACAAGAGAATAATATGCATATATAATGCAACACTTTGTATTGGAGGTAATGATTAGCTACATTTGAATGCACGACAATAAAGGTGTATATGAACAATGACTGACAAATGTAGCTTGAGAGACATAAATTTAAAATGTTCGGAACTCTTTATAAAGGATAAGTTTGAGAACTCAGGATGGAAAGTTTAACAAGCTGCATTATTCACAAGATGCCTTGTAAGATTTGTGCTACAACCGAATATAATAGCAGCACTTACATAAAACAATTCTGCATTCTTAATATCCAAACAGACTGACATTTACTTGAGGTAGCTAAAGAGCTGAATTATTTAGAGATCTCATACTGATGGCACCGTGGTGTTTTATTCTGTTCCCATTTACAGAGGTTTGCAAGATTATTTTCTGCATTCTTTGATTGCAAATATGGAACCAAGTATTAAACTGATTTCACTTTCTTTGTCAAGTCTGATTCCATTTTGCCAGCACAAGATAATGCAGACCACTTCAGATGTTTATGAGGATTATTCACTGTTTGCATAGTCATGGAAAACCTGGAAATGTCAGGGACATTTAAAACTGTGACTTCCAGGCCTGGACAATTCAGAGTTATAGAAATGTGTATATAGACAGAGAGCGGGAGAGAGAAAGAGAGAGACATTTTACATACATTACTTAAGATTTAATTTCATTGTTGTTGTTATATGCAACCATTACTTTAGTTTATTTTGTAGGAGTATTTACGACTGAACATGTATGTAATGTGAGAAGTCGTGGCCTAATGGTTAGAGAGTCGGATTCGTAATCCAAAGGCTGCTGGTTCGAGTCTCGGGCCGGCAGGGATTGTAGGTGGGGGGAGTGAATGTCCAGCGCTCTCTCCACCCTAAATACCACGACTGAGGTGCCCTTGAGCAAGGCACCGAACCCCCAACTGCTCCCCGGGCGCTGCAGCATAAATGGCTGCCCACTGCTCCGGGTGTGTGTGTGTTCACTGCTGTGTGTGTGCACTTTGGATGGGTTAAATGCAGAGCATGAATTTCGAGTATTGGGTCACCATACTTGGCAGTATGCCACGTCACTTTAATGACATTTTAAATTTGGTCCAGATTAAATACATTTGTACTATTATAAACAATATCTGAATCATTTTATTTCTAACCCTTCTTGTATTTGTTGACTCTTTAGGATGAATCGCTAGGTGTATTCCCCATTTGAAAGTCACTTTGGACAAAAGCATCTGCTAAATGAATAAATGTAAATATTCTCAGCTCATAATTTTGTATTTTGCAGTTCATTTACTGTGCATTAATTTAAGTGAAATATGAGTTCAAATACTTTGTCTCACCAAAACATAAAAATAAGATTAGCTGAAAACCTTTTTTATTTGATCTTTAAATGGATGTAAAAGAATATAGTATGGCAGTTTGGTGTTTGTTTGGTCTTCAATCTGCTTGTGACGGGTGTTTAATCCCTGATCAAGTGTCTGTAATTGCTGTGGCACTGACGGAGCGGATGAGCAGGAGTCCTTCACTTACCTTGACCTGAGTGACTGCTGCCTTGTTTCCTTTTATACTGATCCATGGTCAGCTGTGCTGACCCCAAACATTTTATTAATCGGTATAATATAAGCCACAAAACTGACCTTGGACCAGTGGAAAAAGAGACTTGCAAACAGCACCCTGTCATGAGCAGACCTTGCTCAAGGCCTTGCTTGGAGCCCAGTCCTGCTGACACGGGAAAGCACTCAGTGGTCTGTGTGGTAGGAGAACAAAGCTGAGCTGCTCCTTCAGCGTGCCAACAGCTGCTCGGCAGGAGGCCTGGCCATAGAAAGCCTGGGCTTCTTTCACCATTTGCTCATATGCAACAAACAAAGACAATAGACAGACATCTGCAAACACGCTCACACACACAGATACAAACACTCACATAATTTCTCCCTCAGACAAATACAAGTGTATACAATACATGGACAAACACAGTTTTAGGAGGGAGGTTATAAAAAACTATACAACCTTACAATATAATAGAAAAAATAATACATTAAAACGTCTTGACCCTAGCTGAACCTGACGTGTTAATGACAGAAAATAAATGATTCATTCTTTTACTTATATATATACGTGTTACAGACTGTATGTTGGCTACTGTATATGTGTGTGTGTCTCATTTTTGTTATTGCATAAATCATTCAATATTCAAATGTTTGGGGTCAGCTAATTTTTTATTTCTCATTGATAGTAAAGATATTTAAAGTTTGAAAGTCTTAACTTTCTATTAATCAGAGAATCCTGAAAAATACGAAAAAAAAAAGAAATGCTGAACATTCAGCTTTGCCATCACAGGAATACATTTTATTTTAAAATCTATTAGCATAGAAAAATTTATTTTCTTAATGTATTTTTATTGAGACTTTTTTCAAAAACATAAAAAAACTGTGGTGCATAAATGTCAAGACTATAAATTGGTGTAATTAATAACTAGTTATAGTTTTAAGAGTCATAAAATGCATTTTATAACCACAAAGGTCACATTATACAGCTGAAGATGCAGACAAACTATGTGATCACATTCGATAGTACACCTGACCCAAAACATACTGAATTTGAAGGTGAATAGCCTGCTCAGCACTGCAAAGACTTTCAGGAATCATTATTGTATATTAACAATTACCAATATTTGACACTTTATAAGGGGCCCAATCATACCAGGGCCAAGAACAATGTTTCTGTTTTTGTCCCCACCTATCAACAGGTTAAAAAGCTCAACCCTGCTGAACCCAGTACACACAATATAAATGTAGCTTACACTTAATTATTATTCATATTATTAAGAAGAACAAGCCACCACTCCTGTGTATTTGTGAACCATAGGGAGGACAAATCTTCCCACAGGGGAAAGGCAGGATCGAAACTTACCTGTAATCTTTTGTAGGATGGCTTTTCTGCATTGCAGCCTCCCAACTGAAATCTGACTCTGGCTACAAATAACTTGTTTACCTAGCAACAGTGACACTAAGTAACAAGCTTCCTGTGAAATGAGACAATGTCCATGCACAATATGCTCTGTCCTAGAGTCAGTTTGACTCTTGTTGCGTATGAAAATGCACAATGCTAACATCAAAATAATTAATAACATAACATAGCAAATGTTATACTCAAATTATACAGTTAGACTAAAAAATAGTGTAGGATTTACTCTGAAACTATTTTCAATTAATAAGTTCCACAAATACCAAACAACACATTGAATTATACATGCATTTTTAAAGTAGATAGACTGAAACAGTGTTTAAAACACTCCAATAGTCTTTGCCTTAGAAAAACTTTTTATTTTTTTTATTTTATAAATTGCATTGTGCAAAAAGTGCAGTGCATGTGAATTAAAAACAGAGACATGAGCAGTGTAAATAGGCTGGACTGTGACACATTTTGCAAGTTTAAGTATTTATTTATTTAGTCACATTTACTTGCAAGGTCTGATGTTAATTTTCTACTCAAAACCAAATGTTTTCAAATCTATTTGTTGATTATACCCCTTATTTTGTTTTGTAAGTTGATGTCTCTGTATGTGGTACAGTTGAATCATAATCCTACTGCTCATAACTGGGCTGTTTTAAAATGTGTCATTACCGTTTTTACTCAAACACCATCACATAATTTGGAAATCACAGCTTTTGGACACATGAATATCACTGACAATATCCAACATTGTGTACTTTGCAATAAAATGATTTGCGTGAAGGCCCTGCATAAACTGCACAAGACTCTTACCCCAATTACATCTTTATGGGGCACACTCTGAGCAAGAAGGTTGCCCAGGAGGAAAGTAGGTCACTCAACAGGATGCTAACAGCAATTTTCATAGCACTGCTTTAGAACAAAACCTTTCCTAAGAGCACAGGGGCTGCAATCCAAAAGTTCTTTCTCTTTTGTAAACAGCAGTATATATTGCAGTCACTATGTCTACTCTCAGTGCATTAAAAGGTCAGCCATAATTCATTCCTTGTGCCGCTGTCAATACTGAATTTCCATATAGGCTTGGTGTCCATCACTGTGTTTTTTATACTACCCTATAACATAAACAAAAAATGATGTCATTATTAAAAACACTTCATATAAACATCACTGTTGCCATGATGACAAAGATACCTTGCCCTAGCATGGAGTCAGTTGGTGTTTATGTCTCTTGCCTGGCTATTTAAACATCAACATTACGATGGCAGGATATAGAGGGCTACTTGAGAGAGTTGCATCACAGAACAGTGATGTTGGTTTTGTGACCTCTTTAAGGACTATGCCAGGCAACACTGTCAAATTAGAAAAAAAAAAAAAAACAGCAATGAGGGAGGAAATTATATTTGGGAGCCAGAAAGACAGGAAAGTAAAAGCAGGAGCAGTGAGGTTTTTTTTTTTTTTTTTTTTTTTTTGAGGGTCTCCATAAAAACAAAAAAATATATGTTTCTTCCCTTAGAAATAAGTTGTCATAATGGGGCACAATATATGGGGTTCCCAGGCAGAAGCTCCTCAGACGGACGCTCCCAAAGAGGAGCATGCTCTCATTTTTCTGCTCTCCAGGCAGACGGTGGGGTCATGGGCTATTTCAGTGCTGTCTGAGGCCTGCTGAGTTCAGCCATAAACAAATCAGCAAAAAACAGATGACAGACAGAGACAGAGCATAACAGTCATAGAAAGAGAAATGAGACAAAGGTAAGACACATATGAATGAGGAAGTTCATCCAGAAACGCAAAAACATTGATAAGATAAAGAATACCAACGGCATGCAGTTATTACTAACTAAAAGTAAATTACAATCTATCTAAAAGAAAATCTATTACAAATGTATTTTCTTAATAGAAATAAATCTGAATATATATATATATATATGAAGAGTTCAGATGCAAAAGCCTCTAAGTGCCTCTAAGTTCTAAAATAAGTGTTTTTCTCAGGCTCCTGTTTATATTCAGTTATTTCACTTTATCTACACATAAGAGCCTGATAAAAAAAAGCAAATTTTATATATATATATATATATATATATATATATATATATATATATTATTTTTTTTTTTAATACATATTGGCCACAATTAACGGCACCCTTTTATCCAATACTTTTTGAAACCTCCATTTGCCAGTTTAACAGCTCTAAATCTTCTCCTATAATGCCTGATGAGGTTAGAGAACACCTGACAAGAGATCAGAGACCATTCCTTCATCCAGAATCACTCCAGATCCTTCAGATTCACAGCTCCATGATGGTGGTGCTTCTGTTCAGTTCACCTCACTCATTTTCTACAGGGTTCAGGTCAGAGGACTGGAATGGCCATAGCAGAAGCTTGGTTTTGTGCCCAGTGACCCATTTTTGTGTTTTTGAGGTTTGTGTTTGGATTATTGTACGGTTGGAAGATCCAAACATGGCCCATTATAAGATTTCTATTTTTTATCTGTTGGTATTTGATAGAATCCATGATGCCATGTGTCTAAACAAGATGTCCAGGAACTCCAGCAGAAATATAGGCCCACAACATCAAAAATACAGCAGTATATTTCATTGTACACATGGGGTACTTTTTATCCCTGTGTTCACCAAACCCATCTTGAGTGTTTGTTGCTAAAAAGCTCTTTTTTTTGTTCCATCTGACCATAGAAGCCAGTCCCATTTGAAGTTCCAGTTGTGTCTGATAACTGAATTTGTAAAAAAAACTGGAGTTTGTTTTTGGATGAGCTAGGAGAATTTTTCTTGAAACCCTCCCAAACAACATGTGGTGAAGTAGGTGCTGTTTGACACTTTTTTTTAAGGTTTTCTGACCCTGAGACTCTGTGCATTAGGACGTTATAGACACACGTCCTCTTCCAAGCAGTTTCATAACATTTTCTATTGATTGTAAATTCTTAATTATTGCCCTGATGGTGGAAATGGGAATTTTCACTGCTCTTTTCTTAAAGCCACTTCACTAATTTGTGAAGCTCAATTATCTTTTGCTGCACATCAGAAATATATTCTTTGGTTTTTCTCATTGTGATGGATGATTAAGGGAATTTGGGCTTTGTTTTCCCTCCTATTTATATTTTTGTGAAACAGGAAACCATGGCTGGATAATTTCGTGTTCATAATCACCCTGGAGTGCTCAAAATTGTGAATATGAGTGGGAATATACTGCAAAGATATTTTACTCATAAGATTTTCTAGGGGAGCCAATAATTCTGTCCAATGTGTATTAGAGAGAAACATTTAATTCATAATGATATTTCCCCCCATTTTAAATTCTTATTATCCAATGAAAGGTTAGATTTTTGTGATTTTTTAAAATAAAAGATCAAAAGGATTAACAATGCAGATTAATTTTCACAGCCTTCTTTGATCATATTTACCAAAGGTGCCAATAATTCTGTACTTAACTTATACAGCAAATCTTATAGTAAAAATGTTTCAGAAATGACAAGCTAAATATTACAGATGTTACATTTTCCTGACAATTAAGTAATCATATTACATGTTGTGAGTTCATTGTAATTCAGTCATTAATAATAATTATATATATGTTTTGTTCAGTACATTTTATTAACAGTATTTTTTGCATTTCAGTCCTAAGTATTGCAAAAAATTGCCTTCTATTTCATTAAAGGTTTTTTTAATTATAGTTCTCATTTTTTCTTTTGATTGTATGGGTAAAATATAGCCGTGTACTTATGAGATTCATACATCTGACCTGTTGCTGGGGTAAGTATAGCTGCTTCTTCCGCATCTGTGTGCCAGTCATCAGCCCATCCTGACCCACAAGCATTGCTCCTGTTACTGTGGCTCTGGCCGCTGTGCTGGAATGTGGAATGTTCGGGTTGTGGGACAAATGTTCCTAAAATGCAGCCCCACCTTTCAAACTGCTTGCCACCACAGTTGTGGGGACATGTGTGTGGCTTGTGTGGACATGTGTTAGACTGCAATTGCACGAGTGCCTTTGTGAGGGGGGCAGGGCGGTGCAAGATTGCCGAGCTTTAATAGAGTATTCCTCCCACCCAATAGAGAAACTCAAAACATTATCAGAATGGAAACAAAGAAGTGCAATGAGGGCATATGCAGACTAGTATTGCTTTTGTCAACGAAAATTGTGACTAAATATCGTCGTCAACGAACCTTTATCACGTGACGAAAACGAGACGAGACGCAACGTAAATGCTGGTCATGTGACGATGACGATAATTAAATATATAATGCAATATTGTTGACGAATAAAAATGAGACTAAATGTGTTTTGTAAAATAAAAACTATGCTAAAATGTCTCTTCATTTTCGTTGACTAAAACGAGATGAAACTAAATGTTATAACGTTATTTTGTCTCGTTTAGTCACGTTATTATTATTATTTTGCAGTATTTCTGTTTCCTGTGTCACTTCTGGAGCTGCATCAGGTTGCACTGCGCAGACGCAGGCGACGTCACTTCCTCAAGCACCACTCGCGCCATTATTTAGAAGACGACAACAAATATGTTAACATGTTTGGTTGGTAAAGAAAATGTTGTAAATTCAAATCAGAGCGTCTTCCTTGTCTGGAATGGATGTATTCTTAAGTCTATAAGGTAACAATAATATAATAAGATAACCTTGTTTGAAATGGGTTTGGCTAAAAGAACATTTTGGTTTCGTCTACTTCTAGCGCAGTGGTGGGCCGTCAGGGGAAACAGGGCCTTCTCTGCTGGCCCTATAAAAAACTAAATTGTGTGAAAAATGTTTTTATTGATTATTTAGGTATCAATTTAATTTGTGTAATGTCCACTAAATTGCCTATGATTAGTTTAGTTGAGGTTGAACTGGAATATCCTACATAAAAAAAGTCAGAGGCCAGCACTACAGATAGTGCTACCCTTTTCTTGAAAGACGTCACATTTGATTTGTTACAAGCATTAGTGACAGAATCATCAGCCAATCAAATTTTGACTTTCAATGACAGCCCGCCCTCTGGGTCCAGCTACGTGCCCAGTGCTACCCCCAGCGTTAGACTGCACCTTTAATCAGGGATTTCCAAGGTACGAACATGAAAGTAAATGAAAAGAAAATGACAGCTGTAGTCATCGGCGCCTACACCAGATCTTGTTGCAGATCTACTAAAATCATCTTTTTCAAGGCGCTCTTTTGCAGACAAAAGAAAATAACTGAGAAAGGAAGACCTACACCCAAAGTGAATTCGCTAACAAAGGCCAGCAAAGGTTTTATGCGCCATTTCAACGATTGCAACTATGAGTGCTATCAGTGGCTAACAGCTAGCACAGAGCACAAGTTATTTTGTTGGCTGTGTTTACTTTTAAATCCGAGTAAAGTGGCATAGAATGACAGACCCATGGACTTTATTTACAAGTGACAGGTGAGTGCTTTATTCTTTGATGAGTATTGTACACAAATGAGTATTGTATCATGCACATTGTTATGGAGGTGTACGTGATGCGGTGATAATACTGTGGTGTGTGGATGTCCAGAGTTTGTACAGTTTTGCTGCTTTGGGCGCGTCGTCATTTTAGAGTGACATGAATGTGCATAGTGACCCGTGTATTGGCGGATTACTTTTACTGGCCATGTAGGGAAATTTACTCTGCATTTAACCCACCCTAATCTAGCCTGCTGTTGAAATTGTTGATCAGCCGTCATTGTTTGTTGAGAGCCTGTGTGCAGCATAATATGTGCATTATATGCATATAGCTGCGTTAGCTGTAACAGAGATGTGTAAGATGTTTACAGATGAAGTTGAGCTTTATTGTCATTCCGCTACATGTGGGGACATACAGTGGAACGAAATGTCGTGCCTCGCAGGACCACGGTGCTACATAGATACAGACATACAACAATGAAGTAAAAAACACTAAACCTACACACAACTAACCTTGCTTACTGAAGGCCCTGACTAAAACCCCACGGTATGCCACTGCTACTAGTTACTTATACTATATTGACTGGGTTAAATAGAATTACTAAAAAGAGACTAAAATGCAATTTTCATTGACTAAAACTAGACTAAATGTTATCAGTTTTCGTCGACTAAAACTAGACGGAAATGCCATCAGTTTTCATCAACTAAAACTAGACGAAAATAGTCATGGGTAATTCTGACTAAAATAAGACTAAAATGCTCAGACTTTGTTGACTGAAACTAGACTAGACTAAAAAAAAAAAAAAAAAAAAGAGTATGAACGTGACTAAAACTAATAAAAACTAAAATGGCAGCTTCACACAAAGACTAGACTAAAACTGAAATTAAAACAGGCCGCCAAAAACACTAATGCAGACACGTGCATTTTTTGTCCGGTAGCACATACCACAGATGAATGATTCATATTTAGCAAGCTCATCAATCCTGAAACTTTTTCACTAGAAGAGTTGCTTCAAGTTAAGACTTCCCAGGCCTGTTGTTCAGCCTTAATTCTTGATAAACGCCTTCCATAAACGTCAGTTTTACCAGCCAAATTAGACTTGTGTGGTCGATTCTCACAACAACTGTCACAATAAGGACAGGGTCATGTTTTACAGGAGCATTTTTATGGGAAAGTAGTTCACAACAACAGTGTGAAAACTTTATGATGCATCAGTGACTCACTTTGCTCTGAGGCATTTCATTCAGTTAACATGAAAGACGTCAATATGAATATTACTCAGATCCAGGTGGGCACACAATAATATGTGCTTGTATTTTATCGCTGATGCAAACATTCCATTCTAGCCCTTTTCATTAGATCACCTCAAGCTAACGAGCGTATAAATCCTGAACTAACTGTAATGATGGTGGGCTTCAAAATGGGCTCTATAAAACTAGCTTGCATCAGCACGAGAAAAATGTCAGGAGGAAAAAATTGAATAAAAATATCGTTCTCATTTAATGCCTTTGTAAGAACTAAATGGGTGCAGTCTTGTGCTTGTATTCAGTAAACTAAGCACGGGATCGTGTGACTTTGAAACACTACCAAAGCTAATAACCTTCTCTGAAAGCAGTGCATGTAAAAGAATGAAGTGCGTGACAACAATATGAATAAACAACAAGGATGTTTTTCTTGAGGACATCCTTCGTTGAATTGACTTGAAGTCCCTGTATTATAACAGCTGTGTTGCTCCGATTCTTTCTTTTTGTTCAGGATGGTTTAGTGAAATCATTCCAGAGAAAACCCACACAAATGTTTCTGCATGAGCATACAATTTACATACAAGTGTATTTCTATCATTACAACTCTTGGAAGATTTTAGCATGGTAACAGATGACAGTGTTTATGCCAGGAAATTATTCATGGTTTATATCATAAATTAAATCGGGGGAGCGCAGACCAAAAATGCACAGTAGCCTATATGTTGTCTTTTTTCATTTACTTACAGTGGAATACGAAAGGAAACTTGAAAATAATCAGGAGGAAAATAATGCAGGCTGAAAAGAGCTATTCTATAGATATTGTTGTCACATCGCGTCACATTAATATACCAAACTTAACGTAATTTTCCTGACGTCTGAAAATTTACAGACAATTCAGTCAAAATGAAGGATAAGGATTATTTGTAGCGCAATCTTATGACTTGAAATAATTTGTTGCAGTCTTTTTGAGCAGAACTACCCGAACCGGAAGTACCTCCCATAATTTAAAACGCAGTAGGTTTGTTAGGAAAAAGGTGGATAAGACAGCGCTCAAAGAACACAAAGCTCAATTAAAAAAAACATATCTCAAGATCTCTTGCATTATTTTTTCATTCTACTAGCATGCATCTCGCGTTTTTTAAATACAAAAACACATTTTGTGTGAATAGCCCCTTAGATTGTTCTTCCTCTACATACTCCACAGTAACATTAATGAATGGTCACACTCTCATCACAACGGCTGGTCTACAATCCCCCGTGAAGGCTCCATATGGCTACAGGACTAAGTCTTTGTAAAACCCTCAGGCCGGAAGACTGTCCCTGACACAAAGGGTGAAGGGAGGGAGGATACGACTACTTGGACCATTCAAGCTGTGCCTGGCCACCGACGAGCCCATATGGGTCATACGTTCAGTGCGTTGGATCCTTAATGGGATTGCCTTAATCTGCTCTCTAGCAGGACAGTTCTGTGAGGCTAAATCAACCATGTTGTCCCTAAATCTCCATGAGGTTGATGAGAAACGAGTGGCTACCTTGACGCACTGTTGTTTTGAGCCTGTTTGGACATGTTGAAGACTTGTGAAAGGGTGGTCATGACCCAGACAGGATTTTATAGTCTCACTATAAACTTTAACTGATCTGATTAATCCCAAATGCACGTCAATGGTCTCCATAAATTAATATACTATAGGCAAATTTCAAGGGATAGTGCCATGTTAAATATAACAAACATTTTATTTTACTTTGAAGTGTTTATGGTCAGAGAAATCACAGACAAGGTGTGTTGTTGTCAGCTTTAGCACATGCTACATGCTACAACTTTACACATCATCTGGGCCATATCTCATTTACTTTTTTTCCCCCCAGCATAGCCTACACATTTCTTAGACTACGCTTCAAACAAAATTGTGGATGTATGTAAAGTGAGACCTGTAGACTATGCATACCCTGAATTTGCTAAACATTAGCCTTTGGTAACATGAAGACAACCAACTAATGGTTATTAAAAACGATATTTGAACAGCTTTTACTGTGAATGCTGGCTAGCATATGCTGCTAAATCTAACATAGAATAAGATGAAACTCAAAGCTCTCTGGTTTCATTTCATTAGACGATCAACAAAAGATATGTCTGCTTTCATGAGGTTAGGCAAACGACATGTTTCAAAGCCCATTCCATTCAGTGGAAGGCTAAAGAAGGGTAAATTCAATTCAGTTCTCTTGAATTCATAACATCACATGTTTGGAGAAATATTTTTCATATGATCTGATACTTACATCTCCTGGGCGTGCATGGTGATTGCATTGATTTGGATAGGTTATTTTTGCCATTACAAATGTACCAAGACCCTCAAAATCACCTAAATGATATTGACTGATAAATGATTAAATAACTTTTCCTGTTGTTCCTATACAGGACACATCCGCTTTTACCATGTAAATATTGTGGTGTGCTTAGGAGCTCATCATATGTAAATACCAACCGACCGGTTTGCCTTCTCTGCTGATGCCCTCATGGGAGTTTCAACATGTTTCAATGAGGCTGGAGATCACAGTCTAGCTAACAAACATTAATATATTGCCTCATAGAGAAAGTGTGTCTAATTTTGAATATAATTCAGAGTTCAAGTATCCTATTGTTTCTCCACATCACTTTGTCTAATGACCTACTTTTGTGTATGGGATAATCTATAAAATTTGAACATTCAACCAAGCCAATATTGCCATTTAGATCCATAATTTCAGTTTTATAAAGATTGGAAAAGGGAATACGAGGACAAGATGAAACATTAGGAGTCTTAAAGCAACTAAAAACAGCATAACCAAATCCACATGAACTAGATTACTATGCACGAGTTGCCTGATTTGATTTCATCTCGTGCACGTACATACTATTCAGATATGCAGTTAGAAATGCAGGTGATGCTCCCATTTGTTTACACCGTTTATAAGGTGATCTGTTGTTTATCACATCAGTATTTAAAATGAGGCCATGACTCCAAGTGCATCAAAACCATGGGCCTGTACAAAGCACCTCTTGAACACTTTGGACAAAACAGTTAAAACTTTAAGGCAAAGACCAATTACAACTTCTAGAAGTTATGGACACTTGTGTCATGAATAATAACGTAAGTATGCAAGTAATGTTCATACAAATTGTAATGATGTTTTAGTGCACATTCCTACATAGTATTGTATTTCATAGGTGTGTTGAGGAGCCTGCTAGTTTGTTGAGTAAAGTTTGCCAGTTAAAACTGAGTTTAAATTAAAATAGCTTAAAGTTGCACTGAAACTGAAGTAGCGCTATATCCTGTTCTTTTTCACATATATCCAAGAGTAACAAATTACCCAAAAGTGTAGGTAGGGGAATGGATTTTGACATGTTTCTATTTCCCTCAAACATATATAAATAAATAATAAACGGAGAAATTCCAGTAGGGTCCTTACACCAAGGGTGCTCGGGCCCTAATAAGGAATGCAGGCTTGAGTGTACGGGCTTAATGATTACAAAATCTGGCATATTGAACAATTTTGATTGAACAAAAATAAAATTAATAAAATGAAACATGGATGAAAGATTAATCTATAACATACATTTACAAAGTAGATGAGATTTTCAGTTTACACCACCTTAAATAAGGAAAGATGACAATTCTCATTTTTGAGTAACTAACCTTTGAATGCTACCAAAAAAGTAAAAAATAAATAAACTGAAAAACAGACAAATTTCAAACAAAAGACTGGTAAGATTGATTTTATTTATTTATTTTTTAGAAAAGAAACTAATACAAGCTCATTTAGTTACTTACACACACTTTGTCTTTATTTAAATCTTGTCATTTACTCCTGTTTCACTTTATCACTTATTTTCATGCGTTCTGTGATTATCATGCTCTGAATCACATAGCCAACAGCCAAGAGACAAAGTTAGAAGGAAGATAACATCATCCCTTTCACTTCTCTTTAAAACACAAGTAACAGTAAAAACTGTATAAAAGGGTGAAATAAAAGCAATACAAAAACCTGACCATTAAAATCTGGAAGAGAAACATTAGTCATCCCGTGCTTAGCCTTGATTTAGTCAAGTGTGTTCAGTTAAAGGCACAAGACTAGATTCCCCCCAAACCGAGGGGTCCACGCACCGAGACGAACAACAGAGACAGCTAAGTGAATGGGTGCTTTGGTGAAAAATTCAGGATAATGCAGGCAGGCAGGAACGCCGAAGTGAAGCAGAAAGATGTGGAGTGAGATGCTGTTATTTGTGTGGTAGAGCTCTCTCTACAGCATACAAGATGGATTTAACAAGCAAGAAAGAGGTAGAAAAACAACACTAAAACCACTTTTGCCTGGACACTTTTCCCTGATGTATTCCAAGAATATGCAGAACAACTAAAACTTTGCAGGAGACCACGTACGAACCCAAAAATGATTACGAATGGACCAAGACACCAATAGAGGGCTGGAGTTTAGAGTCTAATTTGAGCACCAACATCTCTAAAGCTTTTCTGAAAGCCAGCTTTATTGAGAGCCAACTTTACACCCGCTAGGTGTGTGGAATCATATATAAATGTCCATTAAACCCAAAAGGAAGGTTAAAACCTGAGAAAGAGACGTGAAAAGACAATGTTGTTTTTCCAATTAAGAGGACTTTCACAACTACTTGCCTGGTATCCACTTGGTCCAGGTAGCACACAGATACTTTGCACACATCTGCCAGGGCCAATGGTTAAGCGCCATTTATTTTCACAGTCCTTTAGCAGATTAGTGTCTTACCTTGCAAAAGGGAACTTCTTAGGGTAAAGTCTTACCTTAGCTTCTAAACATTATGTGTTCAATTCACAGCTAGAAAGAGTGAGGCAGTGTCAAAAAACATGCTTATGTTATATCATACAACAACCTTCCGAACAACCAAATGCATATATCCTTTGTCCTGATAGTGGGTTCACATGGACAAATACTCAAAGTGCAGACACTGACCAGCGCCATTGTGGGTGGGTGAACGTGCTGCATGCTCGGCTGTATAAAGAACAAGATTCTCCTGTAAACCAACTGAAAGGGAACAAAATAGGCCACTATGAAGAGATATTTCAGACTACACAATCAACCAGAGTCATTGGAAATTAAGCACTATGTACTGATGCTAAGCTCTGGGGGAGGGCAAGTACCCTGCATTATATCTTTAGACATGTTGTTTTGTTTTTTTAATAATATTTTCTCTCACAGTATGAATGGTAAGAATAGTTGCTGACAAAAAAACTAAACATTAAAAATTACTGGACAAGGAAGAGGGTCAAATGCAATCTCGAAGGATGTATGCCTTCAACCTTTTGTTATCTAGTATTTTGAATATACTTATGAAGGCCTCGCACTAGCTACATCCATCATCACATTGTTATTAAAAATGTTGCCAACACTTCCCTTCCCCCACCAGCAGCTTAGGGGAAATACATACTACCATGTACAGACAAACACATGATACTGCCTGTTGCCTTAAAGTGAAACCTGACTAATATCTTTCAAAACAGCACTGATTAAAAACACCTTCCTACAACACTTCTCCCATCTCTCCCAATACATGCCAGGAATGGGCATGGCCATCAGAAATCACTGTGACCCTACATTACTCTACCACAAACAAATATAACTTTCTTCATCTTGTTCTAGGGTAACTTATCCAAAGCAATAGCTTCTCAAATAATAAACAGAGTTTGACCTCTCACTGGGATGCAGGTGACTGGGGGAGGATACTGTTAAAATAAGAATCTGAATTAGATCAAGATCATTTTTAAGATTACATAGGCTTTGAACCACCAATTAGACATTTTAAAACGGTTTTAAATCAAGATGTTTGACCTAAAATTGCAAAAATCCACTCTAAGCCCTTGAAAAGAATACTAGCAGTTATTTACCAGCAAAACAGCCCTTAGAAATGCAAAAGTTGTAGGTTTGTCTGAGAAGAGGTAGTGTAAACTTCAGAAAGGACAGGATGAGCAGTCAGCATCAAAATTTCACCCACTCCAATCAACAGCACTCAATTCAAGAGCAAGGTGTAAATAAAACAGCCCTGATGTCAGCTTTGCATTTTACACACTGAAGGCCATTTGATAAAAACACAGTATAGTTGTATAAAAATTGTTTTTGCTTGTTACACTTCATTAAATTGAAACTCTTGCGTTGACACTCATTTAGAAAAACCAACCAAAACAGGGGGTGGGGGGTCCACTTCTAAAACCGCTACATATGTCTTTATCCCTGAAAAGCTAAGGAATCTCTACGAAACAAGCTTCGGCAGCACTGTGCGAAATGGTACACTTCCAGTGGAGTCCCCCATCATGGTGGTCCGCAGTTTGTTGTTGGTTGAGCCCATGACAGGGGGTACCTTGGAGATGATAGTAGGGAAAGAGGTGCTGTGCTCGGTGATCCGTTTGGGTGCTGTGGATTTCTCTCCACCAGGTGCAGGCTTGGGCAGTCTCTTGTAGAGCCAGGGGTGTCTTAAGGCCTGAACTGGTGTCATCCGAGTACTAGAGTCCCAATCCAGACACTTCTTCAGAAAGTCAATGAATGTGGGGTCATCACAGCCTTTGAGGGCTGCCCCCCACTCCTTGCTACCTGGGGGACCTCGCATTTTTCCTCGGCGAGAACGGCTCCCGTTGAGGACTACGGTGCCATTGCTAAGTGTGCTGACCGTACAGTAGCGTGGGTGGCCTTTGGAGCTGATAAAGTTCTTGGCACGCTTGGCTTGTTCTAGCAGTTTCTGAGGTGGCGCACCGAGTAGCTCCATCATGCAGGCCAGCTGGTCACCTTCATCTTCACCAGGAAACAGAGGGTATCCGGTTAGCAGCTCCGCCAGAATGCAACCAAAGCTCCACATGTCTATAGGCATACCATATCGCGATCCCAAGATGACTTCGGGCGCACGATAGAAGCGGGATTGGATGTACGTGTAGACACGCTGGTGATCGAAACAGCTGGAGCCGAAGTCAATCACCTTGATCCCACTCCTGCCTTGCTGCTTCAGTAAGATATTCTCTGGTTTGAGGTCACAGTGGATGATCTTATGGCGATGGAGAGCTTCCAGGCATTGGAGAATAGAGTGTGCAAACTTACGTACCAGCGGGAGACTGAAACCCTGGAACTTGTTGCGCTTTATGAGCTCATACAGGTTCATGCTAAGCAGCTCAAAAGTCATACATATGTGATTGCGGAAGGTGAAATTTTCCAACATGTGGACTACGTTCATACTGCCCGTCTTGTCTTGCTTTTTCAGGTGCTCCAGAATTCGGATCTCCTCAGCAGCTTGCCGATGGAAGCGCTTCTCGTTTCGCACCATCTTCAAGGCAAGGTGCTGCTGTAACTTGTGGTCATAAACCTTTGCCACTTGTCCGAAACTACCTTTGCCGATCACCTTGAGGAACTCGTAGCGATAGACAAGGTGGTCATGAGGTACGTGGATGTATCCTCCCTGGTCGTCGTCATATCCACTATTGTTGGTGCCCCCAGCTACTGCCTGCCTTTTCTTAGCATTTGGTCCCAGGAAATAGATTTCAGAGTAGTTGTGGATCTCCTGCTGCTCCAAGGTAGTCAATTGCTGCCGGTATTGCTTGAGAGCTTGTTCTGGGGTCATTGGGCTGCCCAGCTTTGTGACTTTTGTTGAGCTCTCCGAGGACTTGACAGAGCTGTTGCTGTCCACGCTTCTCTCTTTGGAGATTGCAGGTTGGGGCTTAGCTGGTACTTGGCTTGTGCCATTGTGCTGGCTCACACCATTAACTTTGCGGCTGTAGGTGTCCTCGTAAACATATTTCACCTTCACCTGTCCTCCGCGGATTGCTTGGTGATCCTTCATTGTAGGCTTGTTCACACCCTTCAAAAGGAAAGAGATATTTAACAGTTTGTCAAACAGTTACATCAAGTTGTATAAGACAAAAATGAGGTTGACCAAAGTCAACATTATTTTCAGCTGAATGGATGTTCAAAATCAAAGGGAGGCTTCTTTTATTGCTTCTAGCTTCTGCGTAGAACTGAAAAATCAATGTACTGCAACTCTGAGGTTTTATCAGACCAGTGTTAAACAATCAATAGTGCAAACGTGCAGAATTGATCAGCTGCCGAGTAACCTTGGAATAACATGAGACCAGTGGAGGGGTTTGATGCATGAGTGATAATTGTGGCGACAGAGAATGCCAGACAGAATGTTTGCAGTCTGACTGGAGCGTGAACTGAAAACTGGTGGAACAGGATGTTACTTTCATACTCGCATGGGATACAGAAAAAACCTATAAAAGGCAAGAGTCTAATTGTTAAGACCTGCTTACATGCTGAATGTTTCAAAACAAAAGAGAAATGCAATTTAAATACAGAACTAACTGCATTTCATTAGACTGGGAAAACAAAGCAATGTGGAAATTCTCTTTTAGAAACTGTGTTTGACTTCACCATACCAGTTCCTACACATACTTTCACCAAAGCACTTGGAAGGAATTCCTGCATGGTTGAAGAACCATGCCACTAGACCAAACTATTTCATTAAATATGCACTGAACTTTTGCCTTACAAAATAACCATGTCATAAATAGTGATTGCTTACACTAGTCACAGTGGGCTTTCCTAAGTGAACGAAACATCTTTCACATTCACGGCGTTTAATGTACCATAACTGCTCCAAGACCCATTCCTATTTAAGATTCCACTATCAAAAATGTATAGTTGAGGCCAAGACATTGCCTATTTGGCTCTGCATATAGCACAAGAAGAAAAAGAAGAAAGCAAAGGACAAAAAATTAGGTCATGCAGATAAAATTATAAGGTGCATAGTAACTGTGCCAATTCTTTTAGAGGGGGAGGGGGCATGGAAAGGCAGTTCCAAGGAGTGGGACGAAAATAGAAACCAGTGTGTTGGGAACTGAAGGATACTGCATAGCCAAATGCATCAGCTGTTCAATCACAACAAAAAGAGCTTGGTTGACTAAACAAGGAGTACATGACCGAAATGAAATCTGTTGTGTCAGAGGCTAAATGAATGATAGGATCTACTGGAAGCTGCCATGATTTCTTGTACCCCAAATGCCAGAAAATCAAAGTCGTCCCCTCCCGGATTGTTTATAGGAACATTTACGGAAGACCGATTGATAGTTAATTATTCACTGAGGGTAAAAACAATTACATTGCTCTTGTCCTTATCATCACAGAAGTCCAGTATAGTAGAATGCAAAGAAGTGATTATAGTCTCATAACTGAAAATGACGTCCCCAGATCCAACACATACGCAGGATTAATTGTTGCATAATAGTACAGTGGAGAATCGGATTATCATATTCTTTATCATCTCCAGTCCCACGTTGGCGTATCATACTGTAAGTTACATGGACCTCAATGAAAGGCTTAATCTGTTCAGTTTGAACACCTGATATTGTTTTAGTGTATTTGCTCAGCATAAAAATTGAAATTTTATTAAATCATGGTTTATTTATTGAAAGATGTTATACACATGCTGTGAGGCACAATAAACAGACTTGATGTGCTGCAGATGTAACTTGTACCACTATCAGAATGAGGAAAGAAGACTTGTCTAAATATGTACAAGTGGCAGCGGAAAATGTGATTAGGGGGTGAATTTTTTTTTTGAACATATTAAACTCAAAGATCAGAGATCAAAAAACTAATATAAAAGAGACATCACAGTGGGTTAGATTTTCAAGCTGTTCTTTAGAACTGTTCATGCGAGCACTAGGGAAATATTTTCATCTAGTGCTCGCTGAAAGAATCCAGTGAGAGAATCTTGAGGAAGAGGATGTCAGAACTTACAGCATGTTTGGGGAGAGGGGGCAGTCCAGAGGGACTCTGCCCATTCACATCAGCATCCTGGTTCACAATGTGATCGGTGCGCATGTAGGAGTCATACAGACCGTCCCCGTGGCGAGCTGTAGAGAAAGAGTGAAAATGAGCCTGGGATTAGATTGTGAAATCCACAAGCAAAATATTAATACACTCAGCACATCATCATCCAATACACCCATTACATAAATGAGGATTTCTATTACACAAATATAAGGAGAAAAAGAAAATAAACAATGTTCCCATCTGAGAAACACAAATCTCCTTAGGGAGGCATGTAACCAAGTTGCAGGTGCGCCAGACAACAGACAATTCCTTGAGCACGTTACACAGCAGGTGGCTACATATTAAACCAAGCTTCATGACTCATTTCAGTTTCAGCAGTTTCCACAACTCTGACAGATTATGTTATTAGAAGGTCTTAATGACCTAGACCACTTTTGCCTCAAGGCAAACTCCGTCCAAAAATGAGTGACAGTTTTGTGTCCCTCCAAACCTGCATGACTTTAGTTCTTCTGTGGAACACAAATGGAAAGGTTTTGAATAAAGTCTATTTTTCCAGCCCGATCTCATGGCAATTCGTACGTATTTTACGAGGTGGCTAATTGTACGAATTCATACGACCTCACTCGTACAAATTCATACGATTTTTGCTAAGTCGTACGTATTTTACGAGTTGCCAATTCTTATGAATTTGTACGAATTACCAACACCTAACCCCGCCCCTAAACCTACCCATCACTGGGGTTTAGACAAATCGCACGAGTGAGGTCGTACGAATTAGCCACCTCGTAAAATACGTACGAATTGCCGTGAGATAGCGTTGATTTTTCTGTACAGTGAAAGTCTAATGATGTTTTGAACCCCATTGGCTTTTAGATGAAAAAAATTGACTGACTCATTTTACAAACATTTTCTTTTGTGTTACACGTGAGAAAAATAAAAGTTTGGAAGAACATGAGGGTGAGAAAATAATGAAAAATTTCATTTTTGGGAGGAGCATCCCTTTAAAATAATGAATCCAGTAGGCTGTATTACTGCACGCTTTATGAAATGAGCACTGAAGGGTTTAAAACATTATAAAAACTAAACAATCTTGGCATTTTGATACGTGTGCAACTACACAAACCCTCACATACTATACACCTATTGAGCATTCGGACCCCATTACTATCAATAACTGAGATGTCAATTTAATAAACTGTTAATATGTACATAATATGGCCTGTAGGGGCTATTGCTCTCACTGTCCAATGCATTTTCGCTGCTGACATACATGTGACAACTTTATAAGCTGGAATTTTAAAAAAGATGTGATTGTGAACCTTGTTTAAATTTGTTTACTATAACACATTAACAAAAAATTATTAACACAGGCAGTGCATTCATAACAGTCACTCCGCTGTCTTCAAATAGTCTTCACTTGCCAAGGGAACCAAATTCAGAGCTGGATATTACATTTCATATGGATATAATTACCTGCAGTTATGGGGCCATCTGGTTTTCTGCTCAATATCATCATGGTTGCATGCAGTCAACATCAAATATTTATTTTTCCTCTGAAAAATGTTTTCACTAAAGCAAGATCCATCCAAAACAACAATCCAGTGTCCTTCTAGTGAGACTATTAAAGTATCAACAGAGTCTCATATCCGAGGTGAAGCCTGTCAGACGTTCAAAGGCTAGATTTCACAGTGCTGCAGGGTTCAGCCATGATCCCCTTTAAGCTGTTTCAACGAGGCTTATCAATTTGACCACCTGTATTGCAAGTTTGGAGAAGTAGTAACAGAGGTATCTGTATTTCCAGCAAGAAGGTCCGAACCCATAGATATTGGAGCTAGATGTGCATAAATTCACAAATGCATCAATATAATGGTGGTGAGAAGCTGTTGTCCTCGATAATGATGATTAACTCAAAGTGGAAGGGGACACAAAAGCGTTTCCGCCATGACAAACGGTCTCCCTAAAGCACAATGAGATTGAGTCCAAACATTAAACGGATGTCGACCACCTCCACTCTTCCCCTCTCTTAAATTGCGCGTTGTTGGTTTGAACAGAGCAGTCATCCCAGCCCGAGCACACGGTCCAGCGGGCAGCTAAAGCTCAGGCTAGCGTTTCCTCTTTTCCGGATAGCACAAGCCTACCTTACTTTCATTATAAAAACAAGGAGGTCAAATTAACTCACAATCCCTTCCAAACACTTTTCGACGTGTCAGACATATGTCCTCGAGAATCGTCTGAGTGTTTTGGATGCGTGTTCCGTCTCGTACTGAGATATGTGGTTTCTTAGCTTGTTGCTAAGAGTGTCTTCAGCTTCGCCCAGCGCGACGTCATCATACAGGCGGACTGCCTGGGGCGTGGCCAAAAGAACAGCAGCCATTCTGGCTCAAACTTCCTTTAGTTTCAGGGCTTAACAATTGGGCTGAGATACAAGGAAGTGACTGTTGAGCCAAAATGGGTCCGTTGACTGGAGAGGGCGTTTAAATCAAAACATAAACAACACGAAACTGGAACGTGAATATAAATTACTCATGTAATTTCAGCAATAACGATTACATCATTTTTCATTGATATTTTATTTACGCGCATACGTTTTAGACTGGCAGAAAATTGCAAGAGGAAATTAAATTTAGTTTTACAGCTGTATTTTTTTTCTTGGAAAAGGACTTTGTTCATGATTTAAAGGGCATATAGATGTTTAAAGGGCCATGGTGAAACAGAAAAAATATATATTTTATTAATATCATTAAGGAGGTTCTATACATTAAATGAAATGGTCTGACTGAAAACCATTTCTTTTTCTTTATTTTTTTTTTAGTATTATTTTTTTCTTCACAATTTCAAACAATACTGTAGTGACTGGTATATGTAAAAAACAGATGATTATTTGAGTGTGTGATATTATTAAATACAATGTTGATAGATACTGTAAGTGAATTGACACCATGTTGGTTTTACTCATACATTTTTGCATTTGCATTTTTACGTTTAGATTTGCATTTCCAGTAACACAATAATACTGTAATTAAATTATTACATAACTACAAAAGATGCAAATTCACATACAGAGACAAAGAGTGCTAATAGCTAATATCCAATATATTTGTCCATTGTGTCCACTTTGCAGTTTAAAAAAAATGGCCTATATAGAGATATAAAAAAAGAACAGTATAAAGAAGACCATCAGTATTCAAAAATGATTATGGCATCACTGAACAGCAAACTTTTAATCAATGTAAGTGGAAGATTTTTTGTTGAAATTTTTAATTTTGAAGTATGAAGTTATATAGATGGCACAACTAAAATAGCAATCTCCAAAACAAAGGTACAAGATTTATTGCAAGATAAATATGGAGAATATCAAAACACAACAATCCTAGTGTGATCCTATGTACTGCATATCCTAAATGGCCTTGGCAAGTCTGGTGTTGTTGTCAAACTCTTTACAGCCCAGATATAGATCAACGCAGGCAGACGAGCACATGCAGGGGTGATATGGTGAGACATGTCAAGCTAAATTGGGTGTGCTTACAACAGGACCGCAGCCATAGTATGCTATTCTTAGCCGTCAGTCTTAGGGGAAGCTGAAACCTGTCTATATTTGTGTCTTCAGATGACATATTGACATTGTTTTCAGGTTGACCTCTCAGTAGCAGACTGAATGGACTCGCACCTCAATAGGGCTCTTTAACATTATGATGGACACTCACAACTGCTATCTTTTTGTGGGTACTTAAAAGGTTTCTGGGTGTCCTTAAAATATTGCAGGACTTTTCCAAGTATGGGCATGCTGTTGAACCTGTAGGTGGATTTTATTTAAAGCACGGGGCCAGTTCAAACTAAGTTTACAACTGAAAGTAGCGTGCTTTTCTTGTAAACTGCCATGGGTACACAAACGTGCACAATGCACTATCTGACCTTTGGCCTTTCTTATTTGTTCTAGACACAACAGAGTAGTTGTGAAAACATAGTACTTGTGCACTGCTGTCCTTGTACTGCTACACAGTACCATATAAATACATAGTTTAGTATGCACAGTATCTAACAGATTACAAGTTCTATAACCATGCTTCTCTCCATTACAAATAATTTTTGGGCATCTTTTGCACCAGGAGCAAGATGTGTATGCATTTAAACTACATGATTAGGGTTCCCTCTGCTGGTTGTGTATGACTTGTGCAACCTTGATGCTACACAAGTATTGATGTAAAACTGGTCTATTTTCTATAGATAAAAAACATATGCTAACTTATATCAGTCACAAAATATAGCAAGTAAAAGTTTGTGATGCAGAATATTACCATAACATGATTTTTAAAGCTAAAATGTAATATCATGCCCCTATAGTGTTTTTTAACTTTAATAAAATATACATTTTTGTAATAATTTATGTATTTCAGTTTAAATTATTGTTTTAATATTTCTAAAATTGCATTTATTTTGCATTTCTAATAATTAAAACTACAAATTTATGAGTAACCCAAGTTAGTTGCCTCATTTCAATTTATATATATATATATATATATATATATATATTTCTTATTATTTCTAAACATATTTTTATTTATTTAATTTAATTTCATTGTTTATTTATAAAGCACATTTAAAAACAACCCAAGGTTGACCAAAGTGCTGTACAGATCAATAAGCTTAAATAAAAAACAGAATCTTTAACAATCTATGACAGCATACATAAAATTAGAATAATACATTAAGAACCCACACTCAGATGATGTGTTTTAAGTTTAGATTTAAAAGAGGAGAGTGATGATGCCATTCGGATTGATGCCGGCAGACTATTCCAGAGTTTAAGGCCCGCTATCGCAAAAGCACGGTCTCCACGATCTTTTAACCTCGATCGACGAACAGAAAGCACTCCAAGGTTGCTGGTTTTAAGTGCCCTGGACGGATTATGACAACGTAAAAGATCTAATAAATAAGTTGGAGCAAGGCCGCATAATGCTTTAAAAAAAAAGCATTTTGAACTATTTGAAGGCATCCAATCAAAGATTGGTTAGCTCCATAATAGAGTGCATTGTAGTGGTCAAGGCGTGAAGTAATAAATGCATGGACAACTATTTCAAAATTCTTTAGAGAAAGAAAAGGTTTAAATTTTGCGAGGCGTAGTAAATGATAAAAACATGACTTAACAACAGAATGAATCTGTTTATCGAACTTGAGACCTGAATCGAACAACACACCTAGATTTTTCACACATAGACATAAGAATTTAAGTCGCCAAGGTCAACATCACCTAAGTCATAGAAATCACTTGGACCAAACAGTACTACTTCGGTTTTATTCTCATTTAAGGCAAGAAAATTTTGTGTAAGCCATAATTTCACTTCCTGTAAACAGGCCAGCAGGACCTCTATGGAGCTTGAATCATTATGTTTAATGGGCAGGTACAATTGGGTGTCTTCAGCATATAAGTAAAAAATACGCCATATTTTAAAAAGATGGAGCCAAATGGCAGCAGGTATATAGAGAACAGTGTTGTAGCAAGAATAGATCCCTGCGGAACACCACAGTAGAGATGTGCTGCTGAGGAAGTGTGTTTTCCAATGCATACAGAAAACTTCCTGTTATTTAAAAAGGACTGAAACCATTTTAAAACGGTGTCCTGCATGTCTACAAGATCTTCCAATCGGGAAATAAGAATTGTATGATCAACCATATCGAAAGCTGAGCTGAGATCTAAAAGGACCAGAGCAACAGCACTCCCATTATCTGTAGCCAGCATAATGTCATTAGTAACTTTCAATAGATTCAGTACTGTGAAGTTTTCTGAATCCTGACTGAAAAGTCTCGTATAGTGAATTAGATTCCAGAAAAGAATGTAGTTGAGTAAATACAACCTTTTCCAATATTTTTGAAATGAAAGGGAGATTAGAAATTGGTCTGAAATGATCTAAATCAGACACATCAAGATTTAGTTTCTTCAAAAGAGGAGACTGAAGCATGTTTTAGGCAGTCAGGGACCGTACCAGTACTCAGACACGTTAATAAAAAACAGGAGATCAGGCCCTATGGTATCAACAATTTGCTTAAAACATTGTGATGAAGTACTATCATAAGGACAAATAGTTGGTTTCAGATGATCAATAATATCTTTGCAGGTCTGAAGGCTAATTAAATCAAACATGCTCCAAATAGAAGAGCACCTAGTTGTTTCAGGAAGAGCATGAGAAGTTACAAGTGATTGTGCTCTTAACCTTTGTCGTCTTCTCAACAAAACAACGACAGTTCACATAGGAGATCAGAGACATCAGGGAAAACATCAACAGAAGGATTTAAAACAGCGTCTATAGTTGAAAATAAAACTCGTGGTCTATGGTGATTATTTGAGACAATTTCAGAAAGAAATTTTAATTTAGTAGACTTAACTGCTTTCTGGAAAACAGATATATAAAAAGTCCTCGCGGGCTGTAGGAGAAAAGTAGCGAACCCAGCGGGCCTGAGCAGATGTAGTAACGTTACTTGATCGACGAGGAAAGGCAGGATCTGTACCCATACAAGATCAAAAGGCATTTTTATAGTTTAAATTTCAGAATTGTTAGAACACTGAATAAAAATATTGATGCAGAAATGATTTCACTCAGAAATTGATAGTAAATTACAAAAAAATCAGCAACTAACACATTAAATAAAACATTACATAAACCATGACATTTTTAGGTAGAAAGACTTGTAAGACATACTCCAATAATCCTTGTTTTTTTTACAAAAATATTATTTTTAACATTACATTTATTTATTTTTTATTTATAATTTAAACGATTTGTTCATAACCCCAGTGAGTTGCTTCATTCATTTCAGTGTAAATAAAAGACTCATCACCATGAAAGGGTGACCTTTTATTTAATTCTTCAGTATATTTACAGCTTACTAGACATTTTAAACATGTGATACTCCAAAACAAAAAAACAAACAAAAAAGATTGCCCAATAGTACTGATTTGTCCACATATTCAAGTTTACACACACTGAAACTAAGCCAAAAATAAATTAAACAAACACACACATGCACACACACACACACACACACACACACACACACACACACATACTTTAACATTTTACACTAGTCCCAAAAAGTCTCACATGGTCTTAAAGGCTCAGACGTTGAAAGCACCTGGCTACTGCCACTGATTATGTGTGAACTCTCTCAACGTGGAGTTATAGGGAAGGACATCTAGAGCATATGTACAGTACACAGTCAAGATAAGCTACAGAGACTAAAGGCACTGCCAGCAGGAACATGGCTGTCAGGGAGAAGCATCCTGAGCAGACATACAAGGCCCTGCCCCTTGCTTAGAGTAGAACTGATACTTCCAGTCCAGCAAGATCAAAATATACAGGCCGAGCACATGGGCAGAGTGATCCAAATGGAAACGCATGACTTTAAAGTGCCTCTACAAACATACCAGTCCGAATTATAACTCAGACCTCTGCCATCACAAATCTGCTTGCTAAAGATGTCCTGTTTGATTATTTGAGAGACTCAGACTTAAATGTGTTTTTAAGGGAGAAGAGAAATTAAATATTAGTGCCTAGAACATCAAATTGCGGGTTCACAGTTATTCCCCACCAATATGGAAAACCGCTTCAGTGCTTTTGAATGCTCTTCACAAATAATAAATTCCCTCAGTGTCACAGACACATTAAATTCACATGCACATCCAAAAATTCAGCAGACGCGCAATAAAATATGCTTATTTTCAAAGGCAAAAAAAAAAGAAAAGAAAAGTAAACTCCATCTCAATTTCCCTGTACAGAGTAATATTGACTACTGTACATACTGTAGGTCCACTCGGACCGGTTTGTGTTGGTGTGGAAATCACAGACATCCTGACTTCACTTTATTTTGTAATTACAATACAGGGAGCTTGTTCTGCTTTCCTTTGGTGTAATACAGATTGAGATGCTTGTGGTTTGGATCCGCAGAGCTTTTCAGAGTGCTGATCTAGGAGATGCCCTCTAATCTAACATGACCTTGTGTATTACTGTATGTGCTAAAAGCCGAAGTGATTCAGAAAAGCTTACAAGATAAACACAGCTCACAATCCTCACATCCACTCATGCTCCCTGCACATTAAGTACTGGTGGTGCACTTGAGAGACTGAAGTGGTTTCATGGGACACCCGAACAGTCTTTTTCAATAGAGTAGCAGTCGACGTGGGACCAGATGAGCTCAAAATGTCTGCGTCTGAACATGCTCAGCAGCCCAGATCGATTCAAACACTTTTTTTTAAATAGATATAGTGGCTAGTGAGCTTCATGACAGAGATGTGCAGCCATTTTGATCATTTAAATAGAAAGAGATATTTTGAATCCATGGGGTGAAATATTGAGCTGTAGGGTGGGTGGAACATTATCAGTAATACAGTATGTTTATAGTTATATTAAGACAATCTCCAGTATAAACAGTATAATTATTATTATTTTTTTACAGGAGCATGTTACAATTGTTTATGAACTGTATAATTTGATATGTGGATAAGGTTACTATTTGTCCTCTGATATTTCGCAGGCATCTTGTTTTCTATAACTTAAGTCTCCCCACTTCCTTTTCGGACAGGAAACACTTTTTTTACTCTGCTCTTTCATATAGATATTCCCTGATAGAGGACAGGCGGTAGACACAAGCAGAGAGACCAAAGGGAAAGTCATGCTCTAAGTAACACTTGCAGTAGCAGCAATAGCAGCAGCATGTAAAAAACACAAACAGACAGGGTCAATGTAGAAAAAATGAGAAAAAAATGAAACATTCATATCAAAAAGCATGACTGCCAGAAACATATTCCTGGGCTTTCAACAGTGTGCCATTTCTGGAGAGTAGGATTACTCTTGAAGTACTATCGTTAGTTCCAACCTCCTCTTCGTCTTAGTCATGTCTCGATCCCTTTGCCCATCTTTGGGTGTTAAAGGTCACAGAAGCATGCTGAGAGCTTGTACAATGTCCTGAGTGGAGGTTTTGAGTTTGTCTGTTGGGCTACTGGTCCTCCAGGCTGGCCCAGTGTTGGCTCAGTGGGGTGAAGGAGATTCGTTGTCCTACATTAGCCCGGTTTGCTCTCGACTTGACCCAGAGCCTGAAGCAACTTCTCCTTGTAGGCAGCGTACCGCTGCTCCACCTGCCGCATGCGCTCCTTCTCCTCCTTCTCCAGGATGATCAGGAAGTTCTGCAGCTCAGGGACTGAAAATGCATGCCACTGAAAAAAGACAGAACACGTTATTAGCAAATTTGTCTGAAATAGAACTGTATATTAAACCTACTTTTTTGTTTGCATGTGTTAGGTTAATTGCATGGCTTCTGTCAATGTGTTGATCAGAACATTCATTTAGTTTTGTTTCAGTTTCAGTGGAAACAAAGAATGAAAACAGATAGATTTTTATATTTTTATATAAATTCACAAATTAATTACATTATCATGAAAAATAATATTAAAAAAAAATCATAGCAAGAATTTGCTTTTATTTTCATAATGATAAAGCAGGCTAAAAAAAAATAATTATGTACAAATATATTTTTTCTGCTTTGTAGTTTCCTATTTCTCAAACAGCAGAGTACGGCACTAGAAAAGCCAAGGTTAGGGTTTCGATTACCAGGAAAAGTAAAAATCGATCAAATGTAAATGTGTACCTTGAATCCATTGCAAATTGTGTGATTAAATCTAAAATGAGTTTATATTCATAACGATAGAGCAGATGAAAAAAGTATAAAACACACACACGTCTGGTCAACTATCCTTGTAAGGACTCTCCATAGGCGTAATGGTTTTTATACTGTACAAACTGTATTTTCTATGTATATATACACATATACATGTATATATATATAATATGTATGTTAGTAAAATGATTTCATTAAATGATTAAAATACTTGATCATATTTATGGTGGTGGGCAAATATTACTAAAAAATCGTACACTTTTAAACAGAATAGGAAAGCTCACCTCCACCTCGCCAGTCTCATTTTCTTTGAGTACAAAAGACAAGTTCTCTAGATCAGGACCTGCTAACAGCCTCAAGTGGAGTGGGCATTCTGATAACTGCAACTTCTGGAAAAGATCTGAAAAATCAAGCAAACAATACCTTAGTATTATACATGGCAGTAGTACAATATAATACTAAAGTATATTTCCTCTTCCCTTGAATGCTTACCCTGGCTGTCTCGACGGGTCAGGCGGTAGAGGGCGAACTTGCTTGGGTTATCCTGTACCATGAACTTCTTCAGCAGGCCCTGGATGACCTCCCTGACCGTGGTGGTACTGCTGATGTGTAGCTGTTTAACGGTATCGCTGGGCAGGTAAAAGGATGTGCGATTATCTGAACTATCAGAAGAGGAACACGGTCCTGGCGACTTCCCGTCCACAGAAAATACAGTCACGGGTCTGCGCAACTTCAAGTGAACCTTTATGAAACCAGTGTATGTGCCATCTGAGCTCTGGAGGATAGCAAAGCAACTTCAGTCAGGTCATTTCTCACTGTAAATTCTCAAACTACAAATGCTTTGTTGACAAATTAGTACTCACTAATTTCATTCCATTCTCTGTCACTTTGGAGTTGTAGTCATCTATTTTAGCTTGAATCTCTTCTTCTGTGAGGGATGTTGGCTTCTCTTCGTCTTCCTCTCTTGTGACATTCTAAAACCAAGATAAAAAACATCTTTATATCAAACACAGTAGAGGCCTTGTATGACATTAATGAGCTGTGGAGGAAAAGGCCATCAGCATCTACACCGCAGAAAAGCTGATGTTGACATTATAAGCATTTGTCATGACGTAACTTGACAGTACAGATGAATTGACGTGAAGGTGCTGTATTAGTCGCACTGGATGGACTCTCAACTAGCTGATTTTTTGGTGAACATTCATTTGTTAAAAAAAAAACTGTGAAATCAGTAATACTGTGAAATATTATTGTAATTTAAAATAACAGTTTTTAAAATATGTGATTCAAATATGAATTTTCAACATCATTACACCAGTCTTCGGTGTCACACGAACCTTTATGAATCAGAAATCAATATGCTTATTTGCTGCTCAAGAAACATATATATATACATTGAAACAAACATATACATTGATATTTATGTTTGAACATTACTACTACTCTTATTGATCAGATTCCAGGGGGCAATGTGACTCATTGAGTGCTATAGATATCAATCTCTCCGTCTCTCTCTGTGTACAGGATGACAGTAACAGTTTGAATGCCTCTTGACTTCTTTAAACAAATCCAGGTTGATTGAGACAAGACTAGAGTCTAAGTCTAGACTAGAGTCTTGCAAATACATTTTTGGCCTCTGACGAGTGCTCTACTGATCCACAAAGAATCATCAATAAACAACAGGGAGAAACACCTGTCATTGTATTGCTCTCGTGCAGTCAAATCCCAAAGGATGTGCTATTTATTCCCTCAGTCTGTGTTCAACAGTGTGTGTGTGTGTGTGTGTGTGTGTGTGTGTATATATATATATATATATATGAAGAGTTCAGATGCAAAAGGTTCTAAGTGCCATCTGAAATTTTTTATCAGGTTCAGTAATTTTACTCTAATGGCAATGTATAGGTCCTTTTCTATACAATTAAAGTGAAATAACTGATCATAAATATAGGAGCTTGATAAAAATGCTCATTTTAGAAGAAAATTTCAGATGGCACTTAGAGGGTTTTGCATCTGAACTCTTCATATATATATATATATATATATATATATATATATATGACCCTGGACAACAAAACCAGTCATGAGTAGCACGGGTATATTTGTAGCAACAGCCTATGGGTCAAAATTATCGATTTTTCTTTTATGGAAAAAATCATTAGGATATTAAGTAAAAATCATGTTCCATAAAGATATTTTGTAAATTTCCTACCATAAATATATCAAAACTTAATTTTTGATTAGTAATATGCATCGCTAAGGACTTAATTTGGACAACTTTAAAGGCAATTTTCTCAATATTTAGATTTTTTTGCACTCATATTCCAGATTTTCAAATAGTTGTATCTCGACCAAATATTGTTATAGCCTAACAAACCATGGAAAGCTTATTTACCGATATTATAAAATAAAAAAAACAAAAAAAAAAAACCTCAATTTCAAAAAATAGACCCTTACGACTGATTTTGTGGTCCAGGGTCACACATAAAAAAATAAATTGCCGTTATTTAAAATTGCAATATTATTTCACAATATTACTGCTTTTACTGTATTTTTGATCAAATAAAAACAATAAAAAATATATTGTCCTCCAAATATTTAAAAATGAGCACTGATATGACAAAATCATTGGTAGGGTCACACATTCACTCTAATGGGTAGAAATAGGGATGGGTATATATATAATGGGAAGGAATTATGACGGGGCACGTGACACTAAATATGCCATCATTTCCAGTGACAGAAAGAAACGGTTCTCTTGGAGGGGTTTTCTAGGGGGAGTGACATCCAGTTCAGTTGCTGAGCAAGCCTTAGCAACAAAGATTCTGTCGGAGGTATTTTTAGCTACTAGCTGCATCCCCAGTAATACACGCAAAGTGAGTTTCTCTCTTCTTTTCTTGGATGAAACAATAAGAATGAAAAAGCAAGATCCCTGGGGCGCCAGCATGACAGCTCTATGTCTCATTGAGCAGAAAGAGACAGACTCATACACACATGAACACACAAACATTAAGCATGAGCGGAGAGGAAGAAGAATTTATCTGGACGCTTAGCAAACAAATTAACTTCTGCCTGGCCCGAACAAGCTCAATGGGCGGAAAGTTTAGAAATCTTCTCAAATGAGACAGCTTGTTATGAAAGACTGAATCTGCAGACAGGAAATGTGCAATACTGCTGCACTTGTGCTGTTGCTTCTTGTGGTATGTGGTGGCACGAAAGAGACACCTCGCCGAATGAAGCGACGCAAAATCCTCAGTGGAGGGGGGGGTTCTACTTTAAATGTCAGACCTAAATTTACACAGAAGCACTACATGGGCAATATAGCCAAAACAATTATATTTTTATTACATTTTATTACACTATTTATTTACTTTTGATAATACATAATATGTAGAATATTTAGATTTAGCAGATTTTTCCTTAATAATTTTAGCAATTGTTGCTAATTACAATCAAAATGATTAATGCAACAAGTAAAATACAGTAAAATCCACTTGAAATGAATGTAGGCATGTTTTCCCCCGCTAAATTAGCCAAAGAATAATGCTATTTAATTATCTTAAATGTATATGCTCAAATATATATATGAACACCTATTTTCACTAAAATATTTCAGTGGCCAGTGTTGACACAAATGAAACGTTTGTTTGGAATGGAT
Organism: Barbus barbus; assembly: GCF_936440315.1. Lineage (NCBI taxonomy): Eukaryota > Metazoa > Chordata > Actinopteri > Cypriniformes > Cyprinidae > Barbus > Barbus barbus. Next base: position 14,794,846 of record NC_136715.1, on the reverse strand, counting down.
TCACTGAAATGAACAGTGTGTGCTGAGTCATGGAAATGAAGCAAGTTTACCAACTCTGGCCCCATTTTACTACGTAATCAGAGACGCAGTTGAATCATGTTTTACCATTCTCATACTTATTTTTTGCTGAGTTTGCAGAGACGAGGAGAGGTTACAAATTTCTGAAACAAACTTTCTTTAGGAAACTTAAAAGGCAAAGAGAAAGAGCCACTGTGACATCCTATAGTCAGTGTTCTGTGAAGAGAAGTGTTATCTCATGGTCTGTGCAATCGCTCATGCAATATATGTCATATTCACTTCTTCAAATTCTCTGTTTTTGTATTGTGTGTGAGACAATTATCAATTGTGTGAGATTATCCAAAAACACGTGTCATAGTTCAACCACAGAAGGTAAAAAATGAAACTGTGCATAAAGAAAATGAAGCCTGCATGGTGCCATTAATTTAATGAAAAATTGTGTCATTTCTGTGCCTCTAGTGGCACAAAACAATACTGCAAAAATAATGACAGTTTTCAAAGCGGTTTTCTCAAACACTTCCAGTCTCTCCATCTACCATTGATCAATAAGCAAGATTTACACATCCACTAGTTAAAAACTAATCCCCTGCCATCCCACAATCAATCTACAGTTCTGATATGCTTTATTAACACTGACAAGTAAAGACACAGTGTATATTTTTTTGACATCCTCATTCTTTATTTTTCTCCCAATAACTTTAATTCTTTGGTGCATACAACCAAAATCTCTCAGGAATTCCTGTATTTGTGACCAGAGGACTGTGAGCTGCTAAATATATCTTTCTCCCTCCCTTCCTCACATCCAAAGCAGAGAAAGTGGCCTTTTGGAACAATGGGGCAAAACAATGGAGACCAATTTAAATGTTCACTCTGCTCCTGATGGTCTCTTTCTGAAATATTGTGTGTGTTTGACTGCAGATGCATCTACACGACATCCAATATGCCGTCACATTTTCAGTGTGAGTATATGAATGAGCGCTGATCTTCTCTTGAAACACAGTGAGGGAAGAATCCTGATTGTCTGTGGGAGAATTAATGTTTTTTTGCTGGAGAAAGTGTGTAAGAGCGCATGTGACAGTGAACGCGGGAGTTGTAATTCTAATAAATTACATCATAAGTGTGCATCATAAGTGTGTGTGATAGGTAATGTGTGGGATCTCTCCTGTCTATTCATTGAGGCTCACAGTACCTGCTGTCATTCAGAGAGCCGACCCACATCTGAGCTACATATGCACGTGACATACATACTGCCAAGTATGGTGACCCATACTCAGAATTCGTGCTCTACATTTAAGCCATCCAACGTGCACACACACACACCGTGAACACACACCCGGAACAGTGGGCAGCCATTTATGCTCGGGGAGCAGTTGGGGGTTCGGTGGCTTGCTCAAGGGCACCTCAGTCGTGGTATTGAGGGTGGAGAGAGCGCTGGACATTCACTCCCCCAACCTGCAGGCCCGGGACTCGAACCCACAACCTTTGGATTACGAGTCCGACTTGTAAACCATTAGGCCACGACTTCCCCGTAAAGAACTAGCACTCCCGGGAATCAAACCCAGGCGGAGATACTGTCCACTATACTAACGAGGAGCTGCATTATCAATAAAGGTAAAATGCAAACCCTGATCAGTTAGCTTGACAAAACACTCCATTGCAGGTTTCATGCATCAATAGAAATGCATGTTTTTAAAATCATCTTCATCTGCAGACACATGATTTAGTTTCAGGTCTGAGACAGAAATCACCTTACAGCGAGAAAGCTGTGAATTGCATCTTTCAGATTTTAGCAGTGACTGAGCAGAAGCGACATCAAACGCAAACCGGATATCCTGTGAATGCACAAGAAACACTGTCTGGCAACATATTTTTCTGGAACGCTCCTTGTGATGAATAAAAAAAAGGTCTGGCAAAATATTATTTTGTTAAATAAACAAAAATGCAAGTTACAGTTTCTGTTTTGACAGAACAATTAAGCCTGCTTTGAGCAATCAAACAGATAAAACCTACCTAACCTGTATGAACTGAACAATATATTTTCCTCTACTGAAGAACGACTTTCATTGTTAAATGCTCCAGGCCGTTCTTTAAATCAAAATGAGAGTTAAACAAACAGAGGAAAGAAAGTAATAGAAGGCCCAAGTGGAGGGTGTTAACCATGTACATAACAGAGGTGCCTTGGGGCATGACCTGTGCAAATATCAACTTCTAGATCCTACATGACACGAAAGAAAAGGGCACGGCTGTAAATGCTATCGGAGTGTCATCTCAAAGTCATCACTGCATGTCAGGCAGGTGTCCTTAAGCGCAGCACACGGCTACTCAGACTGATTAAGGAACACAATGCCCTTAGTGTCAGTTTCAGGCAACATGCAAGTCATCTACGTCTGCACCTGCTGAATGGCCTCAAACCAATAATCTCATTTGGATGCACGTTCTGCTTATCAGCGTGAGAACTGTACTAACAAAAAATACAGGAAGTGAGAGTTGCAAGTGTTAGCCGACATCAGAGGAAGTCTTTTTATACAATGTAAGTGACTTCTAATGCATTGATAATGTAGTTTAATACCCTGGCTTCAGCTGCAGTAAAAGCAGCCATGGCTAGTCAGATACAGGCAAGCAAATGGGAGTCTATTTATAGAAAGAGAAAGGCTTCTCCTGCACATGGCTGCATGCATGATTTTTAACAGCTCATGTGTGTTTTCATATATGCTGTACTAAATGCAAAATAAAACATAAAAATAACGCAATAGATTTATATTTTTAGATTTATATGTATGAATATATGGGCATATAATAATAATAATATTTTGAATAATCCAATTGAGTAATCTTGTTTAAAAATGTACACATACACATACACATACACACACACGTATTTTTTATTTTTTAGATATATATGTATGAATGTGTGTGCATATAATAATATATAATATAGAGTCATCCGGTTTTAAAATGAATTTTCATATTTGTAAAAAAAAAAGCATATTGTGTGTGTGTGTGTATATATATATATATATACACTGTATATATACAGTGCCCTCCATAAGTATTGGAACAGTAAAGACAAAATTTCTCTGTTGGGTGTGGAGTCAAGACATTTGCAAAAATGATTAAAAGATGAATATGAGACAAAAGAACAGAATGTCACATTTTATTATTAGCCGTTTCAACACATACATGTTTTACCAAATAAAAAGAACAGCACTTTTAGAGTTCATCCCACTCATTGATGTGAGCATAAGTATTGGGACAGTTGAACATAAGGCAGATATAAAAGATTAAAAGCTATTATTTAGTTTCAGATCCCTTGCACACAATCACAGGAGGGAGTCTGTGACCCATAGACATCACCAGACTCTTGGTCTCATCTTTTGAAATACTTTTCCCAGCCTTTAATGCAGCCAATTCCAATTGTTGCTTGTTTTGGGGAGTTTCTGCCTTTACTCTCCTCTTCAGCTGGTGAAATTCATGTTCAATCAGATTTAAATCTGGAGATTGACTTGGGTAATCTAAGACTTTCCATTTCTTTGCTCTTATAAATTCCTTGACTGAACTGGCAGGGTGTTTTTGGGTCATTGTCCTGATGCAATATGAAGCACTTCCCAATGAATCTGGTGGCATTTTCTTGAATATTGGTAGGCAAGATGGCTTTGTACCCTTCCAAATTCATTCTGCTACTGTCATCATACATTTAGTCATCAGTAAAGTTGTCACGGTTCATGAATTCACTGGCTTCTTCATGTCTCGTGTAATTGTTGTTCTCTGTGTGTGTGTGTGGATGTGCGAGTGGGCGTTACCGCTCGGCGCTCATCAGCGCGCCAGCTGATCTCACTCCCCGCACCAGCTGCTGCCAATCCACTCACCTTTAAAGCCTCACCGCACTCTCCTCTCTTTGTCAGATCGTTGTTTGATGTCCTCCGTGTCGTGCCTCGTGTGCCGTCTGCTTCAGTGTTCCTGGTCCTCGTCTGTGTGGAGTCTTCGTGGTTTTCGTCTTCTGGATGTTCACCGGCACTGGATTCACCGTCATCACTCATCATCAGCACGCTGTCCATTTTGTCCCTGCGTCACCTGCCCACCCGAGAGACTTTGGTTCCTTGTATTATCATCTGACATCATTAAATCTATGTTTGCTTGCATCCTTGCTTCCTCCAGATTATTCCCGTGACAGAACGATCTGACCACAGATGGAAGCAGCAAGCGGGTCCTCTTCCTTGCTGGAGGAGTTCATCCGTCGCAGCATGTCGCGGATGGACACACAGGAGAGGAGGATGACCGAATCGGGTCGGGATATTCAAGCTCTGGTGACGCAGGTGTCCGAGCTCACCCAGCAATTACAACATCTGCGAGTTCCCACTGCGTCACTCACATCGCCTACTCCCCTCGTACCACCTGAGACCGTCTCCCTGTCAGAGCCCCGCCTACCCACTCCCGAACTATACAAGGGTGAGCCAAATTTTTGCAGAGCATTTTTGACTCATTGTTCGATGCATTTTTCCCTGCAACCCAGAACCTTTGGCAGCGAACGGAGCAAGGTGGCATTCGTGCTCACCTTACTGACGGGGAGAGCGGCGCTATGGGGAACGGCGGTGTGGGAGAACCAGGATCCATGCTGTGCCTCGTTCCAGACACTCTCCGCCGAGATGAGGAGGGTCTTCGACCGTGCGGTCGCGGGAAGAGAGGCGGCCCGGGTCCTGGCGGACCTCAGACAGGAGGAGAGGTCGGTGGCCGACTACTCCATCGAGTTCCGGACTTTGGCGGCAGAGTGTCAGTGGAACGAGGAGGCGCAGTGGGATATGTTCCTGCATGGGCTGGCTGACCGCGTCCACAGAGAGATTTATGTCTTGGATTTACCCACCACTCTCAATGGCTTGATCGAGCTGGCGATTCGGGTAGATTCCCGAATCACTCGAGCGGAACACCGGTTGTTATCCGCTCGGGCTCCTGCAGCCACACCGGAGTTACGAGCCAGCGGCAGGGACGTGGTCAGTCCCGTCCACGATCACGAGCCCATGCAGGTCGGGCGAGCTCGGCTTTCCCGGGAGGAGAAGGAGAGGCGGAGATCCCAGGGCCTATGCCTTTACTGCAGCGCGGCAGGACATTTTGCTCACAACTGCCCGGCTAAAGGGGCCAGCCCGGCAGTAAGGTTGAGGCTACTGTCGGGTGGGATCTCTGCAGAGAAGACCTCATCAACATCTACACTCCTCCCGGTAAGACTACGATGGTCAGCCCACACTCACGACTGTCAAGCACTATTGGACTCTGGGGCCGAGGGTAATTTTATGGACCACACATTCGCACTCAAGATCCAAGCTCCCCTTCTACCCCTCACTCAGACCATCGCTGTTCACGCTCTCAATGGCCAAGCCCTTCCCATCATTTCCTTCACCACTGGACCCGTCACACTCATTGTATCTGGCAACCACTCTGAAACCATCTCATTCTACATTCTGGACTCCCCCCTGGCACCCATTGTTTTAGGTCACCCTTGGTTCACCAAACACAACCCCAGGATCGATTGGCAGCAGAAATCAGTATCGGAATGGAGCAGTGAATGTTATGAGTCTTGTCTTGTGTCTGCTTGTCCGTCTGTTTCTGTTTCTACGTTTCAGGAGGAGACAGTGGATTGGTCAAACGTGCCCACGGAGTATCACGACCTGAAGGAGGTGTTCAGTAAGTCTCGGGCTGCTTCTCTCCCTCCGCATCGTCCCTATGACTGTGCTATAGAGTTACTGCCAGGTACGTCTCCGCCTAAGGGCAAGTTATATTCACTTTCTGTTCCAGAGAGAGAGGCTATGGAGAAATATATTTCTGATTCTCTAGCAGCAGGGTTCATCCGCCCCTCCTCTTCTCCAGCGGGGGCGGGGTTCTTTTTTGTGGGGAAGAAGGACGGATCCCTGCGACCTTGTATTGATTACCGGAGACTGAACAACATCACGGTAAAGAATACCTATCCTTTGCCGTTAATGTCTTCAGCCTTCGAGAGATTGCAGGGAGCGTCTATTTTCACAAAATTGGATTTACGTAATGCTTATCATTTGGTCCGCATTAGGAAGGGGGATGAGTGGAAGACTGCTTTTAACACCCCTAGGGGGCACTTTGAGTACTTGGTCATGCCCTTCGGGCTGTCCAACTCCCCAGCGGTCTTCCAGGCACTCATCAATGACGTGCTGCGAGATATGGTAGATCAGTTCATATATGTTTACCTGGATGACATACTGATTTTTTCTTCATCTCTCCAGGAACATGTGCAGCACGTCCGGCGAGTGCTTCAGAGGTTGCTAGAGAATGGGCTTTTTGTCAAGGCGGAGAAATGCGCTTTTCATGCACAGTCTGTTCCTTTTCTAGGGTACATTGTGTCGTCCGAGGGAGTGCGCATGGATCCTGACAAGGTTAAGGCTGTGGTGGAGTGGCCAAGTCCAGATTCCCGTAAGGCCCTACAGAGGTTTCTGGGCTTCGCCAACTTCTACCGGCGTTTTATTCGCAATTTCAGCCAACTAGCCGCGCCTCTGACTGCCTTGACCTCCCCCAGGACTACGTTCAGGTGGTCAGACGCAGCTGAGGCTGCGTTTGCCAAACTGAAGGGCCGCTTCGTTTCAGCCCCCATCTTAGTCACCCCTGATCCATCACGTCAGTTCGTGGTGGAGGTCGATGCGTCAGAGGTGGGGGTAGGTGCAGTGCTATCCCAGCGCTCTCCGGCGGACGACAGAATGCATCCATGCGCGTTTTTGTCCCATCGTTTGTCCCCTGCCGAGAGTAATTATGACATTGGTAACCGAGAGTTGTTGGCAGTCAAGTTAGCATTGGAGGAATGGCGTCACTGGTTAGAAGGGTCAGGGGTACCTTTTATCGTATGGACCGATCATAAGAACTTAGAATACATTAGAACTGCCAAAAGATTGAACTCCAGGCAGGCTCGGTGGGCACTTTTTTTCGGACGTTTTGATTTCACTCTCTCGTACCGCCCGGGTTCCAAGAACATCAAACCCGATTCCTTATCACGCATTTTTGACCGTTCCGATCGCCCGTCTACTCCCGAGTGCATTTTTCCAGAGACACTTATTGTCTCCACACTCACATGGGAGGTCGAATCGAAGGTCAAAACAGCCTTACAAGGGGTAACGCCTCCGGTCGGCTGCCCACCGAACCGGTTGTTTGTGCCGGAGGGATTACGGTCCGACGTTATTCAGTGGGGTCATTGTTCCAATGTGGCTTGTCATCCAGGAGTCAGTCGCACTATATCTTTAGTCAAGCAACGATTTTGGTGGCCACTTATGGCTCGTGATGTTCACAGTTTTGTTTTGGCTTGCTCAGTTTGTGCCACTGGTAAGACTTCCAATAGACCCCCAGATGGGCTCCTTCAACCGCTGCCGGTCCCTTCGAGACCCTGGTCCCATATCGCTCTAGATTTTGTCACCGCCCTCCCACCCTCTCAGGGTAACACGGTAGTTTTGACCGTGGTGGACCGATTCTCGAAGGCGGCCCACTTTATTCCCTTGCCCAAATTACCCTCAGCCAAGGAGACAGCGGTAACAGTCATTGACCACGTCTTTCGGTTACATGGCCTCCCGACGGACGTGGTTTCCGACAGAGGACCCCAATTTGTGTCCAAATTTTGGCGAGAGTTTTGTAAATTGCTGGGTGCCACTGTTAGTCTGTCCTCAGGGTTTCATCCCCAGAGCAATGGTCAAACTGAGAGAGCCAACCAGGATTTGGAGAGAACCTTGCGATGTCTGGTCTCCAAGAATCCTTCCTCATGGAGCCAACAACTGTCAATGGTGGAGTACGCCCACAATTCGTTACCAGTGTCATCTACGGGCCTGTCTCCGTTTGAATGCAGCATAGGTTACCAGCCACCAATTTTTCCCAGTCTGGAATCCGAAGTCGCGGTTCCCTCCGCCCACGCCTTTGTCCAGAGGTGTCATCGCACTTGGACTAGAGCCCGTGAGACTCTACTCCAGGTGGGAGCGCGCACCAAGGCCAAGGCCGATCGCCACCGGTCTAGACCTCCCGTATACGTCGTCGGTTCCAAAGTGTGGCTTTCTACTAAGAACATTCCTCTCCGCTCCGTGTCTAATAAACTCGCTCCTAAATTTATTGGCCCGTTCGCTGTCACCAAGATCATTAGTCCGGTGACAGTCCGCCTCAAACTCCCTCCAGTGTACAGGAGGATTCATCCCGTTTTCCATGTGTCCAAAATTAAACCCGTGTTTTATGCACGCATAAATCCGCCAGCCCCGGTTCCCCCACCGCCGCGACTCGTAGAAGGGGAACCCGCTTATTCGGTCAATCGTATTCTGGACTCTAGGCGGAGGGGACGCGGATTCCAGTACTTGGTGGACTGGGAAGGTTACGGTCCGGAGGAGAGAAGTTGGGTACCGGCTAGAGACATCCTGGATCACTCCCTTATTGATGATTACAATCGACAGGTAAGGGAGTCTGGGAACGCCAGGAGGCGTTCCTAGGAGGGAGGGTACTGTCACGGTTCATGAATTCACTGGCTTCTTCATGTCTCGTGTAATTGTTGTTCTCTGTGTGTGTGTGTGGATGTGCGAGTGGGCGTTACCGCTCGGCGCTCATCAGCGCGCCAGCTGATCTCACTCCCCGCACCAGCTGCTGCCAATCCACTCACCTTTAAAGCCTCACCGCACTCTCCTCTCTTTGTCAGATCGTTGTTTGATGTCCTCCGTGTCGTGCCTCGTGTGCCGTCTGCTTCAGTGTTCCTGGTCCTCGTCTGTGTGGAGTCTTCGTGGTTTTCGTCTTCTGGATGTTCACCGGCACTGGATTCACCGTCATCACTCATCATCAGCACGCTGTCCATTTTGTCCCTGCGTCACCTGCCCACCCGAGAGACTTTGGTTCCTTGTATTATCATCTGACATCATTAAATCTATGTTTGCTTGCATCCTTGCTTCCTCCAGATTATTCCCGTGACAAAAGTTGAGAGACCTGTTCCAGAGGCAGCCATGCAGGCCCATGCCATGACACCACCTCCACCATGCTTTACAGGTGAGGCTGTATGCTTGGGATCATTTGCAGTTCCCTTTTTTCCTCCACATTTTTGCTTTCCCATCACTTAGATAAAGGTTCATCTTTGTCTCATCGGTCCACAAACACAGTTCCAAAACTCTTCTGGCTCACTTCTGTGCTTTTTTGCAAACTCTAATCTTGCTTTTTATATATTTGGTGCTGGTCAGAGGTTTGCATCTTGCTGTGTAGCATCTGTAATTCTGTGTCAAAGTCTCCTGAGGACAGTAGATTGTGGGAAACCCCAGCTTTCTGGAAGTTGTTGGAGATTTTACAGACATGTCTTTTAGGGTTCATTTTCACAGCTTTTATGATTTGTCTGTCATCAACTACTGTTGTTTTCTAAGACGATCAAGTAGTTGTTGGTTGCTGTTGTTGCTGGTGGTTTCCAAACTCTTGATTTCTCCATGCCCTTTGTTTTTGCTATAACTCTAATTGACTTCCTCTTTTCTTTTAGCATCCAAATTGCTTGCTTTTCTCTCAAAGTCAGCTCCCTCATCTTCATCCTGCTTTGTGTGTGTCATCATCGAATGTAAGATTCAGAATACAGAAGTAATGGATATAACTGATACGACACATTCCCTGCTTTCAATATCTGAAGAATTAATGCAACAGGACACACTTAGAAAGACCTGTGAGGAAACTGTTCCAATACTTATGCTCACATCAGATAGGGGGGTGAAACTCTAAAAGTGCTGAACTTCTTAGCTGGTAAAACATCTGTGTTGAATCACTTTTAATCATATTTGTAAATGTCTTGATTCCACAGCCAACAGAGCAATTTTGTCTTTACTGTTCCAATACTTTTGGAGGGCACTGTATGTATATATATATATATATATATATATATATATACACACTCACATCACATACACACACAATATGTGTATATGTAAATATTAAAATCTAAAATGAAAAATTATTTGGAGTAATCCTTGTAAATTTTTTCTTGACTATATAAGTAATCAAAATGCACATCCCTAGTCCTTGGTGTCAATAGGTGTGAGACTGCATTTCTCAGCACGCTTTCAAAGATTGAAATGCTTCTAATTGATCTTTCTCGTGTCTCTCTCTGCTGTTTCTGCCGCAGTGTAGGAATGATGTCTTGTGATCTGCTCCCTCCCACACGTTGCATGTGTACTCATTCTCTCCCTCTCTCTCATTACTGGGTCAAGTGTGCAGTAGGAGATTCTCCCCTCCCTCCCTGCACAAATGCAAAGCCCATCATCTGCATGCCTGAATAAACAGCGTAGATCATCAGAGTCCACGACACCAGTAAACACAAGCCCTACGCTATCAATCCATTCAAATGCCTTTGATAATGAAGATCTTAATTATCTGTGCATTGTGCGTGGGTCTGTTTTGTTTTTATGAACCATTACATCATGGCATCCCTATAGCAGACTGATACATATGATTGAATTTGAACAGCCATTCAATTAAACACCTACTATAATGTTTAGAAATGAGAAATCTCGACTTACCAGCTAGGCAGACATTTGCTGAAATGACACTACAGCTGTAACATCTACCAGATTTGAGCCTCTTTTCAGTCATACAAAGGTTTATGAGATGACGTATAACTTTCAGCACTCATGGAGTGCAAAACCTTGAGCAAACGGCCTCATGTTTGCATGACTTTCCCTATTCAAATGTTAAAATATCACTGGGTGCCCTTGAAGAGGAAGCTATTTATTGGTTGTTCCTGCTAATAGCTGTCATTTGGATCTAAAATTGACAGGTTAAAAGAATTCAAGGCTTGTGTGAAGGATGTTTTCCTTGAATGTGTTGTCTTTAATATGTTCCTGGAATAATTATCGAACACAGAAGCAGCAGCATTTATCAAGGCGCTATTACTCAGTGCTCTTGGTTTAAAAGCTTTCGGTCTACTGCTTTAACCCGGCGAAGTAAATAGGAAGTGTATTATTGATCCATAAAGCAATTTCAATCCCATAACGTACAAGAAGAATGTGCACACTAAAGTGAGAACATAAGCTAATCTCCCATTTATCATCCCTGGGATTCTTCTAAGAGGACTTCCAGAGAAGCTAAGAAGAATTAGGACAAGCCAACTTCACCTTGTTGTGTGCTATTCAAGTGCCTATTCAAACTGCACTTATCGTTGTTTAGTATGTAAAAGTGGTCTTATAATCTAAATAACAAACAATAGAGGTCTTATCTGAAACCAATATATAAATCAAACGGCCGTCACTTAATAGCTGGAATTACTGTACAAGTAACGCCTTGCACCTAGCAACACAATACACAAACAATCTTTCATAACAACCCTGCACCAACCCAACACCAGGTTAGACCAGGATGTACTTTTATGTTGGGTTAGATTGGTTTAAACTGGTTGGGTGATGGTCTAGAGCACAAAAAATGTCTCAATAAATAGATTTTGAGCAAGAAATAAATACAAATAAAAGCCTTGCAGTTTAAGCAAAACATGATAGGGACATCAGTACAACACCAGCATACAAAACACAACTTAGACTACCATTTAAAAAGTTTGGGGTAAGTAAGATTAAAAAAAAAAAAAAAAAAAAAAAAAATCATACCTTTATTCATCAGGGATGCATTAAATTTATCAAAAATGACATTAAAAACATTTCTAATGTTACATAAGATATTGTTCATATTTCATATGTTTCCAAAAAAACTAAGTAGCACAACTGTTTTAAAAATTATACTAATAAGATACGTTTCTTGAGCAGCAGATTAACATGCTGGAATGATTTGTGAAGAATCATGTGACACTGAAGACTGGAGTAATAATGCTGAAAACTCAGCTTTGTAACCACAGTTATATATTTCGGAATATATTAAAGTAAAAGATAATATTTGCAATTTTTATTCTATTTGTGATCAAATAAATACAGCCCTGGTGAGCATAAGAGACTTCATTCAAAATTTTACCAAACCCAAACTTTTTAATAATAACAGACTGACAACCACATAAAAACACAACAATTCAAACACTCAGTGCCCACTGAATGCCCTCAAACTGCCAGCTCACATTGTGTCCAGACAGAGATGCGAACAGGATGAATAATTCACATCCTGAGAAGCTCTTTCCAAACCTGATACTGCAGAAAGTGATGCAAGGCTGGTCAGCTCAGGTACGGGAGTGAAGTCCGAAGCCTTTAAGGACATGAAATATTATTTCCACTTCTGTGGTGTTCATTTGCTAGCTACGTTATGAGACGCAATCTACATTATGACTGACTTTTTGGTCACTTTACTTCAATTGAAGTCTAAAATAGAGAGAGGCCTACAGTACCAGGAAGTCAGTGTAAAATCTATGGGATCTTGTAAAATAACACGTTCTTTGATTCAGGGAAGGACAGGCCTTTCTGGCACAATCAGCAGCCATTTCCTTCCCCTCACAGCATTAGAGAGCTCTGAGGGTGTGAGAGTGCACTCTATGTACACTGCCAAGTTTAAAAGAGTCTATAATGAAAGTCAAGCTATGCAGCTAATGCATGCATTAATGTTTTCGGTGGATGGTATTAATGCTAATACATGAAACTTACAGTAAAAGGAACTCATATAACATAAGTACATTCAATACGTCAGCTCTATTGTGAAACACTTACAAAATAGTGTGGAACAAAGACTTGTACACTTCTTAATCTTTCATAAAGAACATCTTTAAGCTCTTATCATTGTAAGTTTAATGGACCTAACACAACAGTGCAATCTGCACCTACTAACCCGCTTTCGACAGCCACTCTAGCAGAGGCTTTAATTCAAAGTGACTTACAGGGCATTCAAGGTATACATTTTTATCCACCCATGCGTTCCTTGGAAATCATACCCACAACCTTGATGTTGCTAGTGCTATGCTCTACCAGAATTTGGGGCCTTCATTTTACCTGCTCGTTTGGAAAAAGGTAAACATAATGCCTAAATTGTGACTTCAAAGTAGGAAAGGCTAATATTTCAGTTAGTGTGTCAAAATGCCTGCTATAAAAATCATATTAACTGACAGCAAAGAAAACAATGGATAAGCTTCTTTCTTATCCAATCATTAGACCTTGAAAGTCTCTTCATTTAAATCAAGTGTTTGCAGTCAAAAGTGTTTCCACTGACAGTGTTTCCTTAGACATACACTCAGAAAAAAGGTACAAAAACTGTCACTAGGCCAGTATTCTTTCAAAAAGGTACACCATTGTACCTTCTTTACCCCTAATGGCTAGACATCGGTACCTTGAAGGTACTTATTAGTGTCTAAAGTGCACACCTCAATGGTACATTTTAGTACCTTTTGAAAGGGTATCGCCCCAGTGACAGCTTTTGTGTGAGTGTAGAAAAATCTACAGCCTGTCTCATCTAACTTTAACAACCTCAACAGGGTTGAACGAAATACAAAACAGACAGGGTATTGTTGTCACTCAAACCATATCAGGTCATAAACCTGTTTCGAATGCAGCAGTTCAACATGAAAAAAAAATGCACTTCCGTATACAAACTTCCGCACACATCTTCTCATTTTTTGTATCAGCTGCAAATATATACGCTCAATCTTCACAATCCCATCCATCTCGTGTTCATACACTACCTTAGCTACTTTCTTAGCCTGTGGCTGCCGAAAGAAGGAGGTCTTGGCGGTGAAGAATGTGAAGTCATCGCTCTCCTCATCCAGGCTGCAGTACCCACTGCTCATGCTATTGCTACCGGTCATTTGCGGGGAAGGATCCAGTTTGAGGGACTCCCTATGCGGGTCTTCGGGGGACCAAACGCACCATTCCAGGCTCCAGGGTTGGTAAGGGGAGGATAGGCTGGGAGCAGGGGACCACAGGTTCAGGTGAAGGGCCAGAGCTCCACGTGCCGCCGGAAACAAGCGCCGAAACTTGCAGGATGACACTCAGCGAGCGTTGCGGACGGTATCTGATGCTCAGTTCCTGTTTCCACAGGTCACAAACAGGCAGCTGTACAGAAGCAGTTTCTCCCGCTCTATTCAGCTGAAAGCGTGGAGCTTTAAACACACGACCGCTTGAGATGAGAAAATGAGCCCAGTGTGGAGGAAAGCATGTCAAGCAATACAAATTGCTTGTATTGGCATCCACCAAATGGCATACAGTCACACAGTCTTGCAGTAAAAAGCGCTGAAGGTGTAAGAATGTTGCACGGACATTGTGTTGAATATCCCTTCAGCCGGCTGCAATGGATGCAGAAGTCTCCTGTCCACAGTGAGGCTGTGACGGCTGCTAGAAAGACGCTAGAAAATCAACCTGCCTCACAGTGACTGAGTGAGCAGTGAACTGACGTACTGCACCTCCCTCCCTTCCTTCTTCTCTCACACCAGCGCGCACACTCTCTCTCTTTCTCACTCGCTCACTCTACCATCTGTGGTTAGGTCTGTTATATGCCTACAAGCTTACGCAAACACCCTCCTTCTTCCCCCTCCCTCCTCCACTATCGCTCTTCCTGTATGCAACTGCTCTTTGCTCAACTCAAGAGACTTCCCACTGTAGAGAAAGAGAGACAGAGAAAGACAGAAAGAAATGGAAAAAGATAATAAACCGGAAGAGCGAGAGAAGGAGAGAGAGGAAGAAAGAGAGAGCTCTCTGCATGTGGTCTTTTGGAGGCTATTTTACATAGTACCTGATATGCAAAATGCCCCTGATGGCAGGCAGCGTGAATCTAGAGTATTGTTAAATAGCACTGTGACATTAATACAGGCATTTACATTTCTTTCGATCTACAAAAAAGTAAGGGACAATGCATAATGAGCTGGTTATCACAAAATAAAGGTGATTGGGGTGGTCTTGTATCATCTTGAACAGGTTTATTTCGTGATAACTGACTGTCCATAAATTAATTATTCTATGATGTGAGGAAAAAAGAGACTGTGGAGTAATACATGAACATTGATTTGCGGCCAGTTAATTATACCGCTCGTTTTTGCATATGAAAAAAACAATTGAAGGTATAATGACCAATAAAAATCAATTATTCCAAATAAAAACAATTACCAAGCTGGAATTTGGAATAAATAAATGAATATTAAACATTGTAATAAATACATTTTAAATACTGATTTGAGTTTAAATTATTGTATAATGTAATAATTAAAGAGACCGTGGAGTCATATGGGATGCCAATTAAACGATCAATTAAACAGTACAATACTCATTATACAAAAAACTAAATCTGAATGCATATAGTTTAAATTGTACTATAGTTTATTTTATAATGTGAAAAAAAGAGATTATAAAACTAGACTGTCTGCCAATTAAACAGTTTGCAGAACGATGAATCAACCTAATATTCCAAACAAATATTGGGTTAGTTGAAATTAGGGAAGGAAGGAATGATTATTTGAAAAAAAATATTTGACTGTAGAATGTTGCACGTGGCCAATCAGAATCAAGTCTGTTTCTTTTCTTTCCTGCATTTCACTTCTGCCTTAGATTGTGTACTAGACTACCATATATAAAGTCTCCTATTGTGTAGTGCAAATACTGTTGGCTCTAATGATGAATCACTTGTGATGTTTCTTATTTGTAAGTCACTTTGAATAAAAGTATCTTTTACAAGAACAAATGCAAATGTAAGTATTTCCGAGAGCCTTTAAAAGCCACAGGTAGAGCCCTAACTGATCATCATTACTGTTGCACATTGTATAAATAATTCATTACAATGTAATGTCTCATTGCTTTTTCCCTGCACAAGCCATCTACCGCTAATAGGAATACACTGAGAGAGAAATGCTAGGGAACCTTTAATAGATGTCTTCCTGATGGGCAGGAGAAGAATACAATTACATCTAAAACAAAAAGCATGGACACAAATTAAAGCTGAATGTGAACAATAACACACAAAACTGTAGGCTCCAGACCAACAGAAATCATTAGAAGAGTGTTACAACATTAAATGTACATATGTTCCGCTGGAGGTCAAAATTACAGTGACATCTGATCTCTCTTTGCACCCATCAGGGCTTTGGTCTTAACCTTTGACCCTGATCTTGAGGGAATTAGATACAAAGTCCAGCTGGAGCACCAGTATATGTTAAATATGAGTACGAGACAAGAATGATATAAAATCACTGTCATATCCATCAGTCCATCAACTAGGCACGGGTGACAATGGCCAACTAATCGAATAGTCGTTCACCAACCAACCAGGTTGACTGGTTTTATTCGTATAGTAGCATCAGTCATTCTGCATTGTAAAAACCATCTCAAGTTTCTTGAATTCATCTTATATAATAAATATACCGGGGGTCAGTTGAACCAAAACTAGCCTAATTATTCAGGGCTTCCTTAAAGGGACAGTTCACATAAAATAGATTATTCTGTCATCTGTAAACCTTTAAAACTGTCTCTTTTTAATTTCTTTCCCTTTTTCACAAAATAGGATATTTTGAAAAATGTTTCAATGTTGTTTTGTCCATACAATGAAAGTCAATGGGGTCCAGTATTGTTTGGACCCTAAAGTTCTTAAAAATGCATCTAAAACTACTATGTTTTTTTCACATCCCTACCATTAACTAGATGATAACTTCTAGTTAATTATCTAAATGTATGTGCCTTAAAGGGATAGTTCACCCAAAAATGAACATTCTGTCATTAATTACTCACCCTCATGTCATTGCAAACCTGTAAGACCTTCATTCATCTTCGGAACACAAATTAAGATATTTTTGATGAATTCTGAGGTCCCTTGGACAGTAAGGGTCCTAACACGATCAAGGCTCAGAAACGTAGCAAGGACATCGTTAAAGTTAAAATAATCCATGTGACATCAGTGGTTCTACCGTTATTTTACGAATCTACAAGAATAGCTTTTTGTGTGCAAAGAAAACAAAAATAATGACTTTATTCAACAAATCGTCTCCTCCACGTCACCCTATAGTGCCGTTTTGGAGAGTATCACTTAAACAATTTATGCAACATATGTATGCGGATATTTATGTTAAGATCAAAGCATAAACAACGTATCCGCATACATACATTGGATTATTTTAACAATGTCCTTGCTACGTTTCTGAGCCTTGATTGTGTTAGGATCTTTGCTGTCTATGGAGGGTCAGAGAGCTCTCGGAATTCATCAAAAATATCTTAATTTGGGTTCTGAAGATGAACAAAGGTCTTACAGGTTTGGAACTACATGAGGGTGAGTAATTAATGACATAATTTTCATTTTTGGGTGAACTATCCCTTTAAAGCAACAAAATTCCCTTTCATTCCTTTAGTGACTATATGCAATGCAATTCCACATAATGTTACTATGGCATTGTGTCAGCTTAAAATGAGGTCATTCATCAACTATTTTTCATTTGCTGCTTTCCTCAGCTTGGTTTCTCCAGCAGGGAGACGATTCCTCACAAAGGGAGATAAAAGACAAGAAGAAAGAGTTTGCCACTATAAACGAGGGGAGGTTGAAAGCCACTTTGGAATCTCCTCAGCAGCTTTATTAGATTCTCATTGAACACTGTACTGGGCCACATCTTTCACTACAACAGACGCTTTTCTTGTCCTGAACTATATATATATCGAGTCCGTATCCATAAACTCTGATGGCTGATGTGGTGCCTGAGCAGCTATGGACATAAAAATATCATACCAGCTTATGACAAATTACCTGAAGCGGTGGCCTTGGGTTGCATTATCATAATCAATGAGCTGGATCACTGAAAAGACAGAGGGGCTTGAACTTGTTCGATATCCAAACCCCACGGGAAGAAGAAAGGTCCTCTTTTGGCTACTGTCAATACACCCCAATTCATTCTCACTAGAACTCAATGGTTTCGCTCAAAAGAGTTTGCAAGGGGGGTTATGCAATTGCCCAGAAAAACATAATCAATACTGTAGATGGTTGGATGGATGGAAGGATGGAGTGTGCAAAATCAAAGTAAAATCACCCAGATTAAAAGCATCACACAGAAACCGATAAGGGGTCCGAAATGAAGCAGGGTACCTCCTGCTAAAAATGCGAGTGGCAAGCATCATTTGTCACTGTCAAAAACAGGCTCTAAAGTTGTCTCACTGCTGTATGAAGTATGGACTGAAGAGGCCTATTGTGGGTAATCAATGTGCCTGACGATGATAATGTATCTCAAAAAATCAAGCATTTTTCTCTACAGGGAAGCAGGAGGTTTTGAATTCTCCCAACATTTTCCTCCTAAACGCTCCTTCCTGTAATCGCTCTGATATTGTGCTGGTGACACATTTTGAGTGGAGTAACTGGAGGCTTGGACGGATCCTGACACTGGACTCGGCTCTTGTTTCACAGTGGTGTTAAGTGCCGTTGTGATGCTCCATATGATATGTTTCTGATACCTCTACAACACCTCTCTCCCTCCCTCTCGTACTTAGTTAAATAATGCAGACGGTCTCTGATTTCCAAGCCTGGTGATGACAAAGTATGGAGGAGAAACAATCTTGGCTCTGTTTGGAGGGCTCTCTATGTAACAACAATGATATATTTATATATACCATTATCATGCTATCATTTTTATGTTTTCAGACCACCGGAGCGCTGAACGCAGAAGCTGAAAGTTTAGAGCAGGAGGAACACTCCCTGTGAGGCTAGCTAGAGAAATAGATATTTGTCATTTGTCAATAGATAGATGTCATTTCCCTGAAGAGTTCCTCTTCCTCTCAACTTCCTGTGACCAGTGCAAATCAAATTCTCACTTATGAATTGAAAGCTTGCCCATTATTCAGTTATGAAATTTTCCTAACCCTAGGTAAAATGATAACAATCCAGACTCTATTTTAATTGGTCAATTTAGTTTTTACTTTAGGATTACTAAAGTGAAATCAACCCGGATGCTGTTTCATGTTGATGTTAAACAGCTCATCACCATGAACAGCCTCTCACTTCCTGTGCTCTTGACGCTGTCTTATAGTACCACAGAGCCGGAAGACATTACATAGATTCTGTTTTTGGAATCCTCAATGCAAAAATGCACTGAGAAAACCCACGCAGATCAGTGTGTAAATGTGCCTTACTACAGCTCTCTCCACAAATTATGAAATTAGCCCACACACATATGCATCCCAGGATGTCTTGCGTGGTTTTCAGGAATCTAAATCAAGTTGCTAAAATCAACACAGCTCAAAATCAAACTGAAAGAGAGAAAGATATTGAAAAAGACAGGAAGAATCAAGTATACATTCCACTTCATGGCATTAGTTTTTGAGGACACTGGAAATGGCACAAACACACAAACATGCACATTGCAGTGAACTATCACGCAAGCTACTCCACAGGAAATGCTACGCTGAGATGACAGACCTGATAAAATACCTGAAAATGGCACATGCAAATAAAAAAGATATTCTGTTTCTACTGAACTGCACATGATATCTCCGGCTGCTGTGGTGGTTTGAGGGGGCCGCAGTGCATGCGACACATAAAAAGTGTGTTTGCTGTGTGTGTCTGTGCATGTGTACACACCCGAGGACAGGAAAAGGAAGTGTACGAGAGATGACAACAGCCTATCTGCACTATATACAAAAGTCAAAGCCGATGAAATACCTCCAGCAGCTGGGGAAACAAACCCTCAGCACACGGTCTACAGCACTTTCACAGCCAATAAATGCCAAGAAAATAAAAACTGTGTCTCTAAACTTGCAAATGTATTCTTGTTTGTGCCTGATGTTGCAGAGACTCACCCAAGGAGACCTTAAGGGGCTTTCAGATCAAATTAGATGCATTTTACACCAAAACTGAAGGGATAAACAAGACCTCAGGATGGATCAGTTAATGTTACTGAGAGGCAGTGAGGCTAAAAAAACTGAGAGATATTCCACAGCTAACTGTGAGATAGCACTAATGGGGCTAATGTTTTGAGGCCACGGGGACATGAGGGCCAGCGCACTGTGCCTGCATGATATGAGGATATTAGGGTAATGTGCATGAAGAACATTTTGTATTCTCATGAAACAAAGACAAAGAGAGAGAGAGAGATTTAAGGATTGTGAAATATACTAAATAGGGGAAGTGTGAAGTGAATTATGACAGGGGTGTGTTTAGAATATTCGAGAGAGTTTTTTGTTTTTTTTTAAATTCACCCCACTGATTAATAATATATTCTCCCCATTAGAGCTAATACTGGGAATAATAATTTATATCCAGTTGTAAATTATACTCTTTTTCTCTTTTATAGTTCAGCTTAATTCAGTAAGAATAAAACGGTCAGTACCATTCTGTAAGCAAATGAATAACTTTAATAATAACTTTTATCCAGCAAGGGTGCATTAAATTGATTAAAAGTGACAGTGAAGACATTTATAATGTTACAAAAGACTTCTGTTTCACATTATTACCATTCTTTTGAACTTTCTATTCATCAAACCATCCTGAAATTAACGTATCATGGTTTCCTCATCAATATTAAACAGCATTATTTTCAACACTGATAATAATCAGAAAACGTTCTTAAGCACCAAATATTAAATTATTTTTGAAGAATCATGTGGCATTGAAGACTGGATTAATTGCTTCTGAAAAATCAACTTTACCATCACAAGAATAAATTAAATTTTAAAATATATTAAAATAGAAAACTGTTGTCTTAAATTGTACATTTCACAATGTTAATTTTTACTGTATTTTTCACCAAATAAAAGTGCTTGCCAATGATTTACCCATGAGTTATCTTAGCAAATGCCCTTGAGATTCACACACACACACACACACACACACACACACAGAGACACAGACTCCCTCATATCTCTGTGATTCATCTACATAAGGTCAACGGCCCTCCCTCTGGTTCCCTGGTGCTGGTGTGACTCTGAAGGAGCTCTGTTTAAATAAATGCTTCTGGCTGCAGAAGTCTGTAAAATCTGTATTGGCTGTAATTAGGTTTTGAGGCTGTCTTTATGAGCTATCTGCATTTCCTGTTCATGTCCAAAGCCTGTCTGTTTGCAGAATGGTACGTCTCTGGGGTGTCTAAATGGCAGTAAAAACAACTATAATACAATTTATGGTAGTGTCACAGGCATATGGACCAATGAAGGCTTTTATATGTACAAATTAATTAAGTTACTTGTATGTCTAATCTGTTTTGTTGCAAAAGATACACATTCAGACTTTGTAATGGAGGCATTCACATGCAAATCACACTGAACTGTTGTGCACAATATATCTGCCCATGTGTTGAGGTCTGGAATGACAGACAACTATAAATGGTTATTTTGTACAATGCAACCTTATCTCTTATTCTATGAAGCTGCATCAAGTCAGTGACACAACCTGTAGTTCACACAACCAAAGCCCTGCCCTGTGTTTGGAGACGGTTAATGTGAATTTCATTTCCGTTGAGAAATAACCATAATGCCCTCTTCTGACAGCTCACCATTCAACAGTTTTCAATCTCACTGACAGCACAGGCCAGCTGGGTTTGCTCTTTTCCTGATTTAGAGGAGATAGGAACAGACAGGAGGGGCCTCATAAATAAGATGGATACACTACAAGGGACGGGAAAGCTTTTTCCAGTAATGACTACTCTGACAATATAAATGCTCTGAGAGAAATAGACCGTTTTGACTTTTTGGTCAGGCATCATATGCTTTGAAGAGGATGGGCTCATCTAAAAACTTGGGCAAAAGAAAGTGTATGCCTTTGTGTGCGTGTTGCTGAGGACAGTGTGCCCCTGCTGCTCTTCCTCAGTCCCAATTGTGCTGTCACTTCCTGGGTACCTGGGACTAAACTTGCTGCCACTGTAAAACACAGCCAAGTATCAGAGAGGCAGTTAAGCGTGTGCTAATGTGTCCCAGCCAAGCAACCCAGGGAGGATCAGATTCAGCTTCTGCTTCATCCATTGCATATCACTGCATAATTTTATGCTCTCTTTCTAAATTTGGAAAGCTCTCTGCATGCTTCACTTACCAAAAGTATGCTGCATCACAAAAGTTTCAATATATTACTACAAGATATAGTCCAATTTATGTTTTTTTTTTTTAAATATACTATTGTATACATTTTTTAAATACATATAGTACTTATAAAATAGCATGGCAAAGGAATATGGCAATAATTTAGTACCATGGTATATGTCAAAGTACCGCAATTTTACTGTTTTATGATACCATCAATATAGAAGCCTGTTTTGCTTTATAGCAAACAATAAATAAAGTAATTGTGAGATAAAGTTTAAAATAAGAATTTAAAGGGATAGTTTAACCAAAAAAAATCTCAATTCTGTCAATAATTACCCACCCTCATGTCTTTCCAAACCTGTAAGACCTTCATTCATCTTCGGAACACAAATGAAAATATTTCTGGTGAAATCCGAGAGCTCTCTGACCCTCCATAGAATGCAACGGAACTACCACGTTCAAGGCCCAGAAAGGTAGCAGTTTAATTTGTGCACAAAAAGTATTCTTGTAGGTTCATAAAATAAAAGTTGAACCTCTGATGTCACATGGATTATTTTAACAATGTCCTTACTACCTTTTTGGGCCTTGAAAATGGTAGTTCCATTGCTGTCTAGAGCTTTTCATTTTTTATGAAAAGCTCTCAGATTTCATAAAAAATATCTTCACTAAACGAAGGTCTTACGGGTTTGGAAGCAGTATAGTCAATTTATTTTGCTTTTCTAACTATCCGTGACCCAAATAAAACAGGCCTGTGACACATTTTTTGTCCACCAGATGGAATGAACAGTCTCTACCGGTTCTGTCTCCATGTGTTTCTCTATAGCGAGGAGCTCCCTCTTATAGTGTGAACACAGCAATAATGGCTAAGTGAGAGAACTTACCGTCTCCTGAGGGTCTTTGGCGCTGGGCCTCTGTGGAGTGGGGCTAGACACATCCTCTGTCGGCTGGTCTAGTTGGTTGCAGTCCAGCTGAACAAGCCCCTGACACTCCAAATGACATGTGTAGCTGCAGTCTGGAGACCAGAGACAAACAGGACACACACAGTCACTAACAGCCATGAAGCACACTGACGAACAGTACAGTTTAGAGAGCCAATGAGGGCTGCCAACGCTCTTCCAGCTCCTTTAAAAGAAAAAGGCTTGAAAGGGTTGGAGGAGGACTGGGTCATGTGTTTTATTTACTGTAAATGTCTGTGTCAGCATGAGCGCAGAAGCCTTGGAGAAAATCGACTGGAGCTGGTGATGTTAAACTGACAATCTGCATGTTGCGGACATCTGTCTCAGACACATGCGCTCCACAAACTAGAGACAGCAAAGACGCTTCAGAATGAACAGTGACAGTGTCTCATTTACATTAGACAGAATGTCTGGTGTGTCCTCCATATAAACATTAATTATAAGAAGGAATTCAGTCATGTGCTTGGTTAAAACAGTGCCCTATTCATTCACTCTCAACTGACTTGACCACAAGATAGATGTTTATAAAAGTCAGAAGACCTTATTTCTTTTACTCAGTGCCAACTAACAGCTGTAACCTTTATTACATTGACATCAATTGCGCTTTTTGACATAGTTGTTGTGTGTGGTGCCATCTAGTGGATGTCGCATATAACTACTGCTCCGTTTGCGCAGGACGAAGAGTGATTTATCAATAATTAGATGAGTGAATCTTTTTCTATTACACTTTATTATTTCTTAAGAGATGCATTTTAATAATAATAAAAACCTAATAAATAAACAAATACCTATCTATACTATTTACATAAAATATTAGAATTTAATAACATAATAATAATGATAATATTTAAAAAATAATTATTAAAATAATACAAATTAAGAATTAAATTATACCAAAATTAAAATGAAAAAGCAACTGCTAAATGCATATAATATAATAACTCATTCAAAAGTTTATAATATCATATAATACATATTTATATGTTACTTACATATTTCTATAATATAAAAATATTAAATATTCTCAATAGGGTAATAACCAGGCTTTTCAAGATGAATCGCTAGATGACGCCACTGTGCCAACAACTTCAAAGGTTAACGGAGGCCAATGAAATAAGGTTATTAAAGGGCTGGAACAGACAGCTGCTGTTTAAGTTTCGGCAAGAAACGTTTC
Organism: Barbus barbus; assembly: GCF_936440315.1. Taxonomy (NCBI): domain Eukaryota; kingdom Metazoa; phylum Chordata; class Actinopteri; order Cypriniformes; family Cyprinidae; genus Barbus; species Barbus barbus. The sequence continues at coordinate 14,770,826 of NC_136715.1, read as the reverse complement.
ATTGACACTGGGGTTATTTTTTTCCTCCCATAATTTCCCATCCAGTGAACTTTTTCCACATATTTGTTTTGGAAAGTAGCATTTTTTATAAAAAAGCTGATGCAAGCAGCCCTCATCATCCTAAAATTCCCATTAGCATCATAAAAGAGATAATAAAATGATCTCAGACCAGTGCAGGGAGTAAATTCAATAGCTCAAAAGCACTCTGAGCCACACAGTAACCAAGGAAACGACACTGCACCACTGGATATTCTCCAGCACAGGCTGACTGTGATTTTACACGACATGGTGTCCTGCAGTGAGGTTGCAGTGTCATATATATTCTATAAATAGTCTGTGGCCAACAACACAAAGTGCTTTAGTGATAATGGCATAGAAATGGCTTGTTGTTTTTGCAATCGCATGATAACAAAACGGTATCCGTCTCTCCACACAGCGGGAGTGACAGATGTCAACAGTGAATGCTGATTGATTATCAGTGCCAAACACATTGCTGCTGTCATTGTGGAAGAGCGGGGAGGTGCAGCTCCCTCTGAAAGAAGACTGCGAATGCTAAGAGCCTCTACACTACACCGATAAGTCACATGGAAAATAGACGTCACTTTCGATGGTCTGTCGCCATAACACCAGCAAAATCTAAATCTTCAGGGGAGTGTTGAGCACGACTATGAGAAAGAGTGTCCAAACCAAACAGAATGACTGGAAATGTCAGGAAATGCATTATGGGAGGAGGTGAGGCTTCCGTCCGCTTCTGACTCTCACCTTCAACCTCAGCCTGATATCAACAGTGTGCTTTAATGCAACACCCTGATAACTTTACACAGCAATGACTATTAAATGAAAAACCTGACACGTGCAGCGGCAGTCAGGTGCCATGGGTCATCATCCTGCAAAATGGGTGCCTTCCTTTACATGTGTAAAAAATTACTCCACCAAGAAATGGACTTTTACAATGTAGATAAAATTTTTTTTACAGCTTTTAATAAACTTTTGTATACATTTTAAAAAATGTCATAATGACATTGTCATCTTTTCAAGAAGATAACACTTCAAGGACGAGTTCTTTTAATCACTTGTGAGACAATATTGTCAACCTTCTCACCATTTGACCAGCAAACAACTGATAATCAAAAAGAAACATGTCTTTTTAAAGCATCTTGTAGCTTCATGATATTATGCTCAAGGCTTTTAATGTCAAATCAAACAGGACAACTTTCAACCCCATTAACGTCATTCCTCTTATGCTTCGAAGTACTGACGTATTAATTTAGCTTCAATTCACAATTTATTCATAACTAAAAGTATTAGATAGAAGTGTTTAAAATAATACACAATTTTACTTGAAAATTCACACTATGTATGCATCTTTTGCATAGAATGAACAATAAAAATATGGGTCAAAGACTTTAAAGGCGTTGAAGTTCAGTCAGCAAGTACTGACAAACTAGAAATCAAAACACTTTGATTTCAATAGTATCAGTTTATAGTCTACTCCAGACAAATCTAAATGTCCCAAACAAGATTGGAGGTTTACAACAGCCAAATCTTCTTTGAAACGCTTTAGATGAGTTAATTAGGGCCATAGGATGCTCCCAGAGCCCATGTCTTTATCCTTCAAACTGTGTGCTCACATATGCTCCCCTCCATCATCACATGTCCTTACTGCAGAGCGGTCTGAACCCCCTAAATCTGATTAATCTGAGGAGAGTGCCGCCAACCGCTAATCACGGACTGTCACCTTCTGGGGTTACAGACAGAAGAACTGTAAAGAGATTTAAGAACGTCTTTGTACGTGCTCTCAGTGTGGAGGATTATACAATATGCATGATTCACTCATAATGGACCAGACGGAATATTACTGGCAGGTACCATCATCTGTCTGGAATGTAAAATCACTCCCAAACAAGACGTCCTCAAAAATCAATTAAACTCAATAAAACATCCACATTTTCAGATTAGTTCATTCTATTTCTCAAGTAAATACTATTTAAAGCTCCATTCATAAGTCTGGAAACACTTACAAAATTAGCTTATTTCTTAGTAACAGCTGCTGAAAATGACATACACAAATTACAGATAACATGTAATAACGTAGTATTGATTTTTATTTTATTTTGATTCCACGTTTTAGTGTTTCTATTCTTTTTGAATGCAGTTTTATCATTTTCTGCTGTTATTATGACTTACAAGTGTATTTTTTTTTGTTTTGTGTTTTCAATTTTGTCACTGACAACAGACACAGGAAGAAAAATTCGCATCGTGACAATATTTAAACAATTTCAATTAAAACGTGCTTAAATGGAGGGAGGGCGGAATCGCAAAATATGAACAGTGCAATAATGAATTTTAAAGAAATAAAATCACTAACTAAATAAAAATAAAATAAAAAACACTAAACACATTAAAATTGAAGATGCGCAAATGGAAAGTGTTAATAAAAAACGGTAAACTAAAACATAGAGACTATAGCTTTTTTGTACTTGAGTCCATGTAACCAGTTTACAACAAGTATAAACATGCCTAGAGTTTGCCTTCTAAAAGCTGAAATCCTGATGTCCAGGAAAAAAAATAAAAAAATCTATGCACAATATATTTGTCAAACACACTCATGTGGAGAAAAATCTAATAAACACTCCATATATTTTCCCAGAGGCACATGAACCTGAGAGTATTTGTTTAGCCGCAGAGCCTTACGAACAGAGCGGTCACACTCGTGTTCTCGAGTAATGCTGGGGTCATTGCTAGAGAAACCCCATGGAGAGAGCGTTGCAGCACAGTTTACATAACCTGGAAATGCTGCAGTGCTGCTATAAAACAGGAGTGCTGGTGACAGAGGAGGTCAAACTCTTGTCCTTGTCACATTAAACACAATGTTTATTCGGCCATGTGTGGAATTTCCTCAGTACGAGAGGTCAAATACGCATCTCTGGGCCTGTCCCTTTAAAACATCACTTCCCACTAGAACATAGTCACTCACTTCCTCTTGGAGTTAACCATGTCTGCTGATCAGTAGAAACATTTTGGTTGTTTAGCTGGAAAAGTGTACCAAACTCCCCTCTGATAGCTGGAATGTAAGGGGGAGTTTATAAAGGGAACAAGAACACTGATGCCTTTTTGTCCCTCACACGCCTTCTCGCCTCCTACTTCCTTCTGACATTTCTGATCTCCCCTTCTCTGCCATACATCAGCATTTTTCCACCTCAGCAGTCACAGTTCCTTCTCAGAGCCGCGGCTCAGCTGGACGCACTCTCCTACAACCTCTTTTTGCTCAGCAGCATTTTCTGCCTTTTCTTTCTCTCGGCCAAGTCAGACAACCTGACCCTATAATCTTGCTGTCCATCTTTTCCCATGATTCAAGCATGCCTTTCATAACAAAAGCGAAGTTTCATTGGCTCATTTGGATTTTTGTAGAGGGAACCAGTGTGGTGGCATACAAAAAATGTCATCACTGCACTGCATTCACACACAACATAGTATCATATTCCAACAACCTGGTCCCAGGGGAACCTATCTAAAGGAACCCTGTAATTTAAACCTAAAATAATGTTTTTAAATTATAAACAGACAAAACTCCAATGAAGAGACACAGCAGCAGTTTGACTAAAACACACTGGTTCATTCAAAACATGTGCTAAAATAAAGAACCTTTAGACTCCCATACAATTACCACTCTTTATTAGATGCCTGATGAGTGTGTAGTGTTTTAAAACCTGTATAGCTGTATTATGTCGAGCAAGCATAGACCAACTTTCCCATTCATAGACAACCCTTGGGATAATAGTTCTGGGTAATTGGTGGGTATTTAGTCTGTAATTAATTAAACTGAACAGATCTCTTCTGTTTTAAAAGGGACCACACAACAAAATCTGACCTTTCTTTCCAGCTGGAATTTTGTCCAAATCTCAGATTAAGTTGTGTGCGATTCTGCAATAATTTACTAATTGAAATGCACTGATATTAAAATTAGGGCCAACACTCATAAGCAAGATAATTATTTTAATGTTTTGGCTGTATACAAATATATGGTGATACCAATATTAAAATACAATACTACAGTGTACTGTAAAAAAAAAAAGACAATACTATTTCAGTCTATATACTATTTCATTCAATTTTGTTTAATAATACAAATAAATGAGTGAGTAAAGAGATAAATAAATAAATGAGTAAAGAGATTAAATTTAATCAGTTGTTATAAATGCTACAAGTGTATTTATGCATCACATAATTATAAAGTATGGAAAATGTATATTTATTTTAAGATTTGCTGTTAAGTGTTCTTAAACTATAAGTTTTAAAAATTGGGGACATGGGTATGCACAATCTTTAAAATAGTATATGTTACTGATGTATCTGCATCTGTTACTGTGTCTACATTCCTATTTGCTAATCTATTGATTAATCTGATGTGAGTGAAAGAAGTCAAATCACTTTTTTATCTACCTGGCAGTGACTAAAATTCCCTTCTCACTCCCCTTCACATCACTACATCCATCTATCCATCCTCTCACAGACACGATTGCTCATCCCATTTACACTCATACTCATATTCACACCCATGGTGAAATACATTGTAAACATATAAATGTTTCATTCACATGACATTCAGAAACTACAAACTTTGAGAGTCTTCCTCTCTTTATACTTACAGCATTCCTCTCTTTCTTTTTCTCTGTTTCTCTTTCATGCCTCATTTCATTCCCTTCCTCCTCAGCTTCCTTGTTTCTTTATTTTCCATGTAGACACCCCCACATTAGTGTAGTACTGGAAAAACACGAGCAACCCAAAACAGAAAAGCGACTGAATGTTGTTGCCCCCCCCCCCATCTCCACACAAAAGTACAAACAATCAAACAAATTATGACATAAAAATTATGATGGAAATAGAATTTGTCAAGAAAAATAAATATGTTTATGTTAAATATATGTATTTTATTATATATTGTATTTTTTTTTTCTTTAAAAATTCAACATGTATCAAAATGTTCTTTTAGTTCCTTGTTCTTAGTAGAATACTGCAAGAAAAAAGAAAACATTGTTGATACCCAGGGAGGAATTTCACCCACAGTAAAACAATGTCTGTCACTCTTTGTTTATACCCTATTAAAACATAATGAATAGAAATAGCCCCGATCCCATTAATGCTTAGCTTAGGGAAAGTAAGGCCTACAGAGGTGTAAAGTATCGGCACAGTGAAAATCAGGATGTTTTGTCTTGTGAAGCGTGTGAAAATCTTTTAGACGCTAAAGATGCTGAAAGTGCACTAAAATCCAATTTAATGGATTTAATAAGCTGCACTGGTCAGGTCTCTGCGGTCCTGAGCACATGCCACAGACACAGCCTCACATGTACAGCTAGCTTATTCACAGAGAATGCCAACTTGAGCCTGATCGCAGAACACTGGGTGGGAAATTGTCAATTGAAATTGGAAGCAATTGTGAAGGGTGGATCGCTACTGACAAATAACATAAAGAAGTTTGTGTCTAGTGTTTACTTTGAACACAGATCCTGACAAAGTCTGAATACAGACAGGTTTGTTTAGGGTCTTATCAGCATTTCACAGCCAAGCTTTCACAATCAAGCTCACATGCAAAGATTCAGTGTCAATTTGAGCTGACAGAATACTTCTATACTTCAGTCACATCTATAGTTATGTCAAGTGTAGACATAATGGCTCATTAGATTAAGGTCTTTTGGCCATGTTCACACTTGCAGCTCATTCTGGCCAAGAACAATTTACTTAGAAAAAAAGCAACTGACTAAACAAGTAAAGGGACCAACCACAGGCTATTTAGTATTTATGTGGTGTTTAGCAGGTTTAGGTTATGCTGCAATTTTAGAGAGGAAAATAATTAGACAGGAAAAAAATTTAGGTAGAAACTATTAAATACAAATAATTTTAGTGAAGTAATCGTGTGTGTGTGTGTGTGTGTGTGTGTGAGCGTGTATATATATATATATATATATAGAGAGAGAGAGAGAGAGAGAGAGAGAGAGAGAGAGGGAGAGAGAGGGATTTACATAAATTTACATGCTATAAGTGTTTACATTATTACAGTTGATTGATTGTTTTAGGCATTATTTTGGACTATGAGCATTTGTTCACCTCATTCAAATGCTCAAACTTTAATAAAATGCATTAAAGGGATAGTTCATGAAACTTGAAAACGAAAATTACTCCAAGATTTACTCACCCTCAAGCCACACTCTGTGTATATGACTTTGTTCTTTAAGATGAATACAATCAGAGTTATATTAAAAAGGCAGTGAATGTGTGTGTGTGTGGGGGGGGGGGGGGGGGGGGGGTGTAATAAAGGCCTTCTGAAGCAAAGCAATGTGTCTGTTTATGAAGAATATCCATATTTAAAACTTCTAGCTTAAAACTTCTAGCTCTGGTTTATATATTTAAATATGGATACTCCTCTTACGCAGATCCATTGATTTACTTCAGAAGGTCTTTATTAACCCCTGGAGCCGTGTGGAGCACTTTCTTTCGTCAAAATCTCGACCACTATTCACTGCCATTATAAAGCTTGGAGGAGCCAGGACATTTTTAATATAACTCCGATTGTATTCGTCTGAAAGAAGTCATATACACCACCTAGGATGGATTGAGGGTAAGTAAATTTGGGTGAACTGTCCCTTTAAATCCTGCTTGAGAACTTGAAGTTGGTTATTTACTTCATGACATATAAAATTCACACCGCCCGCTGCTGATTTCTGTCTCACTCAGCGTGTGTCATCCACAGCAGTGTGTCAGTATGTGCAGGAGCTGATGGCTGATGTCATCATGAAGCAGAAAGGGTGAGAAAAGTGCTGCCGTCATCTCATGCACTCGTCAACTCATAAGCATTTCCGAGACTAAAAAGGCTCATATTTGCCAAACAGCTTTAGTGCTAATTGGATTGGCCATGACTTAGAAAGTGAAGTCTACTGGGAGTTAAGAGCCAGATGTGACACCATTATCAGAGCACTCAATCTGTAGCTCTGCATTTTCACTTTAAATGTTACTATAGGCTACATGTCCATGTCAATAAATGAGTACTGTTATGAAAACTTAAGCACACGGGCCATCACCTTCACACGTGAATCCATCAATCTCCACTTTCTTTGAAACTTAGAAAAAGAAGAAGTGTCATCAGTGTAGCTTTCTTTTTATTCAAGTATGATACTAACTTGCACTAAAACAGATGCCTTTTTATTCATTAGGCTGGTGTACTGTATCCCAGTCTCCGTCTACTCAAAGAGGCATTCCGGTCTAGATCAATGGGAAATTCAATTTCAACTCCCTTGGCTTCTGATCAAAACGTCATTTTGCCAAAAACAGCACTGAGATCAAATTCATCCACTGATGCCTGCACGTCTAACTTGAAATAGAGACGAGAATCCGTATGATATGATACATTGGGTCAAATGGATTCCACAAACACAACGTAACACAGACAAACTTAATACTAATATTAATAAGTGGTGCTTTTTAGGAGAAGTATTAAACTTCAGTACTTATATCAATGTGCTACATGAATGATACCTCAAACTGGGTGGTTTATTATTCTGTTACTTTGTAAGACACCCTGAATATCACCCCAAACCTCCAAAAAACCTCTAGAAGAGATCACTCAGAAATCTCAGGCATCTACATAGCAACATGTTTTCAACCATTTAAAACAGTGAAGCAGCTGCTTAACACCCTTTCAATCACCCACCACACTTGAGCAAATTTGAGTCATTTTGTTTAGAAAATGTAAATTTAGGATCAGGAAAAATTGGTGTTGAAACAGTGGCTCTAGCACAACAAAGAATTATCCTGACTTCACTCCATGTATATGCATGATTACATTGCACTCTGTCTACCTGGTTTACTGGCACGTTCCAGAACCACAGAAGCTTTTAGTGGCTGAGTTACAGATCAATGTCTATTCAACACATGAATGGACAACAATAGATACAACATAAGAGAGAAAAGGAAACCCAGAGGGAAAGAAAGAGACCAAGAGAACAGGAAAGGAGAACGAGAACGTGATGCGGCAACAAGAACAGAACAAGGCTATTTAAGGAAGGTGAAAGCCACTGCGGAGCTCTGTGACTGAAGCCTAATTGGACAGGTCTAGTCACAGAGGATACAAGTACATTAAGGTCGAGTCTCACATTGACTTACTAACCCAAACCCCATTCTATCTCAGCCCCTGTCCACATATTTGTCATCTCTCTGACTTAAGTTACCTGATAACACGAGAGTCCCGCTACTGCTGGAGCGCCGCAACATGCGGAGACCCTCGGACCAGGAGCGGGACTTGGGCAGGCGGCGGAAGAAGCGTCCCAGGCGCTTGGAGACCTGTCCGAAGCAGGCGCTGGCCACCGCCTCCTCCGTCCTCATCTCCGGCAGCATGACCGCCGCTATCTGCGGCCTGTGGCGGCCATGACCCCAGTGCCACCACTGCGTCCCGCTCCAGGTGCCAGTCCGTGAGCGGCCTCCGTCCCAGTTGGGGCTGGGCGCCTGCGGCTCCGTTGCGTTGTGGTGTGGGCTCCCTGCGCCAGTCGCTCCTGTGTGTCCACCATCGCAGGGCTGTGCTCGGTTTTGTGTTGTGCACTGAACGCCCCCCCCCTCCTCCCTGCCTTTTTGCCACCCTGCACCCCTACCCTCTGACACAATTGCCCCCTCCGCTGACTGGTGGTACTCTCTCTCCTGTTCTTGTCTCTCTGCGTCCGTGCTCCTGTTTTTCTCACGCAGTGCAGAACTTGTACCAGCTCAGACTGCATCCACTCATCCTGCTCTCTGCAGCATGTTTTTCACTGAATCCTTAAAGGCACAGCCGCACTGCTCTCCTGCCTCCTACTCTCTTTTTCCTCTCCCTCCCTGTCCTTCTCCCTCCATCTCGATCGATCCGTCAATCTCTCTCTCTTACTCCTTCAATGCCTCGCTCCTGTCACTTTGTGCCATCGTGCCGCTTCCTGTGTGAGAATACAGTCCCACGCTTGGAGAAACCTGTTGTCCTGAAGGACGTCTCAAGTTTTGAACACATTAGCCCTCCACTCCCCACCTTCCTCGTTTCCTCTCGTGTATATCTATAAATAAAGAGAATTCGGAGCAGTGTCTTGCTCCATTTCTCTCAACAACAACTATTACAGCATCAATGAAGGTTTACTGATAACCTCAATAAATTACCTTGCCCTCATGTGCACATTTTTCAGTTCAGACATTCAGATGTTAGATTTTCCAGAAATTAATGCATATTAGTGATACCTAATACCTCATATTCCAAATTAGAGATTCAGAGGTTTGGTTATGCCAAATTAGCTAATACCTAAATACTGCACCTTATATTTCAATTTAGAGATTCCAAACTTTGATGATGCATAAATAAAAGCATATTAATCATCACCAAGCTCATTAATGCACCTTATATTCAGAGGTTGGATTATCTAAAATTAAATGCATTTTAATGGCCTAATATCAATTTCAACATACCGAGGTTTGGTTATCATATAATAAAGCATATTATTGATTAAGGCTAATATCAAAAAGCTCATTAATGCACCTCATATTCAAATGTAGAGGTTTAGAGTTTGGATTTTCCCAAAATACATTCTGAATGATCTAATAGCTCAATAATGCACCTTGTATGTCAATTTAGAGGTTTGGTTATCATAATTATTGATCTAATATATCAATAAGTATATTAATGTATCTCATATACCAGTTTAGAGATTCAGTGGTTGGATTATCCAAAAAAAAGTATTTTAATGATATAATAGCTCATAAATTTACATTTTACATTTACATTTATTCATTTAGCTGACGCTTTTATCCAAAGCGACTTACAATTGCTATATATGACAGAGGTCGCACGCCTCGGGAGCAACTAGGGGGTTAAGTGTCTTGCTCAGGGACACATTGGTGTCTCACAGTGGATTCGAACCCGGGTCTCTCACACCAAAGGCATGTGTCTTATCTACTGCGCCATCACCACCCCACCTCATATTCCCCCACCCAATTCACCACCCCACCTCATATTCCAATTTATAGATAATACATCTCATCTGCATCATGAAACAACTGATTTACATTTATAAAGCAAAACTTGCCCCATTTAATCAAATAATACCCCTGTGTTTAGCCAAAACCTAGAACAAATAGCAAGCAATATAATAGATGGGGTGGCACATTTCCTGCTGTCCTCACCCCAGGTCTCCCAAAAGAGAGAGTGAGTCTGAGAGAGATAGAGGTAGAGAGAAGTAGCCAAGGGCAGCCTAATTATAGCCTGAGATAACTCCCAACGGTTCTGTCATACTTTTGCGTACTCACTCCTCCTGTTCAGCAATAACTGCCCCGTACACCACATCACAGACCTCATTAACACATCTTTACTTCACACACGCATGAAACACAGCCCACTCTACATCTCCAACTCAAACTGACTGCCTGATACTAATATCAAACCAATGAAGCCTTCATGCACTAGCTGCCTATCCAACCTCTGAATACTGTGAAGTCACAGTACTCAAACAGGAAGTGATGATTTAACAGGCCCAGTCCATCTGTCGCTTGAGGTGAATGTTGTATTCAGAAAGTAGACAAAGCTTCTGCTGTTTAACCGTGCATTTCAACAAGGATAACTGCACACATAAACACTAAAACATCTACAACATGAATTACATGTTTTCAATGGGTTTCTGTGGTGCACCCAGTCAAATTTGTGCCAGGGGTTTGATTTAGTTTGTAAAATTGAGAATTGGGGAAGTAGCCAACTTGATTTACAAGTTTTCACATCTCAGTTTCCATTTCAGTTGAAAGAATAGACGGCCAAGTATAACGCAGACATCTCATATTTCTCTCCTAATAAGTTGAAGTGTAAATGCTAATATTTAAGAACTTTTTTTTTTTTAAGTTTATGGCTGAATCCAGAGCTTCCAAAGGTCGGAAAGTAAACAACACATTACATCTATACCCAGCAGCATCCCTTTACCTCATCAAGGCCAAAAAGAAAACATTCCTCTTTCTAGTATAACAGTGTGTCTGAAACTTTTAATTAAAAATCAATCTGATGTCTGACTGGCATCCATAAACTATAATCCATCTGCAATATGGCTAAAAACTGTTTTACTCCAGCATGGATTAAACTCATAGATAGACAGGCAGCGTCCCTCCATTGCAGACGGATATGTGCTGAATTGGGTGGGGGAGGTTGCCAAAAACCCAGCCAGATTAGACAAATAAAGCCAGACTGAAGGAGAGGGAGAGAGCAGGTAAGACTGATGCTTTGAGACAGGCCCATGCAGTAAGAGACGCTTTTTAAAACACTCAGTAACTGAGTCACACTAGCAGGGAGGTGGAGGCTACCTGAGGAGAACTCACTCATTCTCCTTGACTAAACCTTGAGACCTTGTTTAAACCTGTTGTGACTCAGCCTAACACTTATCCATCATATAAAGGGAATATAATTCTGAAACAGAACTTTATAATGGCAGTACTAAACACAATGGAGCATGCCTTTTACAATCTGTTTAGCCATGCATTTGGGCAATCGAAGACTAATGAGAGGTTTCAGGTTTTGACAGTGTATGTTGACTGAGCAAGAAAGAGCTGCCTTTGAGGAACATTTTATTGTTCAAAGGATATTCTTTTATCACTCAGGAGATTTCATAGAGATTCCAGATATGTTTCTCATAAAAATTCCTTGAATTTTAAATGGGACTATTAAACTAAAACCATGCTACACCAACAAAACAAAACGTAAATGTTAGATCTGATAGAAATAGCTCCTTTAGCAACAACTGTTACTACTTTTTATAGTGTATATATATACTGAATACCACAGATCAAATAATCTAGGAAGAATCTGTTAATAAATGTTTGAAGTCATTTTTAAATGTCGTTTCTTATTGTATATTTTTGTATTTTGGTTTCTTGGCGAATGAGTGAAGTGCAAGACTCTGACACTATTCAGAGACTATTAAAGGGATAGTTTATCCAATAATGACTTTCTTTTTCTGAAGAACACTTTAAATTCCTTTTTTCGTCAAGGAAAACATCTGAGAATCAGTTGACTTTAGCAAAAGTCTCCATTTGTTCTTTTATGAATTGTATTGTTAAGAGAAACAATTGATTTATTAAAGAGACCTCATTTGTGATTTTTCTTTCCTTTAGGAGAGAGTATGAGCGCAAAGGAACTGTTTATAGGCGAACGTAACCACTGATGTTCTCTGACTGCCTCTTTCATTCAGTGTGTATAATTATGGGCTGCGTGCACTAAAATGGTGATCTGCAGTAGTCAAGATGCTCCATCTTTAGCCCGTCTGCACCACCGCAACCTCTTAAATACACCATTTCCCAGCATGCTCCAAGACACTTCTAAGCAAAAAAGCAACAATTACAAACTACAATGTAGTGCTTTACCCATGAGTGACTTCTGGTCATGTGCAATAACTCTGCTAGGGGCATCTCAACATACTAGAGAAAAGAAACCAGTGCTTATGGTGAAGGCATATCAGGACATGCTCATGGAATGCTACACAAAACCCCCATGAACTGAAAAAGGCAAAATTTAGAATTTGGAAATCCCCAGTGTATCCCATTCTGATTGTTAGTGACAAACCACAACAAAACTACCAGGAAAATTTACACCCAACCCTGGCATTTACAATAAAGTTTGAGGAGAAAGAGGAACACGTGTTTAAAACTCCTGCGGTTTCAATGAAAATAGTGGAACTCTATGAAATGTGATAAGGAGCTTCTGCAAACTCACTTTCATTGCTCAGGATGGGAGAGATACAACATTCTGCTCGACTGACTGTACTGTTCCTTTAAGTACAGTTCTGTTATCATTTACACACCCTCATGTTGTTCCAAACCTGTGCGACTATCTTATGCAAAATGCATAAGAAGATATTTTGAATAATGTTTCAACTGTTTAAATCAATACAATGGACCCACTGGCTTTTATTGTATGGTCAAAAAATACTAGAAAGAAAGGTTTTTTTTTTTTTTTTAGGTGACCTATGCCTTCAAAGGGACTATTTATATAGAAAAATAATAAAGGAAGGACTAAGGGTTAAAGAGAGGCCCAAATTTGACTTTCCACTGCACTGGAAGGGCAGAACAGTCATTGGGGTTAAATGTATAATCCTAGAATCATCCCCAACTTCTAAATGACACACTCCATAAAGCCGTTCACTGCAGTACCTTTTCCAAAAGAGAACTGCTGACACACTGCTAACTCAGCAACGCTTTACACATGCACACACACATACACGAGCAAACAGATGCACCATGAGCACACACACAAAACTAAACACACAAAGCACAGGCTGAACCTTATGTGCTCAGGGTGTATTTGGGTAAACTCTTTCATTTCAGATCACGGTAGGACATTCTAGCACTGTAAGAATTTAATCTCTCAAACAGACTGTGTTGCGGAGCTTTTTTTGAAGCTATAACATCATTCTGTTCTACATCATTCACAGATCTATTTCTGTATCTGTAAGCAAAAATTTAATGGAATTTGATTTTGGTTCTCCTTTACAAATCCGTCCCAAGGAAGTTTTATTTATAACAGAAGGTTTTGTTATACCAGCCCTTTAAAAGCAAGTGAATTAGCTGAAATGCATAATGGGACAGTGGAGTGCAACAACAGCAATACCAGAGCAGAGGCAAAGCATGCAAAGAGAGGGAGCGAGACAAATCCAAAATAATTCAAAAAGGCTTATTGGATCCCACTTCAGATTCTTACTTTAATTTATTTAAAAGGCAAGTGTACCTTACTCACATGCTTCAAATGTTTCTCCTTCCTATCTCCAGTAGGGCTTGGCGATATATCTCATTCAATATATCGCCCAGCCCTAAACTCCAGACAATCAGAGACCTCTAGAGTGACAGTACTTCATTTAGGAATCCCCAGGGATCTGGAGGGGGTCGTCAGATATCCCCCTTTCCCTTCCCCTTCATATACAACTAATCAAAAATGACAAATAACGAAACAGAAAAACAAATAATGACCTCTGCTGGGAACTCCCCCCTCATCCTCCGTAAACCCTCCACATGTATCAGCATGCTTTATCTTGATTAAACATACACTACTAGAAGTTCCCCTTCAGCAGAACAAAACAAACACTTGTGTACTTCAGAAACACTCATGTATATGGACATTCCTCAGTGTATCTCTCTTCCATCAACTCATTTTTCTTTCTTTTTTAGCCATCTCATGGTTTTGGTTTTAAAAGAATGCTGAACAGTTTTTTAAGAGATTTTTGCATTAGAGATTTTTCCCTCTTCCTCACAATTTAAACACTAATCAACCTTTTAAGTTTAGAGAGTCTTTTACGTATGCTGAAAACATACAACAAATGAGCATAAAGATTTATCTATCTACCTTTAAGTCCATCCATCCATCCAACTTTTTATTCATCTGTATCTGTCCATCAATCCATTCAACTAAATTTCAATCCACCTAATTATTTATCCATTCGTCCAACTATCTGTTGATCCTCGAACCACTCGTCCATGCATCCCCCTACATTCATCTATTAATTCAGCCATCCATCCCTCCATCTATCTATCTATCTATCTATCTATCTATCTATCTATCTATCTATCTATCTATCTATCTATCTATCTATCTGTCCGTCTGTCTGTCTGTCTATCTATCTATCCATCTATATTCATGTTTCCATCCGTCAATCCATCCCTCTGTCTATCTATCTATCTGTTGCACTCCCTTCCTCCAACTATTCACCCATTCATCAATCCATCCATCCATGCTCCATTCATCCAACCCTCTAGGCCTACCTATCTATCTCTATCTATCCGTATTTGCACATTTATCCATCCAGCCCTTCATCTGTTTCCATCAGTATAATTCATCCATCCATTCTGCATTCACCCAGCCTTCTTTCTATCCATGCTTCCCTCAGACTTCCCCAATCTTCCGCCTGTTCATCTATCCATTCATCCCTCTGTTTATCTAAGGTAAGGTGAGGAGAGGAGAGACAGCGGTCACTTACTTTGACACTTTAGAGCAGCGCTGCTGATCTGGCGATTGCATGCATCGCACCAGTCCTGGCTCAGCCGTCTGGAGCTGAAGATGTGGCCCTCTCCCCTCTCTGCCTTCACCCTCGGGTCTCTCTGGTTGAAGATGGACCATGCCTCCCTCCTGAGAGGCTCGCTTCGCATCTTCACTACTCCTGACCTTGCCTGTGTCACCTTATCGATCGCCAGTCCTTCCAGTTCGTCTGTCGAGCAGCTGAAGTTTGACCGCGCCGAGGGATTGCGAACTTCTTGTGGGGATGAAGACGCATGGATCTTTGCCGTGTCCTTCGCCGAGCTTCTCCGGCTCCCGGCACTGTGTCTGCGAAATATCCCGTTATTATTGTTCGCGTTCTCTCGGTCCATGTCCATAATCGGTCCGTCCATATTACTACGTGGCGAGCCGCCACGGCTGTGTGATGCTGCAGGCGGCTCGTGATTGAATAACGCGAGCGATGCTGAGACTGCGGCTCTCCCGCTGTCCATATCATTCGCTCTGTTTCGCGTGATCTTGTCCAGCGACCATTTACGCGTGAATTTCTTCCTGTCGCTCGACTTCAGTTTGTGGAATAGTTGCTGATCCGAGTCGAGGTGGTGTTGCGCAGGGTGCTGTCCTAAAGTGACGGACGCCATGTCTTTCGGCTAAGAGTTGTATGTGGGCAGAATACAAACTAAACTGAAGCGCCAGCGGCGAGTGACGCGCGCACTGAATCAGCTGCGCGCTTTAAATGTCACTGGCTGCGCGAACCTGCCCCTCACTTCTGTTATTGCACTAAACATTAGAAGAAAGAGAATTTTAAAAATGCCAAGACTGCCCCCACAAACTCATGATTTTATCGATCACGTGTTATTCCACTAAATATGAGAAACACCATGAAGGCATGAATAAACTTTGACGTCACTGTAATTGGGTTTATAAGAATCTCGTTTACTGTCCAACTCAGTTGCTGTAATTGTTTACATTTATTTTGTACAGATGAATATTCTCATTTCAAATATATTTGTAGTGTGCATTTTTATAACCATTTATACATCATCTATAGTATATATTGTAAAATCTGAAATATAGCCTACATATACATGCCACACATTACATGACACGTGTAGTTTAATGTATTATATTTACATTAAAATGATAACGCTTGTTATTAGTACAATTTTTTAAACAAAAAATTATTTTCACCAATTGTGTTCATGTATTTATTAGCGCCATCTGTCAAGTACCTCACAAAACAGAAGTGAAGACGTTCAAAACAACAACAACAAAAAGTTAACAAACTGGCAAAAGGAAAGTTGATACAATTCCATTTTAAGTCAAACATATGCAATATTTGACAGTGAAACACAGCGTGGTCTCTGTGAGATCACCATAGTTTCCCCAGAGTGAGGAATTCCCCTGAACTCACACTCAGTAAGGTGCCCTCAGAACCCAACAAACACATCTTTCACTTTCCATATGTGACCCTGGACCAGAAAACCAGTCATTAGGGTCAATATTTTTGAAATTGAGATTTATACGTGATCTGAAAGCTGAATAAATAAGCTTTCCATTGATGTATGGTTTGTTATGATAGGACATTATTTGGCCGAGATACAACAACATTTGGAAATCTGGAATCTGAGGGTACATACTGAGAAAATCACCTTCAAAATTGTCCAAATGAAGTTCTTAGCAATGCAGATTACATATCAAAAATGAAGTTTTGATATATTTACAGTAGGATATTTACATAATATCTCCATTGAGCATGATTTTTACTTAATGCCCTAATGATTTATTAGTATAAAAGAAAAATAGATAATTTTGACCCATACAATGTATTGTTTGCTATTGCTACAAATATACCCCAGCAACTTCAGACTGGTTTTGTGCTCCAGGGTCACATATGATCTGTAATACAGCAAGGTATTTGTCTATTGACTCTTGTCAGTATTTGCAGGATGATAATATTTGGAGTCATTTGTACAGTTCACACATTGTCAAATAAACAAAGCCTCCTCTAGAGCTCCATGCTGTGTGATACTCTGTTGTGATCAATAGACTAATTAAATAAGTGCTATTGCACAGTTATCTCTCAAAAACGAAATCAATTACAAAGCAGACTGAACTTTTCTCTCTTTATCCCATGACTGTGCAATAATTACACCATTATTGTCAGCTGAATGCACTGTGCCATCAATATTTAAGTGTCATAAAAACTGCTGTAGTAGTTAAAACAGACCTATATTTCTATTTTCTTGGCAGTTAAAGTCAATACTACTAGATTGCATGAAGATAAAATGCAGTAGCTACATGAACACTGAATCTGAGAACTATGACTTTTGTGATTCATATCAAATCAATCAAAGTGCAGTTTTAAACATTCCTGTTTTCCATTAATCTGTCATAGGACAGTTTCAGGGACTCGAGACCAGTCATAACTCAATTTGCGCTTTGCACATCAGTAGACATCATGCAATTTCAGCTGCCTGCCCTGGTAACAACCATTACGCCATTAATCTGTTCTTTATGGTTCAACCAAGGATTTTTTTTAGATGTTTTGTTTTACTTTCCCTTTAGCTCACAGGTCCAGGCTCTGTAAATATAAATATTGTTGTGCATTCTTTGAGGTGTTCATGGTCTGTTGGCTTGAGGTACTTTTTTCTCCACTGGCAGTGTAGCGGTAACTTCTGCAAGGCTTAAAAAGATGTCGTCTTGTTAAATTTGAAAGGATTTTCTACACAGAAATGTTGGTTGTACACAAAAACATTCACAGCTAAACACCATACAGTACCTTTCTATCATGTTGTTGTTATTCTGTAGCTCTCGTGCCACAGCCTCCATTTCATCCTTTAATCGGTTCATTCTGGAAACAATTTGTATTTTTATTTATTATTTGGAACTGATAAATGCTGTGTCATCTACAATGCAATGACATACTTGAGAATCATGTGCTCATCTTTTTTCGGTCCATCCACCCCCTCAGCGCCTACAGGCTGCTGGAGAGCTCTAAGAACAGCTCTGTCCAGAACCTGCAAAGATGGAAAGGAACATGGTCAGGATGCTCTATATCCAAGCTATGCAGAATAGTATGTTAGGTTTAGGCAGAAGGAGAGGATCATACCTGACGCCCTGACATGATTAGACTCTCCTTACTTATTTATAGACCTGGGCAACGAATATTTAATCAAATTTTTAATCGCAATTAATCGCGTGATCTTTCTGCAATTAATCGCATTGTTATGCACAAAATTCAATAATGAATTCAAATGTAGTGTATTGTGCACTTTTTCCATTTAAAAGTGTTGCTATATGAACACAAGTGCAATAACATTTGGTCTGCAAACATTAATTTGATTACTGTAATCAAATTAAATGGTAAAATGAATGCCCTGCAGTGGCAAAGCTTTGAAGTTTTTATAAAAAATACTTTATAGTTTGCTATAGAAAAACAAGTTATGCTCAGAGTCCAGAGCCTCGATCATAACATTATCCCCAAGTTTTCCAGACAAGGCTTGAGCCTAGTCCTAGACTAAAATCTAAGTCTTAGCTGTTTCAGCTGAAATATATCTTAAAATATATCAGTGCCTTTATTTTGTCTCAAGGTGCACCCCAGTAATGTTTTTTTCTAAGCATGTTTATAAAAATTATTTAAATGTCCTAATTGAACTCTGGCCTAATCCTGGCTTAGTGTCTAAGCCCTGTCTGTGAAACAGGGCCTATAACAGGCACCTTCCTAATAGAGACCTGGGTCATTGGACCCAACGCAGTAGAGTGCGGCGCGGGACAACACTCGATGGGCGAGAGAGGGTGCAGGCGGGTAGAGACTTGTGTGTGCGGGATGAGGGAGAACAAGGGTGTACTCACACTAGGCAATCTTAACCGTTCATTTAGCCGGCCCTGGCTCGGTTGGAAGAGGTGGGCCAGGCTCGGGCGCGGTATGCATGTAGTGTGTGAGCGCTAACCATGCCGGAGCACAGAACTTCTGATACGTGCAGCATGATTGGGTGTACCTTTCTGAGCAGCAAAGGTGATAGATCTGTAAAGCAACATATTGTGAGAGGGCCGTGTGTTAACGTGTCCCAAACGATTCAAAATAATAAACCACAAAGTTAATAAAAGCGATGCACTCCACTGCGCTTCTCTGGTGTCTTCACATGCTATCGGAAACTTCCTGTTTCCCACTTATGAAGTCGTGAATACGAGCATGTTGCAGTCTTTTCTGTTAAAAATAACAGTGAACAGAGGTTTATGAATGTTGATGCCCATCCCAAGCCAGTACTGATCAACATCCCACCCCTCCTGTGACCCATGGTTTGTCTGTATGTATTCAGAGCCAGTGAGCAACGGGCTTTCATAATAATAATAATAATAATAATAATAATAAAAATAAAACTGTGTTAATGCCCGATAATATAATTGTCGGTACTAATTAATTAATGTGTTAACACGATAATGACATGTTAAGTTGCCCAGACCTGCTTATTTATTCATTCATTCTGAACTGAGATATTTACCTAGAAAGAGTTTGCACAAAAAACAACCCAAAAAAAAAAAAATCATAATGAAATGTAGCAGTAGTTAAGGTCAAAACTAAGGTCAAAATAAACAATAACCACTGTGAAAAATACAAATCTGCCCTAACAGACATTATTTTCAGATGAGCTTGAGCCCAGAGTTGGTCAAAATTTATTGTGCAATTTTAACAGAGGCCATGTGAGGAAAAACACAAATGTTCACTTTAGATGGCATTAAAATTAGAGTCTGTGAAACACAAAATTGCTCTAACCTCCTCAGGGATAACTAGTTATACTTGAAAAGGGCTGAACAGCCTTGATTAGACAGTCCTTATTGATTTGAATAATTATCATTTAAAATTGGAAGTGATGCAAGTTCAACTTGGAATTAATTTGACTTAAAATTCATAATGACTGTGCACAAGGCTGCATAATGAGAAATTTAGCTGTAGTCATGCTATATAACTAAAGTCAACACAAATAAGGAAAACTGCTGTAAAAATGTAAGTTCTGCCCTCACAGACATTCTTTTCTTTGGGATCGAGCCCAAAGTAAGCCAACATGTTATTTGCCAACTAATTTGTTGTGTCATTTTTAAACTGCCTTGTTCAACTTTGGACAAACGTTTTGGAGTGAGTCTGTGAAACACTAAATTTAGCTAACCTCTTTAGGGATGACTTGTCACGCCTGAATAGGGCTAGAGACAGACGGTGTGTGTCTTTTGTGGAAAAAAGAGGGCTGACCTTGTTCTGCTGGGCCTCACACACATGCAGATCCCCCATCCTCTGGCGGAGGACAACTCCAAAATGCTCTAGACTCGTCTGAATCTCATAAAGAACCCTGCAGAAGCAACATTCACATGGTCATCTGCGACTGCTTTTTTGCTGCTTTGACAAAACACCTTTCACAGTAATAAAATGTGTATCAAATATGTTTGACATTATAGGGTCCATACATAATGAGTATTCTCAGTCCATGTGACCTCTGTCATACCTGTTCCAGTTGCCAGCAGCCATCAGAACATCCTGATATTTCTGCAAACAGTCATCCTTGTATAAACTCTTGACCTTCTTTATGTATGAAGACAGATTGAGCCTGAGCAGAAAATAGTCATTTCTCAGTTTAATCACCGTGAGAACGGACACTCATTCAAGATGCTCCTGGTGTTTAATACTTACTTCTCAAACTTGTGAATCTGTTCGTCATTGTAGCTGAGCTCTGGGACAGAAAGAGAATAAATTAATAGCAGTCAGAGGACTCAACCTCAACCCAAAACCGTAGTTTTATTTCTTTGTGACTGCTCAAGATAAGCACTATTTTAGCTGACTGGCTTCTCTGCAGAGTCATATCTAACATTATCAATGCAGCCAGGCAGAAAGGGGGGTTATATTCTTCTGTCTCCATGCTTGCCTGTCTGGAATGGTTCTTGCTGTCAGATAAGGCAGCACAACAGTGCCTCCCTTCCCTGCAGCGCAGTACTGAGAACTAATCTGACTAATCTCAGCACTGGCTCCACTCATCAAAATCCAAATTTTGCTTCAGACATGCGAGGGACAGAAATGGGTCACTATCTAATATACAGTAAAATCTCACAGTTTGGTGAATTTTCGCTAAGCTTCCAGAAACCATGACTTGCTGAGAAGAACATTTATCAGGGGTTTAAAGTACATAATCTGCAGAAGCTCAGAAAGAGTCCTTTGACAGCTGTTGTACTGTAGATTCATCTGTAATTTGTTATGTCATATTAATGAGAGAAAAAACATGCATCCAATTACTTCCTGTCATTTTGTCTTTGCAGTACTGTTGATGTACTGCAACAATCTTCCCCAATAAAACCTCCATCTTCTGGATGCTGCATTAAGTGGAAGAAAAAATAAATGTAATTATTGACATAGGATTAAAATTTAATAAATACATTTTATTTATATAATAATATATTATCAATTTTGTTATAACTTTCCATATTAATATGCAAATGTACAGATTTTAATCAACCATCAGAAGTATACATTTTTATTTATTGATATTTTGGAAACAATTCCTAATTAATAAATGCTTATATTTTTGTTTATGTTATATACGTGATAATATGTGATGTTTATTAATGAATTCAATTTACAGAATGAGTTAAATCAACATTTGGACAAATGCTGTGCTGAAATGTTTTACCATGTTATGGCACTGCAAGATAAATATATCTATAATTTTCAAGTTTACGTTCAAGGTTTTTCAATCAAAATAAAATAAGAGAGAGAAAAAAGAAAAATCCCTTGGCACCAGGATAATGATTTTATACGGTCATGAATAAGTTTTAAAATAGTAAACTATCATTTTCCTCCAAATTATCCTAACAGGCTGTGTTACCTCTTATCCTGGGCCAGCGAATCAGAGTGTTTAGACAGCATCACATGCAAATGCTGTAGTTGATTCTGGAACTCTCTAACTCCACTGCCATACATCCTCTGCAAATCCTCTTCAATCTACACACAATGATAAACGTCAAGGATGCAAACTATTGTGTGCTCTAGTTCATTTATTCAATATACATTTAACAAAGCACAACTCTCACCAGTGGGATTTTTTTTTTATTGTCTACAAAGTCTGGAAACTCGTGTGCAAACCTCTGAGCACTGGTTGGGAAGAATCAAGAGACATCCATTACTAAATACCTTACTACATATACCCCCGGTTTCATAAGGTTTAGGCCTAATCCCAGACTAAAAATCTGAGCTGTTTCAATTTAAAGAAACTTGCACTAACCGATCTTAAAACATGTCAGTGCCTTTGTTTTGTCTCAAGATACACATCAGTATTGTTTTTTTAAAGGCATGTTTATAAAAAGTACTTAAATGTCCTAATTGAACTATTGCCTAATCCTGGTTTAACCTAAACCATCTGTGAAACCAGGCCATAAGGCTTATTAAACTAGATTAAGCATTAGATGCATGATACCATATAGTAAACTAAAACACAAATTCAGTCAGTATCTCACTGGTGGATTCTTACAATAGATGAAGATGCTCCTCAGTGCTGATAGAAGAAAGCAGCTTCATATTCACCATGGCAATCCTGTGTGCCACATTACTACATTCAAAACCGGTGTTTTCACTGAAAAGTCAAGAATATTGTTATTGGACACACTAAAATGTCAAGAACAGGTTTGGTTTTCTTGTTGCAATAATTATCAGGAGACTGACTCATGCAAAATAGTGATTATATAAGAGCTCACATGTAGCTATAGAACCCCTGCAGAATCAGTTCCCTGTACTTCTGGAGTGAGCGGGCTATCCGCAGGTACTGATGGATGACCCCGACAATGGTCTTTAGGAGGAAAAAAAATAACAGGACACAGTGTGAGGCTCAGTGATAATGGTGTTATAATGTTCACCAAAAATAAGCACCGAGATAAAAACTAAGAGGCTTGCTTACTTTGGAGAAGGTGTAATCTGCCATGACGTCAAACTTCGTGGGCATCACAGGGGCCTCAGCTACAGAAAAATGAAAATAGAAGAAAAAATAGAGACAAAGTTATCTCTGTAAATGTTGCCAATTTATTTGTAATACTGAAAACAAACTTGAGACTTCAGGGTTCATACAATGGCTCACAAACTTGGCTTTTGTAACACACACAAAACACATTTATTATGTACATACGTTCTTTGTATGGATGGCCTACTAGTTTCTCTGGTCGTCGGCTGATGAGAATGATAGGGCGGTCTGGAGTGGTGGGGGGAAGGTTCACTACTTTCATGCTTGGCTCCAATATGAGAGGATGACCCTGAAAAAGGTACTGTTGAACTGCCGGTTCAATTCCAGTTTGGGCCTGAACATCCTCAAACAAAATTGAGACCCTTGAGGATAACAACAACAACAAAATATATTGGAATCACTGTGAAAAGTAATTCAACCTTATTCATACTTATATAATTGACTTTAAATGACCATTTGAAAGTGAAAGTGATGTGACATACGACCAAGTATGGTGACCCATACTTGGAATTTGTGCTCTGCATTTAAGCAGTGAACACACAGCAGTGAACACACACACACCATGAACACACACTCAGAGCAGTGGGCAGGCATTTAGCCCAGGGAGCAGCAGAGGGTTCGGTGCCTTGCTTAAGGGCAACCTAAGTCATGGTATTGAGGGTGGAGAGAGCTCTGTACATTCACTCCCCCCACCTACAGTTCCTGCCGGACCTGAGACTTGAACTCGCAGCCTTTGGATTACGAGTCTGACTCTCTAATCATTAGGCCACGACTTCCCCTTGGGGACCTACATCCAAATGGCATCTGTTTTTACAAAAAGAACTAAAGTTTCCATATACAGTCAGCAACCTAAAAATGTATTGGGCCACATTTGAATGAAGTTGCATGGAGTACTTCACCCATAGTTGCTGTAGAGAAGAGATCAGAAATCTCTTCTCGAGGAGCCCACATACGTGTTATGAAAGTGGATGCAGATGCTGTGTGCTGTGGCCTGCTGGAGAGAGAAGATGTGGACCGTGATGCGGTGCAGAATATCAGTAGTGGCAGCAAAGAACTGGATGAAGCCCCAACATTTCTCCTGATTGGCCTCTAGTATGCTGGCCAACACTGGGACCAGCTGGGCCCTTAAACCCCTGTGAAAAAACATAGCCGTTGGTCATGTGCTACCAAGAGGCTTCAGTTTTCAAAGAACTATCAAGGATTTCTTTCCAGGAAGTTATTCATGATGAATAAAAGCATGAAACTGAAATGAGTCACAAAAGATGCCTATTTTTAATTTGACATGAATG
The DNA here is from genome assembly GCF_936440315.1 of Barbus barbus. Taxonomy (NCBI): domain Eukaryota; kingdom Metazoa; phylum Chordata; class Actinopteri; order Cypriniformes; family Cyprinidae; genus Barbus; species Barbus barbus. The sequence goes on along the minus strand of NC_136715.1, from coordinate 14,746,530 downwards.
AAAACAATCCAATGAGCTGTTATATTGTGGGTCTTGGTGTTAATCATTAAAAATTTCCAGTAGACAAAAAAACCAAGGCTGGTATTTTTCTCTAGCATATAAATGAAATATAGCTTTACTGATTGAGGTCCATATACAATGTATTTGCCAATACTGTCTGTCCACAAAGTTTTTAACCACACTTTTGCATAGAGAAACTCACTCTGAAAGTTGGCAGCAGTGTGGCAGTCGGTAGCTCCATTCAATGGGTCCGTCTTCCACCTTCTGCACACCTGCTATGGCTCCCTCTGGCTTCTCTGTTGTGATCTTGTACCTGGGGAGAACACCAAAAGTCACCAAAAATAGCACATAAATAAACCTAATATAAACAGTAATGTAACACACATCATCATTTACAATTATGATTAATATGTAATTGATTATAATAAATAGAATTAGAATTAGAATAGAATAGAATAGAATAGTGGAGAAAGAGTAGGATTAAATAAATGTATGCTTCTTCCTACTCCTTTTTGGACATGTATAAATTCAAATTATTTTGTATTGTTTTGACTATATTTATTTACATGTTCGAAATAAACGTTTCAATTCAATGCAATTCAATTCAAAGAATTAAAACATTTACAGATGAGACTTACATGATTTTCTTGTTTCTGCGTGGGCCTCCATATGGTATAAAAGGAAGACTGCCAGTGACAGCATGGTAGAAGGTGACACCGATGCTCCACAGATCCACAGACACACCATAAACTTTCTGATGGGACTTCCTCAATACTGCACGCTCATACATGTCTGGATGCTGGAACACACAAGTTATTATATAAGTGTAACGGCTGGATAAATCAGACACATTATTATTTGTTATATTCAACAAATAATCCAACAGACCCCTTATCCAAAACTGTTTTTGATTCTGTCACTGCTCTAATGCATTAGTACTGTTAGAAAGTTATTTCCTGTGGCCACGAAAACATTTCTTACAGTTGGTATGAAATTATACTGAATGTTCGCTGGACGAACAGGTTAGTTCAGTGTAATATTAATACTGCTACAGTTACTTATGGTAGCTTAGATAAATAATTATAATTAATTGTAATTATATACATTTCCGGTTTAATTTGCTATATTAGATGTTTATTCACAGAAAGATTAAAGGAACAAATGCCTGATTACATTTTTGATAAGCAACTGCACGTGCTGTATTTTCTGTGAATCACTGAAAGAGGTACACAGGAAGAGGCACCTTTGAGTTTCTCCAGCATTAATCAAATAAACTGATTTTTCACACGGCATTTCCTTCTTACCAGATATTCCTCTGTGCCATATATAGACACAAACTTCTCATCGTCCTCCAACTCACGGGCAGCACCAAAGTCCGTCAGCTTGTACACTGAGCGTCCATCCTCACCCACTTGCCTCATGATATTGCCGGGTTTGATGTCTCTGTGCACCACCCCATTCTCTCGCAGGTGGTTCATTCCTTGGACTGTATATGACAAAATGGGAGAAAGACAAAATATAAGGAGAGCTCCATTTAACCACAGTAATGCCTCCCAAAAGGTGCTGCATGACATGTGTAATGGAGTGGAAACTAATTTAACTACTTAATTTCCTCTGTTGGCTCTTACCCACACACTGTAATACGATGAGGAACTCTGACTCAGGAAGTCCAAACGCATTCTCAGGCTCCTCTAGCAGGTTCAGCAGGCTGCCACCTGAACAGAACTCCATCACCAGAACCTTCTGCTTCGGGTTCATATGCATCTGACATGCACAAGAATAGGAATTAAGGCAATGTGTTGAAAATTCACCTCTCAGGTCTATGATCTACTTTTGGTGGGGAGTCAAACAAGTTTAACAGAATGTATGGAAATATTGAATATCGCCTGCTTGTCTGAGAAATTGTGAACAGCCATATGAACTGTATGGCCTTTTAATGTAATTATGGCTAGTTGTTGTTTTTTGTTGTCGTTTTATTCAATTTTAATTTACATAGGTTGGTGAAAAGATTAAAATCATAAAAAAACTTAAAAGATTATTACTATTAGTAGTAGTAGTATATTTTTATTGCTTTGAGGTCAGCAAGAACTCTTACGCTCACCAAGGCTGCATTTATTTAATCTAAATACAGTAATATTGTGAAATATTATTAAAATATAAAAATGATCTGTTTTAAAATATTTATTCATGTGATGTTAAAGCTGGATTTTCAGCACCCATTACCTCAGGTTTCAGTGTCACATGATCTTTCAGAAATTATTCTTATATACTGATTTGGAGCTCAATAAACATTTCTTATTATCAATGTTTTGTTGAGACTATTTTTCAATTCAATTCAATTCCTCGATGAATCAAAAGTGTGTTTATTTACAAAAAGCATTTGTTTAAAATAGAAATATGTTGTTAAATTCTAAAAATCTTTACTGACTCTCCCTGACACAATGCATCATGAGAAACTCAAACATCAAAGTACTCTGGCTGGAAAATCTTGAACAGCGTCACAAACCACATCAGATACGTACCTCCTCCACAGCAAAGAGTTTAACAATGTTGACGTGATTGAGTTTCTGCAGCACCTCAAACTCCCTCATCTGAACTTCATACGGCCTGTTGTAGCTCACCAAGTTAAAGACCTTCACGGCAACAAGCTCACCCGTTTTCTACAGCAATATAAAGCGTCATTTAGCAAAGCATGAGCTGTCTATGACCTGTTTGAGTAAAGAAAATGGGAAAACTGTAATAAGGATAAAGTACTTTGTTCCGTGCTTTGTAAACGCTTGCTGTGGCCCCTTGACCAAGAACATCCTCCAGCGACCAAAGGTGGTTTGCTGTACTTGCTGTCATTGTGTTGACACAACCGGATGACATGATCGGATCTGTGTATGACAGAAAAACAATCAAAGATTCTCTAGACCAGTAAATATGTAATGTCAAGTATATTAGTGCTGTCACATCCAAAATAAAAGTTTTTGTTTACATAATATATGTACTGAGACCCAGCTATGGAGTTTTTGCCTCTGTAGTGGACATTATATTTCAGTGAATTTCTCTGAGACCTCACATGTCACAGTTGTAAGTCTGGATGTCCTGTACAGAGCACATTCAGGGCTTTATAGAGATACTAAATGATTGGAAGTTGCACCATGACCACACCCTCTCCTAGGTCTTTAAAGATGGCTAAATTTAATTTAGTGAAACATTTTACATTCTTATGGAAATATGATTATATTTTGTAATTGTCATTTAAATCTGAATAATTTTCTAATTGTTTGTCATAAAGCAACATCTCAGGAAAATGTTATGGATTTTCAAATTCAAATATGACTTGTTATGAAACAGGACATCATTTCATACATGTCCACTGTAGAGGACACCAGGACTAAAATGATGTTTAAGATGCATTTTGGGAGACATAACAATTGAATAGGAAAATTAATTATATATCTATTTTGTTATGAAATATTAGATATTATTATGAAAATCTGGCCAATTATTACTCCCATTATGACAATTATTTTTTCAACATGCTGTCCCAACAGCAACTCATTAATATGCAAATTAGATACAGTATAGATACACTGTGTTTAATGGGAAAACCAGTTTATGGAAATTTGTACAGGCATATTGCATAAAACAAAATGGTATATCAAATCATTTTGTTATATATTTTATAACATAGTTGAGAATCATCCTTAAACAAAATTTAGAAGAAAAAAAATCCTGAAACCTAAAAATGTATTGGTGATTTTAAAAAAATCCCACTGTTTTTGCCTTTTTGATGTCTATTCATGCCATTTTATTTTTAGAAAAACTTAGTCCTAGTGTCCTCTACAGAGGACATAGAAGAAAATATGAATAAAATATAATTTTTCAAAAATTTTAATTTTAATTTTTTTTCTAATGCTCTAAACAAAGTAATGACATGAAAAAATACTAAATTCACAAAGCTTTTTTTTGGTGGGGGGGTTCAAGAAATATGTAAATCATTTTGCCAATGAACGTCTGGTTAGTACCTTTAAACAGTATGTTAAGTTGGATGAAATGAAGATTTAAGTGCTTTATTTTTAGTGCTAAATGTAAGGTAAACAGAATCGATGTAGATATTGTTCGCACCCACTGTTGTATTAAGGAAAAGTAACTCACCGGTTTATTTCTGAACACAATACGTCTCAAAAGTCACAACAGAGGCGTCAAATAAAATCCCTTTCCCTTCTATATGACCTGCAAACACGTAGAATATACATAAACATCATCACATTTCTCTAAAAATAAGCTATTATTGTTATGTAAAGTGATTTCCCCTTCATATATCGGTATAGTCATCACACAAAAACAAACCAACCAACCATTTGTGTGTTTGATGCCGGCGCATTTTCCACTTTTATCCGAATTTGTCAATCCCTGTGTGTTTTTCTGTGGACTAGTTACACCTGCAGTCCTCCTGTGAGAGTTTGTCGAGCAGCTCGACGGAAACCAGTGTCACCAGTAACTTTCATTTCTGTCAGGGACTTCCTTGTTCGGTGCATCGCGCTTGTGTTAAGGGTACCGGTCTATTTTTTTTCTCTTAACATATGTTTTCATCTTAAAGTTAGTTAGAAAACATAACACGAGTTCAAATATTATGTTGTGTGTCATTTTACGTAGTTTATGTGTAAACACTAACTCTTTTAGTCCACCATATTAAAAGTGACAATAAACCAAAAAAAATGGATGTCGTCCTCTCGTGGACAGGATTTAAAATAACAAAATAATGGAGAAGTGCAAGCATAGGCTATTTTCCTTAATAAAACACTTTTTTTTGCCTGACGTCTGTTCAGAAGTATTTCGTAAGACACACGGAAATAACTTTTTCCTAGATTTGCATATTTTAGTCAATTCTTTACAAAGCTTTCCTGGTTTTCTTTAGAAAAAGAAAATGGCCTGCTAAAGATAAATTAAGATTTTGGCACTTATTTTGAACAGAATAGGCGTCTCAAGGTTCTTCATAACAGAGAGGTATCTTTTCCTTTTGTACAATTTGTGTTGTAAAAAAAATAAAAAAATAATGTTTGATCTTTCATTTTTATTCCTTAGCAAGTGAATAATTTTTAATGAAACTTTCTAGCTTCTTAATGGAATTCCATACTATACTGGATTCATTTTTGTCCAGTGAATGAACACTAAAGCATCAGGAAATAGGAAATTCATGAGAAATCAGAGCTGCAGCTGGACAGTCCCTTCTAGTTCCATAGAAAAACCTATAGATATGATGTGAATCAAACATTACAAACAACAAATGTGTGAAAACTAAATGTGGGTACTTTTTGTGTAATGGCTGGTAAAATTGCTTAATGCTAGCCACTGCGACAAGAGATCCATGCCCAGTTATATGTGTAAACCAAAAATTAATTAAAAACATTGGCAAAAATAAAAATTGTTTACATAAAATTGAAAAATAAAAGTAGGAAAAAATGTAAACCTTTTTATTCAAACAATCAAAAATTGTTTAGCAAGCATGTTTTATTTCAAATGAAAAAGTGACTGGCAAAATTGGGAAAAAGATCATTTTCAAATTTTTGTACATTTTTATTGAAATAATCAAATACACATTCAGCAAGCAATTTTTTTTTATTTATTTAAAAATGTTTACTACAAGAACTACACGTGGAATTATAGAATGTATGAAATGTATTTGAGTGGCAACTACTACTGCTGCAACTCTACAATATTGTACCAAAAAAAAGAGAAAAAGAAAACCACAAACAAATTATGAAGAAAAAGAATGTACCTCTGTAATGTACACTATTGTATATACAAAGTACATCTGAACACAGGTTTCTCTGGTAACAGATTTCTGAATGGACAACTATAAATATATCTGACAAGACAATTCATTTTACAGTCTTGTTTCAATTGGACAGGAATTACATTTTAACAATAGTTATGATTACAAATAAAGAAAGAAAATCACCCTCACTTAAATTTGTTCACAAACATACAATGCAGATTCAAGTGTATAATGATGGATTTCAGTTTACTCAATGAAAGAAAACAGTATGTGTGTAAACAGAGGCCTCGGCCAACGGCATACTATTAACATTACACATTAAACACACACAGTAAGTTTCCTGCTGTCATTTGCATGTAAAAGTCCCGCCCACAAAAGAACTCCAATAAGACCGTTTCCAGTTGCCTTCATGAGGTATCAGGAACAACACACACAGAACACTTCCAATCGTTAACACATGAACAAATGTAACCACCTGTGAAGACGCTATCAGAACACGACAACACACGCAAGCAAAAGGCTTGCCGGGGGGATGCCTCAGTCAAAAACATCTCAGTCAGTCTGTAGATATTTTCCAGGAGTCACAGTCATTGCTTGCAAGGCTTCAAAGTGAAGCAGGCTACTTTGCATACCACCACAACTCATTCTCTAGGACATTAAGGCCTCACTTATACAGACTTGTCCGATCCATTCTGTCGACGGCATAATCAGGCAGACCATGTGATGAAGATTGTCAGACTTTTAAAGAGGCTTTTTGCACGCTTATCCTTTCGGAGTTGTAAAAACTGAGGAAAGCAAGCTACATTTTTCTTAGTCTGTTGTAAGTCTTTCCCTTTTTTTGCCTCGCCAATCTCTAAAAGCTGCTGTTAGGCTGCTAAAATTCAGAATATACATACTGCACGTAAACACACATACTAATACATAGATACCATGATACAGACCCAAAGGTGAGTAATGACCTAGGGAAAATGAAATAAAATAGTTTCTTTTGTCTGTTTTTCTTTTTTATACACGGACGATGAAGAACGAATGTGCTTGCATGACATTCATCATTTTAAGATCACTTTTTCCAGTTATAATCATGAGCATTAAACTTATACAAAACAACACCCTCATTTTTATGTGCCCTCTGATATAATAGTACAATAAAACCACATATAAATGTCAGAAGTGCTTTTGAATCGGTTTGTTAGGCAATCCACGTTTGCCATGCAAATATCTTGTGAATCCTCATGCAAAGATGTTCCTATTCCTTTATTTGCTGTGTTTAGGATTGGTGTTGAAGCAGAAACTGTGGAGTATATGAACTGTAACTACAGATTATTGTATAACAGATTCTTAGAATCTGAAGAAAAAGACAGATTTTGATCAGGATGTAATGCTGTTGTTTCTATTTACTGAGATGCTGCACTGTCTGTAACCTGATTCAAGATGCACCAAAGTCTGAGGGGAAGAATGTGTCCTCAGAAAGCACTTCCACTGTTCGTTTGTCCTCAAAGTTTGACCCCTTTCTTATAAAATCAGTCAAAAAAAACTCCAAACCACTATTTTGGGATTGGAAAAGAGGGATTGCTGACGTCCATGTCTCAATCCAAACTAAAACAGTGTTGTAAAATCACTCCAATATTCCACATGTGTATATTAATTCCACACACACAAACACTCATGCTCAATCACGCAAGCATCCAATATCATTTTGAGTCTGTTAAGTTGTCTGCAGTTTTTCATTAAGATCCGAAGAGTCAGTATTAGAGGGTGCTCTTGGAATTACTGATCACAGATCGAGGCTGTAAACCCTCAGACGGGGCAGGACTTGTCGGTGGGTGGTGGAGGGGGCGGTGGTGTTGGCGGTATGATGGTGGTTGGGGATCCCATCGCCGGACTGCCCCCTGCCGAACTGCCTTTTGGGAACACCACAGGCTTGGGTTTGGTGGCCGGGGGTTTGTTATCTCTAAAGTTGGCGCCAGAAGCAGACAGACCTGTGGTAGACATTGACGACAGGGCGCTTTTAGGACCCGAGCTTTTGCCGGGCCGGAAGGTGGAGGGCATGTCGCTGGCCGAACTGGCGCTGCGCTGCAGAGGATGCTGGGAGGAGTCGGCCTCACGGAGCAGGCGAGAATGAAGCGGGCTGGAGGGTTCAGATGTCCCTCCGCACTTCAGCTGCTCTAGTGTGTCAAGCACAACGTCAGGAGTATGTTTGACATTGCTCTGCCTCTCCAGCTCTTGCAGCTCACTTAGAGCCGTGTTCATAGTCGCCTCAATGTCCTGAAAGAAAGAGAAAAATGAAGACAAAATGAGAAAATGTGAATATCTATGATAATAAAACAATTTAAATATTTTTGAATAATTTTAATATTGAATTATTTGTCTAGGTTTTTTTTTCTAATGAAAAGAAAGTTCCTTATTTTATTGCATTCACAACAATAAAAGACTTGAATTTATTTTGAAATATTCTTTTCTTATAATGAACATTTGTTACAAACAGCACAAGACACAGCATAAGTTTATTCTTATTTTATGTATCTATAAAATTAAAATATTAAAATAGCAGTTTTCTATTTTAATATACTATAATATACTTTTAATATATTCCTGTGAAGCAATGCTGAATATTCAGCATCATTACCCCAGTCTTTAGTGTCACATGATCCTTCAGAAATCATTCTAACATGCTGTAGTCAATGTTGGAAACGGTTGTGCTGCTTAATATTTTTGGAACCTGTGATGCTTTTTTTTCAGGATTCTTTGCTAAATATGAAGTTAAAAAGAACAGTGTTTATTCAAAATAGAAATTTTGTGTTACAACATACAGTACACTACTATTCAAAAGTTTGAGGTCAGTAAATTTTCAGTCAGTAAACACTGATAATAAATCAGCATATTAGAATGAATTCTGAAGGATCATGTGACACTGAAGACTGGAGTAATGGTTAATGAAAATTCAGTGAAAAATGATCTAGATCATTGGATAGGCCTCCCAATTTCTTGGATAGGCAGAATAAACTTGATAAAAATTAATGTACTTTCTAGATTACTGTACCCTTTACAGATGATATCATTATATAGTGTCAAAAAGATAATTGCAGATTTAGAAAAGCATTTTATTAGGTTTATTTGGCATAAGAAAAAGTCCAAATTATCCAAATTGCAATTACCTTTAGACAAAGGTAGCTTAGCACTTTACGTTTTTACAATTTGGCCTGTCACATAAGAATTATTTTGAGGTGGTTACAACAGGCCCAAGAAACAGAAATAGATTCATGGTTTGCTCGTCCCTCCTCTTTACATTCGGTGATTACCTCAGAACGGAAGTCCATTGGCTCGGATTTTTGCACCAATCCTCTCTTACAAAGTACTTTAAAGATCTGGCGAGAGTTCCAGCAGTTTTGGGGAAGAAGTAAATATTCATCACCGCTGATTCCTCTTATTATGAACAAAGCCTTTCTCCCTGGGCTTCAAAATAGTGTTTTTCATCAATGGGCCAAAGCAGGAATTTGGTCAATATCCGACTTGTATAACAGGAATTCTTTGTTATCGTTTCAACAGTTACAAGTATGGGTTACTTTCACATTTTACACAATTTAGACATTTCATTGACAAAACTCTCACTTTCCCCAAAGATCAAGAGATGTGTACTAAACTAGATCAGTTTTTGAAGCACTCTTCGAACACAAGGAATGTTATTTCTAAGGTTCACACCTTGTTAGTTTCTAATTAAGGAAACAATTTGCAAGCATTGTTATCAGGGTGGGAAAGGGACTTTGGGCGGCCTCAGGAGGAGGAGAAATGGTCAAATGTCAAGCGAAATATGAGGTGTATACTGCTGTGTAATAAGGCACAAGAAACACAGTTTAAAATACCGCGCCGTATACATTGTACTCCTTATGTACTTTCTAAGATTAACTCGAAGCGTTCACCCTAGATGTAAATCTGGTTTGGGTTCACACTCCCAAGTGTTTTGGTTCTGCCCTCTGATAAGCCACTTTTGGGATAAGATTAAAGCAAAGCTTGAATGTATATTGTACAGCATTATTAAGAAAGACCCTTGGTTTTTTATTTTGGGAATGAAAAAAAGAGTCAAGCTGGCAAGCAAATTATTATTTGTGGCTCGTAAACGTATACTTGTTGTCTGGATTAAATATAAACCCCAAACAGTGGACCAATGGTACAACAAGACTTTCAGAATTCTTCCATTAGAACATCTTGGGGCCGTTAGCAATGGAAACGAGGCTGAATTAGAAAATATATGGTCCCCATTCTTTCGTAACGTTAAAAAACATTAAATATCTTACTGATCCCAAACATTTGAACAGCAGTGTATATATAGTTATTTTTGTATTTAGCTGCAATTTCAAAAACATTACTGTCATCTGGCTTTTTTTTCAGTTTGATGGAGTTTAGTGCCATTCTCCAGCATTTCACTCCTTTTCAAAAAGACAACATCCGTAGCTTTGGCTTTAGCTGAGGTCAGTCGCTTCTGATTTCTGTTGTACAGCAAGTACAACAACAAAACTGTGAGATGTCCACACTCATAATGATTGGACTGCAGGAACTCCAACTCAATTACATACAACCACATTCGGGATCGATTCTGGACCTCTACCCAGCTGTGAAATTACAGCTCAAAGAAAGATAAATAGGATGTTCTAAAAAAAACACAGACACTCCTCTGGAGAGCTCAGCACTATTTTTCAGAGTGGAAAATGGATTTTCTGTTTACACGTGTGTCATTCTTATTCATTGTAAATTTGTATGAAAACTGACATGGTCTGAAAATTCATTAATTTAAATAATACTTTTAAAGCAATGAAAGCAGTGTCACGCTGAATTAAATTCCCAGATTCTGGGTTTGTCGTACCTGTGAGCTGTGCTCCACCTGAGCGATGACCTCTGGGTCCAGTGGTTTGTGATTGCTGAAACTCTTGGATCGCCCTGCAGGTGTGGACTTGCGGAGCTGAGGGCCTTCCACCTTAGTCTTCAGAGAGGAGTGTCGGGTGATGGAGTTTAAGATGCTGTGAGCACTGACTGGTCGCTTATCTGTCCCTTCCTTAGCCAGTCCACTTGCCGGCATGGAGGAGTTCTTTAAACCCCCTGTTGCTCCGGATGAGCCCTCACCTAGTCCCTCCACTGGCCGGACTGTTCTTCTGATGCTTGGCGCTTCTGGCCGTTTCCTAAACCTAAAATGGATAAAGTGTAGGCAAAATGATACGAGAATCAACATTTAGTTAATTTTATCTATATATACTGTGTACGGTGTCCATGTCTAATGTCCCTGTGAACCGTTCAGTACAAAAACACGTAATATACAGTGCCCTCCATAAGTATTGGAACAGTAAAGACAAAATTTCTCTGTTGGCTGTGGAGTCAAGACATTTGCAAATATGATTAAAAGATGAATATGAGACAAAACTACAGAATGTCACATTTTATTATTAGCCGTTTCAACACATACATGTTTTACCAAATAAAAAGAACAGCACTTTTAGAGTTCATCCCACTCATTGATGTGAGCATAAGTATTGGGACAGTTGAACATAAGGCAGATATAAAAGATTAAAAGCTATTATTTAGTTGCAGATCCCTTGTGCACAATCACAGCAGTGAGTCTGTGACCCATAGACATCACCAGACTCTTGGTCTCATCCTTTGAAATACTTTTCCCAGCCTTTAATGCAGCCAATTCCAATTGTTGCTTGTTTTGGGGAGTTTCTGCCTTTACTCTCCTCTTCAGCTGGTGAAATTCATGTTCAATCGGATTTAAATCTGGAGATTGACTTGGGTAATCTAAGACTTCCCATTTCTTTGCTCTTATAAATTCCTTGACTGAATTGGCAGGGTGTTTTGGGTCATTGTCCTGATGCAACATGAAGCACTTCCCAATGAATCTGGTGGCATTTTCTTGAATATTAGTAGTCAAAATGGTTTTGTACCCTTCCAAATTCATTCTGCTACTGTCATCATACATTTAGTAATCAGTAAAGTTGAGAGGGCCTGTTCCAGAGGCAGCCATGCAGGCCCATGCCATGACACCACCTCCACCATGCTTTACAGATGAGGCTGTATGCTTGGGATCATTTGCAGTTCCCCTTTTCCTCCACATTTTTGCTTTCCCATCACTTAGTTAAAGGCTCATCTTTGTCTCATCGGTCCACAAACACAGTTCCAAAACTCTTCCGGCTCACTTTTGTGCTTTTTTGCAAACTCTAATCTTGCTTTTCTATATTTGGTGCTGGTCAGAGGTTTGCATCTTGCTGTGTAGCATCTGTAATTCTGTGTCAAAGTCTCCTGAGGACAGTAGATTGTCAGAGCCTCACCCCAGCTTTCTGGAAGTTGTTGGTGATTTTACAGACATGTCTTTTAGGGTTCATTTTCACAGCTTTTATGATTTGTCTGTCATCAGCTACTGTTGTTTTCTCAGCCGATCAAGTAGTTGTTGGTTGCTGTTGTTGCTGGTGGTTTCCAAACTCTTGATTTCTCCATGCCCTTTGTTTTTGCTATAGCTCTAATTGACTTCCTCTTTTCTTTTAGTATCCAAATTGCTTGCTTTTCTCTCAAAGTCAGCTCCCTCATCTTCATCCTGGTTTGTGTCATCATCGAATGCAAGATTCAGAATACAGAAGTAATGGATATAACTGATACGACACATTCCCTGCTTTTAATATCTGAAGAATTAATGCAACAGGACACAGCTGATCACTTAGAAAGACCTGTGCGGCAACTGTTCCAATACTTATGCTCACATTAGATAGGGGGATGAAACTCTAAAAGTGCTGAACTTCTTAGCTGGTAAAACATGTATGTGTTGAATCACCCAATAATGAAATGTGACATTCTGTAGTTTTGTCTCATATTCATATTTTAATCATATTTGTAAATGTCTTGACCCTACAGCCAACAGAGCAATTTTGTCTTTACTGTTCCAATACTTTTGGAGGGCACTGTGTGTGTGTGTGTGTGTGTGTGTGTGTGTGTGTGTGTGTGTGTGTATGTGTGTGTGTATATATATATATATATATATATATATATATATATATATATATATATATATATATATATATATGATTTTTTTGATTAAAAGTTTAAAAAAAGAACAGCAAATATTTAAGAGAAATTTACAATATGTAATGCTTTTCAAAAGTTTGGGGTCAGTAATTTTTCTTTTTTTTTTAAAGTAATTAATACTTTTATTCAGGAGGGATGTGTTAATTTGTTTGTGTGTTAGTAAAGACTTATATTGTTAGAAAAGATTTCTATTTTGAACAAATGCTGTTCTTTTTAACTTTGTATTCATCAAAGAATCAAAGAAAAAAGTATCACAGGTTCCAAAAAACAATATCAAGCAGCACAACAGTTTCAACACACATAATAATTCAGCATATTAGAATGATTTCTGAAGGATCATGTGACACTGAAGACTGGAACAATGATGCTGAAAAGTCAGTTCTGCATCACATAAATAAATTATATTTTAAAGTATATTAAAATAGGAAACCAATATTAGAAATTGCAATACGATTTCACAATATTACATTTTTTTCTGTATTTTTTATTGAATACAGCCTTGATGAGCAGAAGGGACTCCCTTCAAAAACCATTAAAAATCTTACTGATCCCAATCTTTTGAGCAGCAGTGTACATGTATATGTACAATTTTTCTTTTTTTCACACCATTTTTATTAATGCATACCAGATGAACTGTTAACTTACTTGTTGAGGTTAGCTAGGTAAATATCAGCTACATGACCTCCAGTGGGTGAGCTGGCACTGGCTCTGGTGGACACCTTCTCTTCCACAGCATCATGGGAAGCCTCTAGGTCAGCTTTGGGACTTCCTCTGCCTGCATATCCATCCGGCCTATCACACAACATCATAGACACCTCCAGAATTAACATATACTATGGGCAGTCTTACTGATAGTTAATCAGTAATTACTAGTAGGACACTGACTAACTGGTTAAAGAAGCAGTTCTGATGAATATCAGTAATTCAAGTCAATAAACCAGACAGCTTACATGTCTTGCACTACTATGTACTGGTGCGGCACCAGTCCCTCAGTGCCGTTGTGGCGACCCTCCCACCAATCCTCAGTCACACGGCTGTACAGCAGCAAAGACGCCCCCTTCTTAAAGGAAAGCTCACGATTGGTGCGTCCAGAGTAGTCAAAACGTGCGATGGCCTCAATGGGGTCAGACTCTGAAATGTTCAAGGACCCTGACTTTACTATTTAGAGACATGAAAGACAGGGAAAGACAAAGAGAGAGAGGACAGGAAGGGGAGAGAGTGAGAGGGGAGGAAGAGCACAAGGAAAAGAGGACGGGTTATTGCACAGGAAGCCAGGCAGGTTAGAGCACATTTATCATAACAGGTTTGGAGTTGCAGAAGGGGTGCGTGGACAAAAGAGGGCGTGAAATAGGATCTTCCACGATAGTGAACTGACTGGTGCTGGAGGCAACAGTGTGTCTTTATAAAAAATGTGTGCGCTTGTTAGTATGGTCTTTTGAATGGCATCTGGGCTCACCATCATCGCTGTTGCGGATTTCAGAGGCAGCGTCAGGTGCAGGTTCATCCACTAGGGGGGGCTCAATGTGTGGACTATCACTGTCGAATTGACCACAAGAAACATATTTCAGTGAAAACCTCAATTACACAAATTTTAACCATTGCTTTAATACAGAAACCAACATTTACATGCAATAGGCACACATCTACATTAAGCATTAAAAAAGGAGATTAAAATGAAAAGCTGATGTTGACCTTTTGATCTATAGCTTACAACTTCTGCTTAAAAGTTTTTTTTTTATATTTGATTATTTGAATCATTTTGTAGACATAAATTGTATTAAGGTATGAATTTCTATTTTAAGTGATATAATTTAGTAAAGAAATTAACAAACCGCTTGTTTGGGTCGATACGATTTTTAATATGCTTTTGAAAGAAGTCTCTTAAGCCAACCAAGGCTGCAAATTTGATTGAGAATAAAAAATAAATAAAAATAAAAACTGTAAAAACAAATACATTGTAAAATATTACAATTTTAAATAACATTTGAATTTAAATTTATTTGAAATGACATTATAAACATCTTTACTCTCACTTTTGATCAACTTAATACATTCTTGCTTCATAAAAGTAAAAAAAATAATAATAATGACTGACCCCAAACTTTTAAACATACTGTAAAAATAAATAAAAAGTGCACCAACAAAGAATGTTTGATTAGAAGCATTTGCGCCCCTTTTTAAAAGCTCATAAGCCTATATAATTTATTATTTGTATTATTTATATTTTGTATATATTTATATTTACTATCCTTAATATGCATGATTATATATATGATTATAAATGCTTGATTTTATTATTTGTATTCACATTTTTCCCCTGCTGACCCAATCAGGACCCATTTTTGAGCCACAATCCGCTATTTTTCCACATATTTTCCGCATAAAATCCCCATATTTTTTTTTACAATACTTCATGCTTTTTATAACCTTAGTATTATTCAAAAATAATAAATACATTCATTAAATTTAAATTGACTGCTATAGTAATAATGAAAAGGAAAGAGCAGAAGGAGGAAAGCTAAAATAAGCACACGACAGTGAATGAGGTCATTTCTGAGAACCAGTTATGATTCTCTATGTCTCACTCTTCAGGCCTGAAACAGAGTGTCCATGCTTCTTTGAAGCAAAACAGGAAGCTGAGCCCAGATACGAGGATCAAAGCTGGACTTTCCTGTGGCCTCTTGACTCTAAACTGAACCTGCGCTCACTCAACTCAACTCCAGTACGGAATCTAATGTGACCAGAAAACTCAGTACTAATGCACAGGAAAATGGCTCGTTTCCAAGGTCACAAGGACCTCAGTGCAGATAACAACTCTGTTATGCAATTCACAGGCCAATACCCTAGTATCAATTTAGTAAAATATCTAACTGAACAACCTGATCTCCTATTGAGCACTCAAGCAAAAACACTGTCTAATTTACTGTCATCACTCTACTAATAAACGCTGCTCTCTCGTAACATATACTGGAGGAAATTCAAGCTCTGCAGAGTGAAAGTACAGTGTTCTACCCAGCTGGAACATATCTTACTAAGACCATCCCAGTTTATTACATAGA
This sequence comes from Barbus barbus, assembly GCF_936440315.1. NCBI lineage: Eukaryota > Metazoa > Chordata > Actinopteri > Cypriniformes > Cyprinidae > Barbus > Barbus barbus. The sequence continues at coordinate 14,730,642 of NC_136715.1, read as the reverse complement.
CAGTTGGCAAGCATGAAGCCTGGGCTAATGAAAAGCTTAGTTTCATTAGAGAGCAGCTTTAGACAGAAGGAACCTGAGGGTAATGACTGTATAATGTACTAATCTCTGCCTGGTGTGTGCAGGGAGACGCTGTCAGACAGGTTTGGCAAAGTACACGTCCATCACAGTTTCAGCGAATCTTTAAAATGACAGACTGGCCTCATCGAGCAGTTAGTTGGTGAAGAAGATCCTGTGATCCTCCTGTCACTCCATCTGAGAGAGCAAGTGTAGCTTTGATCTGGGCTCTTAAGGTAAAATGATCCATGTGGCTTCTTCACCCTCGAGCAGATGAGTTTGTGTTCAATGAGGTCAGAAGCTGCTGTGATTTTAAATGTCTTCCCCAGAGACGCTGGATATGTCAGCATCAGTCTTCAACAAAACTTTTACTTTAGCATTTAAAAGTAAATTTCACTGTCAAAAACTGTCTGGGTCACTTTTTTTTAGGGCATCACAATTGTACCCAAATTGTCATCATTATAGGAAAACAGAAGTATAATATATATATATATATATATATATATATATATATATATATATATATATATATATATATATATATATATATATATATATATATATATATATATATATATATATATATATATATATATATATATGAATAGTTTATTTCCAAAAACAGATTTTTTAATTTTATTTTCAAAAATCATGTTTTTTTTTGTGTTGTGTTTTTATTGTGTTAGTTAGCTGTATTTTGTTTTGTTATTTTAAACCTAATCAAAATAACCCAACTGCAGTTTGATTGAGTAATTGGAATGTACAATGAAAAAAAACATAATTTCTGAAAATTGTTAAAAACGGAGTTCTCTTTTTTTGCAAATGAACTCTTCATATATATCTGAGATCTGAGGCTACAAAGATGTAATTAAAGTTAAAATACTGAATGAACAATGGCAATTTTATTTATATAGCACCATTAATTACAACCCAGGGTTGTCAAAAGTGCTTTAAAACAAAAATAAAAACACAAAAACACTTACTTAAAAAAAAAAAAAAACTAATCAGACAAAAGACAATAAAATGACAATAAAAGTAAGATAGGAAAGCATTAATACAGATTATAACAAATACATTTTTAGGCTAGACTTAAAAGCAAATACAGGATGACTGAAGTGATCTGGCTGGAAAATGCTAGTAAGTATGAACAGTAATTCCTGTCAGGGCAGGAACTGAGCATGCAACGTGTTAACTACAGTATGTTGTTAACGTGTCTTGACTTCACATGACCTAAAACCTCAGGAAGCTGAAACGAGACCGACTAAACCCAGAGCTAAAAACACATCATCTCGCCAGCTCAAAGTCTTAATTACACCGCCCATGCAATCTAAACAATCCCGTGCATGAAAACCACATGAAATGAGCCTGCATCTCACAAACAAACCTGACCTGGACACGTTGCTTTTTTTTCACGATGACACAGCAGTCTGAAGTCATTTCCTCTATGACATCCAAAACAGTTATTAAAAAGCCGCAGGAGGGCATTTCATTAGCACTTGGCCTTGAGCAGGGCAGGATAACCTCGTTTTTCATTTAAAAACGGACATCATGATGGTGGTTTTTGAGTCTGGCTGCCTGCCACTATTCTGGTTGCTTTCACGTTGACATCTTTTGGGAGTCTAGGTCATGTGCTGATACATGAAAATGTATCAGTGCCTTCAACCACTGAACTGACGGCTTAAAGGAGCATAATATACACAGGAACTTTAAAAAGCGACTGACTCCCTATAGGGCCCTGTTGGTCTTATAATGTCTCTTTATCTTTATAATGCTCAATCCATCATGTCTGACTGGTTCTGCATTAAATCAAGCTCATCTGATCAACTCATTTCTGGTTTTATGGTTCGGCTAAGCAGCTGCTTCAATAAAATGTGGTGCCAGTATTCACTGCCAATGAATTTTGCCAAGATTATGTGATTCATTTTCATCCTCCTTTCTTCCTTTTTTTGTAACCAAATTCACTCTAGACTCACCAGTATTCCTCAGCGGCTCCTCCACAGTCATAGATGGGCCCCTCCAGCTCACGGGGTCCTGGAAAGATGGTCTCGTGATGGATAATAATGGTTTTGATGAGCTCGTTCACATGTGCCTGGCAGGAGACTTGGTCGTGGCCGTCAGGTACAGACATGAGTGTGGGGCCGAAGCAGATAGCCAGGTTGTAGGGGTCCATCATATTGTCATCACTGTACTGGGACAGACTAGTTAAATGAGAGAGAAAAATAAGAGTTAACCAAAAAAAAACACAGATATGCAAAGTAACTCAAATAATATGCCTGTTGGCGCCTTATTTGTTCCTGGTTGCAATAGCGCTAATGTGATGTAACATGGTGTTGCGCTGCTAAAATGACGCTACAGTCTCGTGACACTATGCTCTGCTCACATGCTCTGATAAGAATAGCTTTGAAGGACTATACATTATTTAGATCATTTAAAAAAATCTGTTTAATCTGACTATGTTGCATAGAACTGAATAAAAATTATACATTGATATTTAATATTAATATATTTTCTGTCCAGTTTCTTTAACTTTCAATAAAAGTGTGGTTAAATTCAGTATCACTAAAATTAGTAAGTTAAAAAGTCTTACAAAAAATATTAAATAATTATTAAAAAGCATTTTCGGTTTTCGGCCAAGTGCATCCAGAATTTTCTGCTTCGGCCCAGAATTTTCATTTCAGTGCATCCCCTAACAAATTATTGTATGCTATTTTAATGTCAATTATTACATTCAATTATTTTATTATACACACAAGAAACCTTAATTTTGCCGACCAAACATCTTTGACTTCAATATTTATTAGAATTTTAAGTTAATATTTTAATATCAAGAACACATTTGCATGTTCACTGATAACGTTAATGGTTACATGACATGCAGATAAACAAAAAAAAATTAAAAAAAATAATAATATAAAAATAAAGAAAAAATAATAATAAAAAAAGTTCCTCTGAATATCCACTACAACACTGCAGAACATTGGTTTCCCACAATCCCTCACTTAACCTTCATCACACACATCACAAAATATTTTCTATCTTTTGTAGTAAGTGTTGTATCTTTATTGTTTTTATTTTATGAATATTTATTTTAATAAAAAAAACAATTACTTATTAACTTTAATATTGCACAAAAAACATTAAGATGGCACTTTAACTGCGCCGAAGAACATTTCTTAATTAATTAATAAAGTCCAAAAAATAAAAATGATAAATATAGAAAAATAAGAACTATACTTAAGAATATTTCTATTTCTGTATATTAACAACTGATGCATGGCTTGAAATGCACCAAATATCAAAAAAGCAAAACAACAATAACAAAAAATGTACAAAATAGTCATCCTATCCAGATACATGTTGAAATGATCCCTGATCATATGAATATTCTCATGGAGAGACCAGCTCCTGCTGGACTAATGTGAAAAACACACTGAGTTCCAGACTGAATCTCTATCTTCACTTCCTCACAACAGCTCATTTATCATGAGCCTAAGCCAGCTTTCACCCATTTATGCGTGTCTGTGAGACTGCTCTGAATTGTTACACCTTTTTATTTGTTCCTTTCTTACTCCACAGTATGCCCACTTGATTTGATTACTGAAAACTTAACGGGGTTGGGATAAAAGCAGTAGGGGCTCCAAACCCAATTTATGAGCACCGTCCTGCCCAGACAGTTACAACTGCACAAGGGCTTCCAATTACCTCTCTCTCTTTGTTTATTTCTGACTGCATTGCCATTCAAATGAGATCTCTTGATGTGTATCTGTGAGCGTATGCCATGCATACCTATGAACAATGCACATGATTGGCTGTAACACATGCTAGAGCGCATTAGAGAGAGATGCAGTTCTTCAGAGACCTATTCTGGCACCGCCATTGACTTTTATAGCAGAGAAAAGATCTATCAGCCATAGCGCAAACAGAGAAGCCATTCACCCAGGGCTACAGACGTCCAGCATGGGAGCACTAATGGTGGCTTGATGGCGACACCATATTTCAACACACATTCGCTTCCCCCTTCTGGCTGTGATACCAGGGCTGGAAAGGGTTCAGATGCTTTAGGAAAACCAGACACGCCTGTGTGCACATCGGCAGGCTGGAGTAGAAACTAAGATCGTGTTGTGGTCTGGAGGGTCTTTCAAAAGGACCACAGGGTGGAAAAAAAAGTGGAAGAACGAGAGGCAGAGATACGGAGGGACGCGTTCCAAGAGGCTTGAGTGCTGTAGCCCTCAGTTGAGCTTGGGTATAGGCCAACCTTCTCTTTTTGGTAAGAGAATATTTAAATTTGTAGTAAAAAGGTCTTGTAAAATGGTAAGTTTACATTATACATAAGCTCTTTGTATGCTGGGCTAAGGTTAGCTGTAATAAATCACTGTAAATTGGCACTGGTTTAAAGGAATCGTTCATATAAATAATTCTGTCATCATTTACTCGCCCTTATGTTGCTCCAAACCGCTAACTTAATTCCTTTATTCACTGAAAATCTCATATCTTCAGGGATGCAAACTCATCAGCGGTAAAAAAAAAAAAGAATTGACGAATGGACATGTTATGTGAACATTTTCTTTGCTTTCAAATGTTAAACCATAAAGCTTTTTTGCCAGAAAAAAAATGAAATTGAATAATAACGTAGTCTATGGAATTACTTGGAACACTGAGCACAAGCCATATGGACCACATTTAATTTAATTAAAGGAGCTTTTTTGTCCTTTCCTTTTCATATGGAAAAAAGCACCCGGGACATTCTGCTAAACATCTACTTTCTGTGTTCCCTGGACATGAAAATGATACGGGGCTGGAAGGACATGAGGTGGAGTAAATGATTGTCACAGACCTTGTCTTGAGTTAAAAATCACAGATAAACAAAAGAACCGAATGACTTTGATGGGAAAATTCATTCCAGACCAGCTTTGATTGGCGGAACTTACTGGTTGAGGAAAGCAAACAGGTATCGCATGATAACCAGGGTGCTGCTGGGTAGAGACAGCAGGACTTTGTGGATGTGGACAGCTCTGTCCTGGAGGTTCTCCATGGCTGGAAAAAACAACATGAAAAAGAAACGTGTTTATTTAGGACAAAAGCTTCTCCATTGTCTAATCTGGTCTGCAGTGCGCACGTGTATTGTGGGTGTAGAAAATAAAAGCGGACACTCACAGACACAGGACATTAGGTCATGGAAGACTTCCTTAGGAAAGAGGGCGTTCTCCAGGCCTCTGAAGTAGAGCTTTAACACTCCAGCGATGGAGTCCATATCGTGATCGTTCTGGTCCCCAGCCAGCGGGTCCTCACCTGAGACAAGAAAGAAAGAACCCTTCACGAATGCAGACTTGATTCGAAATAAGATAAAAGAAGGTTCAGCATATGACAGTCTAGAGAAACTCACCTCTTTCAAAGGCATTCTTAATATCATTGACTTCCACTTGAGAGCCGGACACCCTGAATATGCCTTCATGATGGAGACCTGTACAGACACAGACATGACGTTATGAACAAAGAATAGACAGGAAGTGTCGTACTGGTTTACTCTGGCACTTGAACTGTTTGTACTTCATAGCAGATACTGATATAATCCTAACTATTTTAACTAAGCTGGGTCTACTGAATCTTCAGCGTCATGGCAAAAACAAAAAAAAATTATTGTTAGTTTGTCCAAGTTTAATGTGATTTGGATCAAATAAATTAAAGCAAAACAATTAATGAATACTAATTATAAATTATTATTATAATTTTATAAATAAATCATGTTGAATTGTATGATAAAATACTAAATGTAAAATAAATATAGATAGATATAGATATATAAATACTACAAAGTTTATTTACAAACTGAAATTAAGGTTCCAAAGGGTTTTCTTTAAGCAATTCCATGGCAGAAAGATTTTTGATTCAGAGAACAGTTCTTAAAATAACCTCTTTTTAGTGTAAAGAATATGTTCCATGGACATTGAAGGTTTTTCATGGAAAGAACCTTTATTTTTATGACTTTTTCTTTGGATGAATCATTTAAAAAGAGATTTTTTGGTTTGTTTATATGATGAATTACTGCTGAATCAGTCAGAGCAGTTACTAGAGTTTCTGACTCATTTGTCTATCAGACAACCTAGTTAAAGATACAAATTTCTAAAACAGAGTTTCCACCCCATTTGACCAACGAGTATCTATGACTTCACCATGATTTTTCCAATCGTTCATGATTTCTGAATAAGGATTATTTTAACAAGTAGCTTTTATAAATCAGAAGTAATTTCTAGACTATCAAATATTTTGAACAGAGCACAACCAGAAAAAATGCATATTTACTAGAAACTTTAATCAATTCATTAATTGCAATAACTTTTGGAGATCTCTAATTTCCCTGATATTTCCAGATTTTCCATGACACAAGTAATAAATGGTATATGAAATAAATAAATTTGGGACTAAACTGAGTTGAATCCTCAGATTCTAAAAAATAAGAAGTGGTATATACTGTATGATAGAAAAATAAATGAAGCAGAACAGAACACTTTGTTCAGGGAAAGTCTAGAGAGCAGCACAGCAATGGTGCCTTTGGAAAGAAAAGGAATGTGAGAGAGAAAGCTCACCATGTCGACTGATGAAGCGAATACAACTCTCCACCATCAGGGGAATGATTTGGCTGGACTCCTAAAGGAAGGAAATAAAAAAAAAATAGAAAACAAAATATGAAGGAGAAAATATGCAGGTCTGTTCAGATGGTTCAGTGGGATTTCTCTGGACATTTTGCAGCACAGGAAAACTTTCTGAACAAGGGTCTCCGTTTCTCAGCAGAATACTTAAATAATAATAATATTTGCAAAAGGAGGCAGGCATCAGACAGAATTTAGGAGGGATGAAAAAGCAGCACAGTTTGAGCCATGAGGGAATAGGGCAACGGTTGCTAGGAGACAACTTCTCTCCACAGATTCCTTTTGTTTATTTGGGTGAGCAGGAAATGGCTAAGCGAAGCCGAATTTGGGCCACGTCTAGCCTGAACTTTACTGCTCGGAGTCCAGCCCTCAAAGTCTTATACATACAGACAGGAGTATAAAGCATCATTTGGCTTTATTGTACCCCCCCTCCTCTCCTCAATTAAATCTTTTGTTTCTCATATTGTTTGTTTTCTAGTCACAGACAACAATTCTTATATCATTATCCCTCACTAGAGGGCGATATGATCATTGGGATGGTTAAATGAGGTGCTGCGGTGGGTCCTTTTCTTTGTTCGCCCATACTGTACGGTGGTAAACCCCTGTAGGTTTTAGGTTGTAGGACATGCACACTAAATTTATATCACTGGCCCATTTTACAAACTTATCCCACTGCCACTATGAGTGCAGGGTGGCACTGCTTTATTACTGTTATATTACATATCCTAAAGAGACATGCAAGTACCAATTTACAGCAAAAAATGTTCAAAGACAGTAATCATACAAATACACATCACACGTCACATGGAAGTAGGGCTGGGAGTTTTCAACTGTGATTCACATAATCTCGATTCAATTCCAAAACGATTTTCAAAGAATCTTTCTGCAATTTTCAACATTTTTCTCATCGACAAATTCTGGGCAAAGATTCTGCATAAAAGCATTCATAAGAAATGTCTTCTCTGTTCCGCCAATAGAAATAGAACAAACTTGGTTTATGTATACTGTTTATCAGGAGAGTGACTTCACTGAACTCCGATGCCCTTGATTGTTGTTTAATTATAGATATAGTCATAATGTAATAAATAATAATGATTTTAAAATAAATAAATAGTATGAATACTGTTTATTCATTTAATATATAGTATTCATACTATTTATATTATTTTTATTTCATGAATTACATGTATTTAATTAGGTATTTTAGACTAATTTATTTATTATATTATTAATTAAAATAATTGGTTAATTTAATTATATTATTATTTGTTTTAACAATTGTTTATGGGTTGGTTGGGGAGAGATTGAAAATCTAAAAAGCATCGTCGCTATACAAATAATCGCTTTCATTCCAGCTAAATAAACATTTAATAAAAAAATTATAAAAAGAAAAAGAATACATGAATAATAATAACCTAGTATCAGTGTCTTTTGCTCTGAGTAAATAAAATGCCACATAAAACAAACAAACAAACAAGGAAAACAAATGCATGAAATAAATATTAAATTACATCAATATAAATACACGCACAAAGAAATACACAAACATACAACCCATACGTAAAAACATAGCGCACATCCTGCAGCAGTTTCAATTGTATGGCAAACTATATCCCGAGTGAACACATTTCCTTTAAATATAAAGTGAACAGCTGACAACTTCTTGCACTTGACGTTTAAAATTATGTAAAGTTTTGTTTGTTTGCACAGTGGCAGCACACTATTTTATCACGTTTTCCCAGCACTGCACACCACTCTAATATTTTATCCAGCATATTGATTTCAATAACAGTAACTGATTATGATCTTTAGCGGAATGATCCAGAATCAATCCCGAGTCAGTTCTACCAGTGAGTGGTGATAATTACCTGTTTCCGAACAGTGGAGTTCCTCCGTCCGCTGATGGACACAAGCAAGAGAGAGATGGAAAGAAAAAGAGAAAGCTCTGTCATTACGATGGATCATTTTCCCTCAAACTGCCCTAACCCTCCACATTCAATTTACAAACTGCCTGTGGCCATCAGACCAGTAGAAATCACCCTCCTGAGAAGGGCCCTATACACTGGCCTTACACACACACACACACACACACACACACACACACACACACACACACACACACACACACACACACGCTTTCAGTAGTGTTTGTTGTGAAAGCGCTTGATTTGTCTCTTCAGTGAACTCTTGTTTAAAAGTCCGTTCCCATTTCCGTACTCCATTATAACTTTAGAGTAAATCACCTACCCCATGCCTCAATAAATAAATCAGCAGATGTGAATAAAAGATGAATATGTCTAGACGAGATATTCATCCATAACTGGCCCTGAGACATCTGCATGTGTGCTAAATTAATTCTTGAGGGCGTAAATGTTTGTGTCTTTGGTTTTGTTGGCTTTCCCACAGCACTCACCTGGCAAGGCAGTAGTCGGTCTTCTGACCTGAATGGAGAGATACGAGGAGAAAAAAAAGGAAAAAGAGAGAGAAAAACAGTTAGACGGAGGCTGGATGTGTGAGGAAGAGGCCACATCTGGACACGGTTTCCTTTTGGGAATAAAACGCTTGTCCCGCTTCTTGTCTGTCACAAGGATCTTCCTGTGAGACATGACCTCATATCCACACATTACACTCCAAACACATTCAGCGGTATCTCAACTTATGCCAAACGTGCAACAGACTTCCATGAGCTAATCATCTAAACCACTTTGTTTCCTTCAATCTGTGCTAGAACATTCTGTCAGTTTACTCAGGAACAGCAGCTGGGGTTGCACACACTGTACTCAGCACTATTTCACGCATAAGGCTGGATTTATTGAGGTATTTTGACATTAAAATCTGTTTTTGTCACTGGACAAAATAAGAAAGACAACGAATAACTGAGGTGTTTCCAATTCGCTCAACAAATTACGTCAATTTGAAATCAATCCAAATCCCAGTAGAAAAATGATAAGGTGCTCTGAACAAAATGTAAGTGGTGTTTGTCCATGCAGAACTGGAGTCTATTATCAGTATTGATTAATATTTAATTTAACATGCCTTTCCTATCATTTTTACATTCAGATTACATTTGCCGTTATCTAACGCTCATTTAAATTTAATCACTAAGAATTACTAATAATGTTATCTTTGGCAAATCTCAAAATAATTAAACACTCTTCATACTATACATTATAATGTTGAGCACCAAATCAGCATATTAGAATGACCTCTGAAGGATCATGTGACACTGAAGACTGGAGTAATGGAGGAGAAAGTTAACCTCTACAAAATCACTACTTTAGGTCAAAATGGACAGATCATCTCAGCTAGCATGCTTATTTCACTATACAGTAATCAACACCATTGCTCTCTCCATCACACGCAATTATCTCTTCATTATCTTCTGTGCCATCAGTCTGATTCTCTCAGTTTCACTTCCTGTTCACTGCCAGTCCGAACTGACTGGCTGACAGTGCCGTTCTGTCTGGAAGAATGAACGTGGGAGGGACATTGAGTGAAAAACACTCCAGGAAATCCCCGCTGTGCTCTTCTCTTTCTTACAGACTCATTTTCTGTGTTTTGTAGCATGGCACATGAGCTCTGACCTCCACCATCCAGGACTGCCTTTGAGTGAGTGGATAAGATCACGCTAAGGTCCAGAGGACAGCAGTACAGAGTGGCACTGCGCTGTTAAAGCTTCATGCTCTGATGAGACTGAAGACATCAGTAGCATCCTCGAGCTTACACACACACAGTCAAACCCAGTACCCTCTCTACCTGACACTACAACATCCCACACACGCATATTAACCCTAACCCTACACATAAAAGAAAAAATATTTTATAGATAATGAAATAATAATTGTATAATTTGATGTATCATTTAACAGACTAAATACAAACCATAGGCTAATTATACAACACTGTTCTGTCTTTATGAGGGAGTCATTGAAATCATTCATTCAAATGATTTGTTCAAAAACACTGATTCATTTGGGAACAAATCACATGACTGTCTTAATGAGGCAGTCATATAAATCATTCACTCAACTGATTTGTTCAAAAAACTGATTCATTCCAAGATGAAACAAGTGACTAGGTATGTTTAAATGCACTATTTTTCATTAATCCGAATGAATCCAATCTAATTTCAGATTTTGAAAATTTATATGAACCTTAAATTTTGCAATCCGATTCACATATTCGTTTGCATGTGCTCTGAACAAAATACAAGTTTTTAAATAAAATTGTGAAAATAGCTAGTTGGGATTCAGGCGTTACATGCATATTTCTATGGAAGCTTGTTTCCACCACTGAATAAAAACAAAAAAATGTTAATTGCGAGTTTTTCATCTCACAATTCTGAATTTTTTCGTTACAATTGCGAGTCTACATCTCACCAGAATTGAGATAAAAAGCTGGAATTTAATTTTTTTTTTTTATTCAGTGGCGGAAACGGGCTTCCATATCTTTCTTGTTTCCTATTGATCAGATTATTTTGTCTACACCACCCCTTCCAAACCAATACAAATTTCATTAAGATCAAGCTCAGTTGGATTGATTTAGGTGTTGACAAAATCTTTTCAGTCCAACCGAATCATAAATCCAGTTACTGGATAATTTGGTTTCATGTACAGTAAACGTATTGTCTTTATGAATGACACACAATGAATCATTTTCTTTAAAATCAACCAGCTCATTCAAAACACTGACTCAGGGAACTGTGTGTTGCTCTGAGAAGCACAAAGGTGGATTCTGCTTTGACTTCGTTTTGAAGTATTTTCACTTAAGCAAAAAATAACTGGTACTATTGTAGTGTCTATAACATAATTTACTCCAAATTAATGTGTTGCTTATTGAACAAAAGCAATATTACACCCACAATATCTTATTGATGGCATTAGCTTTTCCAGTAAAATGTGCACAAACTACAGCTCATAAACCCACATGCACAAGTCACTCGAGAAAGATTACTCACTTTCTCCCAGAGTCTTTTGGATCAAGTCATGTTTAGCCTGTAATTTGGTGATGAGGTTCCTACCCTCCAGAAACTCCTTCAGTTTCTGAAATAGAGAATATAAAAAGTTTCAACTCCAGCCCAACTGTTAGTTCATCTCAACACTTATGAACAAACACTGCTGAGAAATTTCATTTGAATAGCTATTAAGTGAGCAGTATAATCAATCTTCCTTCCTTTCCTCGGCTTTCTGGCAAAGGATCCTTCCTCCACCCCTTTCAATTTGCTGTGCTGTTGAGACTATACATCTTGTTGGCGTAAACATTAATTTCATATCCATTGGAGCACTGGGAGGCACTGGATCTATGTGCTCTAATAGCTTATGGCTCTTTGGGGGCGAGAACCCTGACCTGATGGAAACCTGACAGCGAAGAGACAGATAGAGGAGTCAGGAGACGGATGGAGAGAAACCTGAACTGCGGAGGGAATGAGGGAGCTGGGTAGACAGATGCTTACAAATTCATCCATCATATATCACAGCCATACCAGCATTGCAGTCATGCAGACTCAAGAAGGATAGCCAAAACATGGAGCCATGCACTAGTGCTTTTGGTAGAAAGAGATAAGCTGAACGTACATAGGGAGTTAAAGAGAAAGAGGGAGATATATGGGAGGAATACATCAGGATATGATCTAATGAAGAGTTTGGGATAAAACAGCCTGCACAACATCAAGTGACAAACCTCTGCTTGCTAATCTTGTGCTTCCATTGATCATGTGTGTACTGTTAGGCCAGAGTGAATGGAAATTCATGGTCTTACTGTTCTATTCTGTTCTACCTTTTAAATAAAACAGTAAATCAATTATAAAACAAAATTCATAAAACAGTGAAAATGGAAAAAACCATTAAAACAAATCTCCATATAAACACATAAATTATAATATATAAATGCATAACGTGTATAAATGTATATATAAATAAATTTTTAAACTACTAAATATAAAAATACATTGTATATAAAAAATGTATTGAATGAATTTCATTTAACTGCCACATACCAAACACATGTAACAATTATATCAACTGTGTGTGTGTGTATGTATACATATACACACACACATATACACACATACATACACATACACACACACACATATATACATACATACATATATATACACATATACATACACACACATATATATATATATATATATATATATATATATATATATATATATATATATATATATATATATATATATATATATACACACACATATACATATATATACATATACATATATATATATATATATACACATATATATATATATATATATATATATATATATATATATATATATATATATATATATATATATATATATATATATATATATATATATATATATGTGTGTGTGTGTGTGTGTGTGTGTGTGTGTATGTATGTATGTATGTACACACATACACACATATATACATACATACATACATATATATATGTGGCTCCCTGGCCATTGCTATACTGCTGCTGCTGTGTTCTGGGTATCTGGGCACGTTTGGAGAACAAATTCCTCTGCAATTGTATTTTTCGAATTACAATGTTACAGTTTCAGTTGTCTACAAACAAGCACAGATCAATGAACAGCAATCAACTGCAGCAGTCTCCTCTAACTGCAGTCTTTTCAATCAAAGGCTTCTTAAAAGACTCAGAAAGGACATTAAGCTGCATCTCAAACACTTAATCTCTTATCTCTCCCTTCATCACCCTTCCTTTCCCATTTCTCTTTCTGTCCTTTCATGCCCCTAGCCACAGATTTCCCACCGTCCAATCTCTTTCTTCAACCCTGTATTAAACTGATTCCTCTCCTTCTCCATCTCATTTACCGTGAAGTAGAACTGTTCTGTCTCCTGCTGGTTGGCTCGTCTCTTGGCCAGGCTGGGTTTGCTCATGAAAGATTCAGACACAGTGGACTTGACCGACTCCATTGAGTTACTGTGGTGGAAGCAGTCAGTCACATCAAAGTCCTCAATGGTCACCATGTCCTGGATGGTCTGTAGAGTGGCCTCCATCGTCTTCTTTACCTGGAGAAAGAGTATGTACATTATAGTTGCTATATGTTGGCAATATTACAACTTACAAAGTACACAAGTGAAATGAAGCAACAGCAATTTCTCCTGCTGTAATCACTCAATCAAGATATTTCATTTTACAGACTGGTGCACTGCATTAAATCATTTTCTTGGTTGTTATTTCTGTCTTGTTTTCCATTAAATGCATCCAAACATCCTTAAAAGAAGATAAGGAACAAAAGTGCATATGATATTGCATATGATGATTTTTTTTATGTCTTGAATTAAGTTTCTCAGACTACTGGCTAACTGATTTTTATATTATTCATGAGAATAACTTCCCTGCATTTTGTTAGATTAATATTTTAGAGCAAGAAAAAAGATTAGGCCCACTTAAAATTGAATGTACTTTGAAGAATTTTTTTTAAGGATGTTTAAATATGTTCACTGAAAAACAGGTCAAAAACACAGATAACGTAAATGTGTTTTTTTCCATTGTCAGAGAAACTGTCAATCTGCAAAGTCTTTATTTTTAATATCACAAACGTCTGAGTGAAATTTATATTAAATAAAAAATAAACAGAACATGGAGAAAGTTTAATGCTTTATTGAAACACTAACATTAACCCATGATTTTTACACTACGTCCCTAGTCCAACCAATTCTATTTAATCATTTTTTCCCCCACATTTTCTGTTGATGGATTTCAACATAAATGTTTAATGCTAATATTAAACAGAGCTACACTCTTATTGGTAGCTTAACATTTAATCAAATTAGCCACAATACTTGTCATGGGTTCGATTTAGACAAGTGTCTGCCAAATGTACAAATGTAAATAATTCAACTGAATGGAAATCTGTGGAATTAGGAATGTATGTGTAAAGATGACAGCTGAATCAAAAATACTTTTACTCAATCAATGCTCTGATATGAAAACGTGCACAAAAAAAGTTTAAAGTTTGACAGATGTAATATAAGCAAAAAATGAATGCGTTGTGCACATTGTATTTGTTGGGCCATGTGTATGTCACCTCATCATTCTCTATTTTCAGTGTGGACAGGCGGGACTGCAGCTGCTGGCATCTCTGGATCAGCTCTCCTTGCACGGCCTGCTGGGCACACAAATGTCCCACCTGAGGGAGAAAGACGGAAGAAAGTGCTTGAGAACTTCAACAACAGAACGAAGGAGAACTATAGCAAGCCAGTGATAAAGCTGATATCCCCACATGCTCTGAATACCGGAGTGACTCGAGCAAGCCTCTATCTGCCTCTCGCTCACTTTCTTTCCCACTCTCTCAATCTCTTTTTTGCTCATAACAGCTGGGGAACATCTGGCTCACTGTGGTCCACCCTCTCCCTGAGGGCTGAACACACGACAGGGCACACGTGCACTGGAGAAAACCAGCTGCTCTGTTCATCACACACATACAAACATCCAGGACCCCTGATGTTAATTACAAAAACATCATCATAAAGGTCAGCACAGCAGAAAACACTGTTGTTTGATTTCACAGAAAAAAAAAAAATTGTAGTTCAATTAAAAATGTTAACTTTAGGTTGAGCTGTAGTGTCTAATTGTTTCAGTGCTAAAATACTTCCTTCTATCCCAGTTTAATATTCACACTGTATCTCTGTGATGCTCTTAAAACATTGCTTTGTTTGGGAATCCAACACAGCAACATCAGCTCAGCCAATGGCATGAGTTAAACTATAAGTTTGACTGACCAATGACAATGATTTTTACAAACAGGTTTTCTAAGCTCTATGTTTGAAATTATTATTTGGTGACGATAGCAGCAAAGGACTGAAACAAAACAAAAAACTACTACCAATATTTTACTAATAAATAAATAGACAAATAAAATCAAGAATGAACAAAATTAATAAATAACATAAAAAACTGAATTAACTGGCTGTTTGTAGGTGCTGTGGCATTAACCACTGATACAAATGGCAGAGAAAGAACACATCTCACCTTAAAATAAAATAGATCTGTCATATAATACTGACAATTTCTGCATGATTCAATATATAAATTACAGCACCTATAAGGTTAGCAGTCAATTTTCCACATTAATAGTGAATAAGATAAAACATAACTAGACAGTCTAAATGACAACCTATAATAATACAGGGCTGAAGCAACTGTGGTCTCTCCGCAGGCATGTCTGTCACTGTGCAACAATCTGATTGAGCAATGCTTCATTCCTCTTGAGGTGTCTGGGTTTGTTTGGACATGCAATGAGACACAGTCTTGCAAGAGTAACAGCAGGACACATAGTCACAGAGAGACAATGCTGATCATAAAAGTACCAACTGGTATTTAACGAAGCCGATTTCTTGATATCATCAAGATGTTTGATCTTTTGGAGCAAAAGCACTTGGCATCAGTAAAGCTGCACTCAGTTGCCTAAGAATGTCTGTGTGTCATTGTTTACCCACATTGTGAATCTGCTGTTGGTATATTGCTTGGGGCATGAAAATAATTACCATCACTGCATATTCCATTAAATATTCATTTCACCACTGTCACGTCATAGCCAATAATGATCACACCGACTGACCATATCACCCATGTGAGACTGGAAGTCGAAGCGCATCGGAGGGCAGAAGATGTTGTTGTAGGTCTCCATGAGCCTTTGCTTGTCTGCGTTGGCCTCCAGGTTCTCCGCAGCATTCTCAATGGTCTCTAAACCACCGTGCTTGGAAGTCTCAACGTTAAACTCAGCTGAGAGGTAGGTACGCAGTGCACGGTTCAGACTGGCATGGTAGCCCAGGTCACAGCACTGAGAGAGGGGGAAAAAGGGAGGGCATTTGCTTGGTATTCTGAGCTCTGAATGTAAAAGCTGTGAATTGAGAAAGGCATTAAAATCCAGAGTAAAGCACAACATCTGTGAATCTTTCATTCAAAGAAGCTTAAAATACGTTTTATTAGTACTAAAAATACAATAATTAGTGATAAAATAACAATAAAAATAGTGTGCCCTTTGTACTCCCCCGAAACCCATTTTCGTTTATTAACCGATACATGGTTAAAATTTCACTTCCATGCTCTGACTGCTTCAAATGAAGACTACTCAAACTAAATCCATCATTCACAGTTCCTCACTCAAAAAGAGGATGCCATGTTGTTGAGGTTAATACAAGAAGGAGATTTCAGCACTTTGTGGGTGCCTTATAAGGAGTCTGATGTTGATTTGGTGGGACAAGTGGAACTCTCTTGCGGAACTCACACGGGGGGATGCTACAAGTTTACCTTCAAAGTCACACTTGAAGAAAGAAGGCTGATGAGGCAGCAAACTGTCAGAAGGTATTACTACATTGGGGCACAATGTACATGGGCATATTTAGGACATTTCACTTAAACGCCCTCTTAGGGCTGCACAGAATACAGGAAATAAAAAATACTGGGGTACGAAAAAGTTTGCCAGTGCTCACGTGACACGAAGGATAAAAAAAACTAATTAAATAGGCTGTTTAACAAAAGGGATGTCATTTGCACATTCTCAATGGTGGAATTGAATTACTTAATGATTATATTCTTATGCAAAATGAATGAGAAAACCGTCATACGACAGTTCGCTTAGAACTGTTAAAAAGGAACTTCATCAAAATGCTCATCAAAAATAAAAGGTTAAGATTAATCACAAATTATTTACATACTGACAGAACTAGTTTCATTTTATCAGCTGTCCTGAGCTTTGCAATTGATCACGATACACCTGGCATTGGAAGTTTTAAAAACCCGTTGGATCAAACTAGTTCAAACCAGTGTTGTTAAACTAAAACAATGAAAAAGATAGTAAAATCATACTAAAGATAGTAAGAACTAAAAATATTACAATTTATTCAAATATAAAGCTAGTAAAAAGCTAGTATACATCCATAAATAATACTAACTAACAGTGGTTCAAACCAGTTAAGCTTGACTGCAGTATAACATCAAATATAAAAAGCTTTAAGAAGGAATATTTGTGATTTAGCAAAAAAAAAAAAAAAAGTGTGGTAAACATTTCTCTAGAACAATACACTAGAAACACATGAAGATTCCTGAACTGGCTCGTTGGAGTGATGAGATGAAGGTGGACTTACATCTATGAGGTCAGACAGATCATGGATGTAGTATTTGAAGACGCAGCTATTGGTGGCCTCCAGAGCCAGAAGGTACTCATTCCTGGCCTTGATGGCTTTCAGCTTGTTTTCAGTGTATTTTGCTTGCCGCTAAGAAAAAAAAAAAAAAACAGGAGGATGAGACAATGGTTGAGAAAAGGACAGATTATTATTTTTTATTTTCACAGTTCATAGCAAACACAGGCTTTAAATGTTAGTGTTTACAACTGTCCTGCAACAAAGCATCTTAAAGTCAAGCATAAAGTCATTGAAGCATGGGGGGAAAAAAAACATCTGTTTTAAGATGTGTGTAAAAATAAAAGTTTGGAACAGCGTGAGGGTAGGTAAATAATGACAGACTTCTTTTTGAGCGAACAAAACCTTTAAAGCTTACGTTAAACATGAGCTCATGATGGATAGCATGTTGTTTAACTTCTACTAGTCCTCCCTGAATAGGCTCATGTTAGAGCTGCCACCACAAACTGTACTACATTTCCATCTGTAAATGCTGCTGGGGTGACCACAGGCTCTCTCTAGTAGGACACACATAGAGCTGCTGTTGGTCTTGTGGATACAGAGGTGGCCCTGGAACAACCCAGCAATGATCCCATCAATTATATCGTAAGCTGGTGGTACTGGACAGAGACGGTAGCCAGAGGACTCCAGAAGAACAAAGACATGGATTGACAACAATATCTGGCCCAGACATGCTAATGCCTGACCCCTGCCCCCCTGTCATCTCATTACATCATCAAATGACATTCTACAACCCAGTGTATACAGTCATGGAGGAGCCATTCACTTGATGAATTAAGCTGCCGTGTAGTGTTTGATTACCATATCGAATTGGAAATTTCAAGAATTTTGCAGCCTGGAATCTCAGAAATACAAGAGTGTATAATCAAAAGAGTTTATTTTGTGATAATGACCAGCTGATTGTACTTTATGCTGTGTTACATTGCTACTTACAAATAAAATGACAAGAAAAGACCATTGTTGGTCACCAGTTGTGACTTCTCTCACTCTCTCTATATTACTTTTCTATGTAAATGTATATAAAATATAGTAAACATTAATATAGTTTAATATATTATATATTGAATTGAATTTATTATTAATTTAATTTAAATAATGACATGAAAAGCCCACTGTTGGTCACTTACAGAATTTTATTTTTATTTAATGAACATGGAAACCTATTTATTTTATTTTGTCACCTCTTTTAATTTCTTTTCATTTTTTATGAATGCAGAATGGCGTGACCGATGAAAATCAAGTATTTCACAGCGTCGTGTGATAAGCATAGTATTATTTAGGCATGACAAGCATAGATTCTGTATCTGACGCATGTTATAAATTGAATAAACCACTGTCAACAGGTCATTAAAGCTGTCGAGGATCAGGTTTAGGACCCTCAACACCATCTGGCAGTGACGGCATCCTCTGTATCTCTCACCAGCTCATAGCTCCCTGTGCTCTGCATCTTTCAGACTCTGTCTCTCAACTCTCACTCGATCACCTTTCCCATTTAGCTGAAATCTCCCACCATCTGTTCATTCTTCTCCTGCCCACGTTCACCTTTCCTCCACATTCTCTGTTTAAACTGTCAGAAACAGAAACTGATTTCTCCTTCCATTAACTCTGGATGTTCCATTAACATCCCTTCTCATTTGAACCCTCTGATCTCGCTCCTCACCTTCTCCTTCATCTTCTCGATCTTTTTGACGGAACTGCGGCGCACATGTTTCTCCTCGATCTTGATGTTTGTGAGAGTGTCGGGCGAGCGCGGGGTCTGCCTGTCCTCGTGTCGGATGCTGCGGCCCATCTGTTTCTCCTCCTGCTTCTCTGCATCCTTCAGCTTGCTTTCAGCATTGATGCTGTCCATGTTGTACATGTGATAGGTCTTCATCACCTGTGCAGTAAAGAAAAGGAAGTTAAATGTGCATGAAATCCTAGATTAGGCCGAGAAAATGTATAATCTCCAGTGATGTGATGACTTTTTTTCATCAGAATTGCAAGAAAAAAGGTCTGAATTGTGAGGTATAAACTTGGAATTGCATGACAAAAGTATTAATTAGAAGATTAAAAAAATTGTAATTACCTTTTTTTAAATCAAGCTTTCAATCAAGCTTCCATATATAAACGACAGTACAAACAATTAAGCATAATTAACTATAAATATTTTTCAGCATGACTGATGTTGGTGTATGAGTCGTGGTGTTTGTTCTTTTTTAAAATAAGAATCCTTACATGGATTGCAGTTTGAAATGAAACATTACAATCCAGAACCGGGCTGAAAGAGGAGAACACCTGAACTGATCACCTATTACCCTCAACAAGCACTGCACACAGTTATTCACATAACAACCAACTCAAAAAACAGGCCCGAAATCATTCACGCAAATTTATACTCACAGTCAGGCATGCAGAACCTTTTTAGCTCAATGTGTTTGCATAGGCACAGAGGCAACGGGAAAATGACTTTCCATCACAAGGACTGAAACTCTAGCAGAGCTGCTCTGCTGAAGAAAATGACATAATCTAGCACAATTTATTAGCCCTTATTCGCTACATTCCTTGTACCGCATCAGTTTAAATTACAGAGGAAGAAAACGCACAGCACAGATTTATTACTTTGGGTGGACAGCAAACAGAACTCATATACTGTAAAAAATTCAGTTTTCTTTCTTTTGAAATAAAAAAAAATTGATGAAACTGAACACTTCCAGAAAACTAAACTTCCTTCTAAAATGGCCAATCATGTAAATGTAATGCAAAAACACCTCATTCCGAAGTTTCTTACAATAGCTCATTGAATACACTGAATATGTGAAACATAATTTCACATCAAAAACCTATTCTGTGTTCAATTCTTAAACACCAGAAAAAGTACTAAGAGTAAAATAAAATTACAAACATTACAAATCACAAGGAACATCTACAATTTTATGACCCCTATTAAGAGCAGTTTATGTCTAAGTCCAATGAGAGACTACGGTGAAAGATCTGTTACTGTCATCTGTGACTGTTGCCAATGAATGGAAGACACCACCAAGCTTGATAGTTAGTATTCAGCAGATGCTAAATTTGGGAATGGGATTGAAGGGAGGTTCTCATTCCAAACTTCTGCTCCTTTGAGAGGTATTTCACACAGAGTGACGCCATTCTTGTGCTTGCAATCAAACACACTGCCAAGACCGGAGAGATGATACCAAGCCATCGCTCGCTGTCTGTGAGAGAGAGAAAGTTAATGGACTCCATTTACACTGGCTTTCATGAGGGTGTCAGCCTCCATGATGGGCATAATAAATTTAATAAGCTCTTTGCAATGTCATCATTAATAGGAAACACTTACAGGAGGAATTTGGCAAACATAAATGTGGGAGGCTCTCAATGGCCTTTTCTTGCTCTTGTAAAGTGCAAAGAAGCGTCCGGCTCTTTTCCAGTTTATAAAGAAAAAGTTCATCAAAAATGTATCACAGAAGAAAGGTTTGGATCGACACAAGGGTGAGTAAACTATGACAGAATATTCATTTTTTGGTGAACTACTGAACAAGCCACCACTGAGCTTATATATATATATAAAAAAAAAAAGAACGCTAAAGATCGTGCAGAGGAAACAAAGTTCATCACATTTTCACCATTTTCAACCCTATGGGGTTCCTCTCAAATCCAAAAGGCTGAGATAATCATCCTCAGCTTTTCCATTCATTCTTTCCTTTCTTCATATAAAGCACAGATGTCACTAAAAATGGTGCCAGGTTTATTTTCATCATCTTTAACTCTAATTAAATGATTGGCTTACTTTTTATGAGTGTTGAAATGGGTTACAGTCATTTCCCAGGAGAACATGTATGGATGTGTACGGGGGGAATCTAGTCACCATTCAAAGAAAGCCAATATCATGGGTCCTCCCTCCTACCACATTTGAGCCCAGAACACCCCACCCTGAAAACCCCAAACTATTCCTTCCTACCCCACAAAAATCAGAAACACAAAAATATGTGGCCAAACACAAAAGGCTTTTCTAATTGAATTTCTTCTCCCAGTAAAAATAAAAGCTTGAAATTATTGGGATTATTTAGCTGTGGAACTAGGCATGTACGCATGGAAGCCTCGTTCAATACTGTGCTGTGTATCAGAAAGCAGCACCCCCGCCATACAGCAGGATAATAACATGACTTACAATCCACTGAATCATCCCTGAATTTTCCGTGCACCACTGCTAATTTCGGCACTGCCAGGGAACATGGGTCTCTGCGGCGGTACGGATACTACAACGCTAAGTCCATAAAACAGTAATCATACTGCCACTGAGGGTAAAACTGAGGTTAACTGCGTTTATTATTTTTTTAAACACTAGAGTTCCCTATAAGCCACTTTCCAAAAATAAGGTGCATGTTGGTATCCCACTTCTCCACTATACTTTTATAAAAGCATAAAAGGCAAACAATTTCATGTTGTTATAGTGACACAATTAGATGTTATGTAAATCACTTAAAATTAACAGTATCAAAATGAGATAGCATTAAACACATTACTGTCTGTAATCATCTATCTCAACCATTCAACCCTGTTACCAATCTTATCATCCAAGTGGATGCTGCACACTGGTGGTGGTTGAGGAGAGACCCCCCCACATGATTGTAAAGCGCTTTGGGTGTACAGCAATACACAATAAAGCGCTATATAAATGCATCATTCATTCATTCATTCATAAAGATAACGATATTAGCATCCACACAAGCGAACAATATCATTTATCATTTATTCTAGGTTCACACGCATCTGCCGCTTTAAATTCTTGAGCTCCTTATAACAGAATTAATTCTGGTTGGATGTAAATGTTTGTATCGTTCATCAGCTGGAAAAAAAATCATTCTGAAAGTGATTCCAATGATATCGTTTCTCTGTACCTTTTATCGTTATAGTTGTGATGTGGACTCTGCTATTCTTTAATATTGAGAATGATTTTTAGAACTATATCTTTATCATTATCTTTGTAGTTATCGTGCTTGGTGTGAATAGGCCTTAATGCTACAACCTTGCCTCATTCACTATACGCGAATCTATGAATACGTAAATAAGCCCAGCCTCCAATCAGTCACACCAGCCAGGGCCTCCTGATCCATACATAATGACTGATAAAACTGTTTTTACTAACGGACAACTACAGTGGATACTGTAACAGTCATTAAAGTTACTTACTTGATGACGTCGTGTGCTCACAATGCCTTGAAGACTCAAATGCAGCCAAGTTTGTGATTCTTAATTCGCGCCCGCGAGCAGACACGTGTGAAGTGCAGATGCCGGTGCGGGAGAGGTGGGACTGACTCTGGGGTACTTTTACACTGTTGCCGTGGGTTATTATTCAAGCGGTTCTAAATCCATGTTAAACCACAGATTCATGGGTTTTCACTACAGGGTGACTTTAAAAAAAAATGATAGAATTACAGAAACTACATCTGAAATAAAAAGAATGAAGCTAAATAGATATATGTATTAAACAAAAATAAAATAAACTTACAAAAGCACCTAACAAAATCACTACAACTTAAATTAATAATTCAAAACACTATAGTAGTATACAAGTAACACTGCATTTAACGATAATTTATTGAAAAATTAAAAAGACTTTGTTTTCATAAAGATTTTCAGGTTCTTATTTGTACCCTGTTCATGAAGTGTCCTGACCTCATTCGTGGAAATGTAGCTTGTTCATATTGAAAATTTCAAAAATAGCATAATCTGTGGAAAATAATTAGGACAGAATATAAAACGTGATTGATGCTTGAGGAAGACTATAAAACACAGCATAACTGGAATATCAGAAAAACTTCTATGACTGCAGTAAGTAATGCCTTAAACTTAATTCTGCACCTCCGACCCACAACTGTTGCTGTTCATTACCATCCTGAGAGCATCATCACCATTTAGAGAGCTCTTATACTCCGTAGTGTTCCTCTGTGCCACTGCAAACGCAATAGATCTGCTTTAGAGTCTGAGGTAGGCTACAAGCAATCAGTCTGCATGCCAGCAGGTTAGATTCATTGCTGACTGACGACTAGAACTACCATCATTCGCTACTTGTTCATACCCCCTGTCTTACTAAGGAATTACAAGGACTGCCTGGTAAGACATTGTTTTGTTCACATACACACAAACCCATTTCAAAGCACATAAACATTAAACGGTTCCTTCTAGGCTGTTTAGAAACTACAATTTGCACACACCCTGTAACACAACAACACACAGGGGGGCACACAGTGACTTAAAAGCTCTCAAAATATTTTCAACGAGAAGAAAAATGTAACTATAGCCAACCCCACGCCTCAAAAATACTGATTGGACTACAACCACAAGAGACCAAAATAACCACTCGACTGAAGCAGAGACTCAATGTCTCACTGCAGAAGGCTGACGCAGAGGAACCAAAGATATTAAGAGAAAGAAACTGAGGATTCATGCACTCCGTTTGAAAATTTAAAGTGACAATCAGATAATGAAACTGAAAAAACTGAATAAAAACGATAGCCTCAGATTTAATGCTGAAGACGAAGTTCTCAGTGCATGTGCATCTTACCGTGTACAACTCGTTGAGGACCTTCATCAAATCCTCCTGCAGCTGGAGGCCCACTTCTTTACTCTGTAAGAAAAAACACATTAGTATAAGATAATAATGGTGTAGATCATGATGAACAGTAGTTTCCTGTTCTCTATTGCAGCTGATAATCCGCTTTGGCTGTGAGCCCTGAAGCTGTAACTGTTAGACCGATGAGATGTTTTCTGCCCTTTCAGTAATGGAGGTCATCACCAGCTAACTCAAACACATCTAGTTCAATACAATCTCACCCAAACGGTCACATTATACTGAAACACTGCACACTGGACCGGATTAACCATTTAGGCAATTGGGCACGTTAAAAACCCTACAAAGAGTTTTCAAATGGCGCACAATGGCCTCTTTTTCTGCTTATATATTCTGTTTCAGTTGTAAAAACATCATATTATGGAAATAAAATGGGTTGAAATGCCAAATTATTTATGACTTTAAAGGAAAAGTTCTACCCAAAAAAATGAGAGAACTATCCCTTTAAGTCACTAGCATCGCTACTTTCAGTTACAGCAGTTCCGCTTGTGCACTTGTCTAAAGGCTATACTTCTGTTTAAGCCGTTATCAAAACTGAAGTGTAAAGACAATGCAAAAGTACTGAATTTCAGTTCAGTGTCGATCAATTACAATGAATGTCAAAAATGTGCAGCTGAACTGAAACTGGAAACCATTACTTGTGATTTTGATAAGACTTCCTCTTAGAGACTGTGGAATAAAAAGGTCTGGTAAACTCTCTGTGAAATGGAAACGGTGGTTTACTGTTCTGGTGGATGCTGGATCTTGTAAGAGGAAGTTCGGGAACGAAGGCACAGCATGACATGAAAATGAAGTGCTTGCGAATTCAAGTCCAAACTTTACTCGATGTTGGCTGATAACTTGGGAGCCGGCCAAGAAGATGTCTAGCATTCATTGAGGGCTTTGACTCCGTCACTCCTTCCCTATTCCCCACACTGACATTTTTGTGGGTTTTCCTGTTTCTGAAGGTCTGAACGAAGCTTTTATGGTTGTTTTTGGACAGATGTGAATTAGCTTGATTTCTTGATGATGAGAAGTGATTGAAATGATGGAAGAGAAAAGAAATTTGAAGCTGAAAAGAGATGAAGTGTGTACATGGGAGTAAAAGACAGAAGGGTGAAAGAGTGGAAAAGAGAGAGTGTTCACAAACAGTCAATCTTCACAATCAGTGATTGTCAAGTCACTTCCATCCATGTTCCATGTTCCATCCAGGATGGAAAGACTGGAGTTCATTTTAACCCTTTGAAAGCTGAGATGGGTGAGTAGGCTGTGGGGAGGCGTCCCATAGGAGATCCCCTTTGGGAAGTCATTCATAATGGAGCTCTGATGGGTTTTATTTGGAGGCAGTGGACGGAGTAATAAGTGAGAATGCACAAGAACACCCATTTAGAGCAGAGGATGAACTGCATGTCTGGGGATGCTCACCTCACCTCTCTAAACATGTCTGAGAAATTTTGTCAAGCTGATTGAGCTCATAACTTGGCACTAAAATACAGAAAAAAAGACAAAAGTTCAAGACAAATGTTAAAGACATAAAACAATGCCAAGACCAGATGCCTTTCTTCACTGGCTGCAGTCAAAAACAAATATATTTGTGTATATCAACAAACAAAAAAATCTTGATTTAATTAAATATATTTCATACAAATAAAATAACACTATCTAGTTATGTACATTTTTCAAATAATTTTTATTTATGATGATGTAAAACAGCTAATTTATGCATATAATTCTTTAAAATATTCAAATGTATTTAAAATCTAAATATAAAAAAAAACACTAAATAACATACAAATTGACTGAAGGCCAAATTACTATAATGAGCATTTATTTATTTATTTTTAGTTAAATTTATGGGCTTTTTGTGCCTTTATTTTAAGAGGACAGTGAAGAGATGACAGGAAAGTATTGAGGTGGGGAAAGGGGAGGGGGATCAGCAAAGGGCCTCGAGGCGGGAATCAAATTCGGGTCAATGCAGAGCACAGTTGCGTTACATGTCGACGCACTAACCACGAGGCTATCGGCGCCGACATAATGAGCCTTTATTGTATTTAGATGCCATCAAAAACACTTTTTATTGAATTAAGGCATAAAATGAAAGCAAATTATATATCAGGTTTATTTTTGGCATGTGCATGGTGGCCTTGCACTTTTTGTGTAAAAGTTTAGGATAATTTCCAAATATTGAAGTGCATTAGTACTAGAAACTTAATCTATTTGTCAGTGGAGACAAAAAAAAACTTGTTAATCTTTTCTTAATTTAAAATCACAAACACACATAATTAGCAACCATAATCATGAGGAAAGATATAAGCTCTTGTTCCAGGGATTCATAAACCCCAAAACAACCACTCAAACTATAAACGGCTTGTGCAATAACATCATTGGAAGTAACCTCAGACCAGTAGATTTCTCAGTGGAAAGGCCTAAAAATACCTCCAAACAAAAATCCAAATTCTTTATCTATGGGAATGTTGTCCCATTACATTTTGCGGTCATGTGTGAGCCTTAAACTGAAGGTGTGGGAGATATTCAGAAACATATGGTCTCCCCAGCTGACGTCTATAAGTTCATTTGTGCTTACAGACCTGCTGGGGGAGACACGTTTAGTGGGGTCTGTCTCCAGTCTGCCCTGCTGGTTTCCCTAATTCAGACCAGTTCAATAAGGAACATTTGATGGATCTATTCAGCCTACTCTTTCTATTAGGATTGTTAAGTCTAAGCTACTTATTTCCACTTTTCCTTCCTCTCTCTTGCTCCGCCTCTCACAGACACTTCCCCTCTAAGCAGCATTACATTCCCGTGGTGAAATGGATCTTCAGGAGTGCGGTCGGAGCAGGCAGAGCTGCCTTCCTCCATCTGCTCAGTGATACTCCAAAGACAACACAAAAGAGCCCAAAAATGGGAGTAAACTATTGATTTTCCATGAAGGCCACTATAAATCTATTGGACAACAGGGGAGAGGCACTTGGACTGGAGGACATGGATTTATGAGCCGTAATGGTGAGATGCACTTGTTAAATGAAAAAGATCACACGTTTGTCTGTGAGCTTGGCAGGAGATTGGTTTTGGTTCTGCACAAATCTGTCAAAGAAGCATCACTTTGGGGTGTGTGTGAGGGGATTGGTTTACTGGCATCCAACATCAGTCACATGGACAAGGATTGTTGATATCTGCGAGGATTTTTCTTGCGCCTCTGCAACTAATTCCCCCAATAAACAAGAGCATGTGGTTGAATTGATGAAAATCCTTCGCCTTGAAGTAAAAAACATTGTGCTTGTACTCGGAGTTTGTACTCGGAGTAACTGGAGCTACTTCAGCAGAGAAATGCTTGAAAAATAAGTCCATAACATGAATAATGCTTGTTGGTTGGAGTCCAAAGCACAGCCAATATTCCACAGTCTATTGTCTTTTCCTAGTTCAATTTATTTTCATCACAGCTAGTGTTAGTGGCAGTGAGTCTCCAAAGAGGTTTTCCAAACACGTCTATGCACCAATATTAAAATTCTGGCCGATACAGATAAGCCAATAATCATTTTCATAATAAATGACAGATATTCCACATACTTTTGACCAAATATATAAAAAAAAAAAACAATTGAAAAAATTTATCGTTTTAAACTGTACAGCTGAATTTACACATAACATTATACAGTAAAGTATGAAAAACTGATATTCATTTGCTGAAGATTAAAGTTTTTAAAGATCATCTTTAAGTGAGAGTTGAAGAGAAGATGGCATAAAATACTTGAAAATATATTCAAATAGAAAACAGTAATTTTTACTTGTAATAATATTTTTAAATATTCCTGTTTTTTTTTTTTCAAGATACTTTGTTCCAAAACCATTGTGACTCTTCTATTTGCTGCCACATTAGATAATGTAGAAAACTGCTTTACAAACTCTTTATTCTTGCTCATTAAAATGTTCAAATGTAAATTAATTAATTACATATCACATTATATTAGAAGCTACAAGTGGTCAAATTAAATTGCACTACGTTTCTCATCATGCACTGATTAAGGGGAACAGGATTCATCCAAAATCTCACTGCCAAAAAATCTCTTTCGCTGCTTTTAGGAGTGTTTTCCTTTACTGTGTGTCTACACTTATGGTTCAATAAAGTCGTAACCTCCTCCGGACACAGCTCCCTTGACTGTATTTGCATTTAGAGTGCAGAATTTCTTCAGCATGTCGTAGCGCTTTTAAGACAGGTGGGAGGTGTGCGGCACTGAGACGTGGGGTAAGACCAATCGCACAGACTTCAGCGATTCCTGGGAAGCCTCTAGAGAGAGGCCGGCTGGGAGTGTTCAATTAAAGGACTGTTATTCCTGCAGCACGGAGGACTGGGTGAGCTAAACTATAGAAGAGAGAGAGAGACAAAGAGTTGAGGAGAATGTTGATAGGACATCTTTCTCTCTCTCTCTCTCTCTCTCTCACGGGAACCAAGAAACAGACAGAGAGACAGCGGGAGAGAAAGAAGTGCTGATTGGGGTATGAGAGTCTTTTGCCGCTAGATATGCAGCAGAGGGGACAAAAATGCGATTTAAAATGGTACCGTAGAATGGAAAACTGTATTTACTTTGGCATATTTGAATAATAACAGTTTTGTACATGGAAATGACATACCGTGAGCCTCAAACACCATTGTTTCCTCCTCCTTATGTAAATCTTGTGCATGCAAAATACTACTGAAAAATAGGCGAATCAGAACATAACACCAACTGTGACATTACAGTCTGGATCACTAATAGTTACGCCCCCAACATTTGCATATACCCGTCCATGTTCTATGCCATCAGAATTTCTGCAGGTGTTGTGAAGAAACAAACAAGGACAACAGTGAAAATGGCAGATCATGGAAATAAATGTTATGTTCCAGGCTGTGCAGGGGATGTGAAGTGCAGGGATGGGTTGGTGTCTGTATTCAGAAAGGCACGGAAAGCAAATAACGCATTCTAATAAAATAACTCGAGCCACTAAAGGGACATGGTTAGCTCCTTGCCAGCAGTAGCCTGTTACATTACAGTACATAAGATTTCACTTACTACATAAACAGAGTAAGGAGAGATGGCTGAGGATGATGGCGACTGATTTACAGATCCTAAGCACCATGACAAGCATCTTATCTTGTAAAATGTGTGGTAAGTACTGCCGCTCCATAGTATAAACAGAGTACGTGCGATCGCGAATCTCGAAAGTGAAACTAAAAAGCGATCGTGCATTTGAAAGCAGTTTCAATGCCCTGCATAGTAATAGCGGCTCCCTGATGCCCGCATTTTATATACAGTATATTTACCCAACGATATAACTGCGAAAGTATTGAAATATGCTGCTGTGTGAGTTACTGAAATGAGTTGCACTGTGAAACCAATCAGAGCAGAGCTCAACGTTATTATTCATGACCCTTCCAAATAAGGTAATAACAGACCATTTCATTCTAGGGAGAAATCCTAGGGTTGTAAATGGACATGTAAAACCGTTTCTAGAGATTTTTTGCCCTTACCTAAGCCACATTCCTTCCATGTAGATATCAGAGAACAATTTAAAATATTGTATCAATGCATTCTATGGCACCTTTAAGATTGAGGCAAGTCCTTTCTCCCGCTTGATTTGGAATTTTTTTGAAAAGTTTAGTAGACAAAATTGCAATAAACCTTAAATTATGCATAGTTGAGACCACTGACTATATCACAAGAGGTCTTATCAAATAAACATCAAAAAGTATCAAAACACCCTGCTCAACTGATGGGTTGATGGGAGAATTTTAAATTGTAGTTCACCCAAAAATGAAAATTCTCTCATCATCAACCAAACTGTTTCTGGTCCCCATTGACTTCCATAGTAATTGTTCCATACTACGGAAGTCAGTGGGGACTAACAACTGCTTGGGCAACCACATTCTTCAAAATACCTTCTTTTATGTTCAAAAGGAAGACAGCAATGTATACAGGTTTGGAACAACAAGAAGGTGAGTAAATGATTACAGAATTTTTCATTTTTGGAGGTTCCTTCATCCTCTGAATAATTAAAGCTGGATTTGACCTTAAACAGACCAGATTGAACTGGATTCACCTGGATAACCAGTGGACACTGGAAATGTGTTTCACAGCTCTGGGTCTAGATAGTGAGCGACCTTAAATTCCTGCCTGTCTAACCAGTCTAGACAAGCCAAGAGGAATGAGAAACCAAAGGATGGATACTCTCTTGCATCTATCAGCTCTGCTTGAGCAAATATGACAGGATACAGATTCTTTGCTTGAGATTTTAGATTCTAATCATCTCACTATCAGCTTTAATGAGCATAAGCATGCATAAGACCCCACAGAAGAAATGTTATGAACCAAACTCTTAAATGAATTTTACTATCCTAAATTAAAATATTGACAAATTATATCATATATTAGAAATAAAATTTAATAATTACAATAATAATCAAGTCAAAATAGTAAAATTAGGTCAAAACTGGTATGTCAGTGAGGAGAGAAAGATTATCAATTGAACTGAGAGGCAAATAAAAAATGAGGTCTCAAGCTCAATGACCACTACAGAGGCTTTAATAGAGAATTTGACTGGTATGCAAAGACTAATGTCACCTTTTTGAAGAGACGCCCTGAGTCCTCGCTGACCTGGGCGAAGCGTGGGATGATGTTGTTGAGGTAGAGATCGCTGAGAGTGGCATGGTCTCGACTCTCTCTCTTCACCTGAGCCAAGAGAAGGTTCCAGCAGTTGACTGGTGACAGGACATTTTGCTCTTTCCTGCAGAGAAGAGTAAAGAAAAAAAACAGATTTATTATCATTTATCATACAGGAGAACAGAAGAATTCGTTAGAAGAAGCTATTTTTCAAAAATACATTCTACAAAAAATACATTTGCAGTAGTTGCAATACAGCTGCAGAACAACAGATCAACTATTCAAATCACAATACATAATCAAAAGGAATCAGAAGAATCATCTGAACATAACCAAATGAGTCAGTCAAATAATTTCAAGCCAAATAGATTTAAAACATATAATGAGTAAATTCTAAATATTTTTTTTCCCCACACTATTTTTATGTAGAAAACAAGGACATAAACATTCATAAACATTTTTGATGACGCAAATTAATCATATCACATTGTTTACACACACACACACACACACACAGTATTCAGTAATATATCAATAATACATCTGAAATTATCTTGCTGGTGATAAAATGTACAGTATTCTGAGATTTATTGTGCAATTTTGGGCCATTAAGTTTCCTGAAGATTGTGACTATATATTAATATTCAAAAAGTCTCATCGCCATCAGTCATTCAAACGACCAACTGTATTTGAAAACTAATGAGTTCAGATCACTTTGTCGCTACAAATCACTGTGAACAGCCCTCGAGACACACGTCGTCATTACAGATAAATCAGCTCAAAAAACCCTCTGGACTCCTGCTCTGACAGGGAATGTGCCCAGGATGTTACTCTAAACTCATGCAGTCCTGGTATGGTTAAGAAGGGTACACGTGTATAGATCCATCCTGATAAACCTGTTGCCCTATATGTGAAGTTCACTCATGGATTACAGAGCAATGGATGTCATGCCAAAGAGGAATTCTGTTAAGCCCTGCGTTACTATGGGCATATGCTAGAGGGATGGACTTCAGCGGCCTGTGCATGCCAGAGGAGACAGCTGATGCTGAGGGTCCCATAGAAACCCATGAGGTTCCCTGCTGCTAAAATGCCTCTGAACGGGTGGGGCAGAACCTGATGTTTCTTCAGACCAGACGGTCTGAAATGTCCACAGAGAGGGTAGAATCAGGAAGGACTGGATCCAAAGAGCCCGCAGAAAGCATCCTGCTGTCTGTTAATGTTTTACAGACCGTCTGTTTACAGAGGAACAGCTAACACATGACCTTGGTCCTGCTGTTAACTGGAGTGCAAAGCATCTAAGAGAACTAAAATGTTCATCACAACTACCCAAACAACCAGCAACCTTATCTATCAGTGGTATGCAAATGTGTACATTTATGGCCTAAAAAAACTTGTGACCTGCAACGGCAAAAGTTTTGAGGTTCCTACCTCATTTAAGAAACACTGCAACGCATAAAAAACACTTTCACATGGTGGATTAAACAGATAAAATAACATACGCTAAAGTTTGCAAGAAACTATTATTTTATTAAGCAGGGACGTATTAAACTCATCAAAAGAGATGGTAAAGACCTTTAAAATGTTACAAAACATTTCTAATTTAAATAAAATTTTTAAATATTAAACAGCACTATTAAAGCAGCACTGTTTTCAATATTAAAAATAATAAGAAATATTTTTGAGCACTTGATTACTGAAGGATCATGTGCCACAATGGTTGCAAAAAATTCAGCTTTGCATCACAATAAATTCATATGATGTGATTTCAAGTTTTCCTTTCTCTTTGGAGTGTACAAGCTGTTTGTGCATACATAAGATCCCTGAAGTTGCAAAGACTAAAGTCTCAAAACCAGAGATATTCTTTATAAAAGTTAAGACTCTGCCATGCCCCCCTAAAACGGCTCATTCAAACACACCCCCACATGTTTCATAACACCGCCCAAAAGAAAGGGGGCGTGATTTTTATTCTCGCGGTGGTATTGTTGTTGCCGGTATTGTCGTGGAGACGCTGTGTTTCGTTGTGAAGGCTAAAGTACTTTGTTTGGGCTTCCAAAAGAGGACACAACTAGAAATCAGTGGTTAAGTTGTATTTACAACACTGTTCCAGAACAGTTCAACCCAAATATTAGAGTGTGTGCAATTTATGGAGGGCTATTTCCTGAACATGGCAGGAGAGTAACCTTGCTTGCAGGCTTGCACAAAAGGCTGTTTCTATAAAGTGGGGCAATTCCAACTTTGCAATGACAGTCTGGCGCTTCTGACTCTCAGCCTGTAAGTACGTTTCTGCTACTGACTATTCAAACGCGAGTTTTGAGCAGTGTAGAGTAGTGCTTGTTGTTTGTCGTTTCTCATTCACAAATGCACACATGCTAATGTTTATGCGGCGCGATGCAACACGATGCGTAAAAAGACAGTATAAGTCATTATAATCAGTAATTATTTCCCCACTGGATGCAACAAATGCCTTTGTTTGTAATGGGTTTCATTGTTTTAATCTCGTCGCACCGGGAAACGCCATCACAATGCGGTGAGGGGTGCAACATTTCCACCAACATTTCCACCAAATACACAAAATAATGTTCGTTTTAGCAACGTCATATGACACCTTTAAAAATAAAACCCTTTTATTTTATTTTAGTGAACATTGTGAATTACTTTAAAAATGCATGCCCAAAAACCATGCTATTTCTAGGTACATGACCAAAAACATGTTATTTCCAAAGCACACGTCGAAAATCATGGTAGTATACCTACTTTTGCAAAAATCAGACCCACTTTATGCTGCACAAATCATAGCAGGATATCAGCATAACCTGAACCCATTTTAGTATATTTAAAAACATAATATTAAAAAACATATTCTGGGCTGAAACCAAGCACTGCTGATGTCCTGAAGTAGTCTGAGTATAATAAACCTCAAGTGATGTACGGATGTGTATTAACACTTGTCTGACACCAGTCCTCTGTATTGAAGAGAACGTTGGATTAATCATATCACTCGACAGGGATCCGGTCTCTCTGAACAGGACATTCCCTCTGGCTTCGCCTGCCGACAAGACTTGAGACAGACACTCCTCCCAACGAGTTCAAAGTGAGGGGAAATCAGCCAGCATTCAGAGCTCAGCGGGGGGCTCAGTGGAGGTACATCACAGCCTGTTCTCCTGCTCAACATCTGTCAGTGTTGTGGAAAGGAATAGACATATCTCACTTCATCTTTGCCAATGTAACTCTTTTGATGATGGGATCAGAATAAAAAGACCAAATATACTGTTGTCGTCAAACATCAAGGTATTTTTACAGATGATAAAGGAAAGCAACAGAGATTCATATCATAAGCTTATCAGAATCCTCAAGCATTACTAATTTTTGCAAATGAAAGTTTTCTTTTTGACTCATTTGCAAGTATG
The DNA here is from genome assembly GCF_936440315.1 of Barbus barbus. Lineage (NCBI taxonomy): Eukaryota > Metazoa > Chordata > Actinopteri > Cypriniformes > Cyprinidae > Barbus > Barbus barbus. The sequence continues at coordinate 14,696,145 of NC_136715.1, read as the reverse complement.
CAAGAAAAGTAAAAATGTAATAAATATCAAGCACGTTCCTTATTCTTTATTCAACATTTCAAATGTTTTCTACTAGTAAAAGTGAAGTGACATTCAGCCAAGTATGGTGACCCATACTCGGAATTCGTGCTCTGCATTTAACCCATCCAACGTGCACACACACAGCAGTGAACACACACACACCGTGAACACACACCCGGAGCAGTGGGCAGCCATTTTATGCTGCAGCGCCCGGGGAGCAGTTGGGGGTTCGGTGCCTTGCTCAAGGGCACCTCAGTCGTGGTATTGAGGGTGGAGAGAGCGCTGGACATTCACTCCCCCCACCTACAATTCCTGCCGGCCGGAGACTCGAACCCGCAACCTTCGGATTACAAGTCCGACTCTCTAACCATTAGGCCATGACTTCCCCGGCAAAGTAGTAAAGTGTCACAAAACAAATGCTGTTGTGTTAAAGGGATAGTTCATCCAAAATTTTAAATTCTGTCATTAATTGATAATTATTCACCCTCATGTCGTTCCAAACCCATAAGACCTTTGTTCATCTTCGGAACACAAATTAAAATATTTTTGATGACGAGTTTTGGTGTCTGAGAACTTTCTGACTTTCCAAAGACAGCAATGCAACTACCACGTTCAAGGCCCGTAAAGGTAGTAAGGACATCGTTAAACTAGTCCATGTGACATCAGGGGTTAATTTTATAATCTGTTGTAACATTAACCTTAATTTTATGAAGCAGCAAGAAAACTTTTTGTGCGCAAAGAAAACAAAACAAATTACTTTATTCAACAATTTCTTCTCTTCCGTGTCAGTCTTTACTGTGGTACTCTTGTGAACACACGGCGTAGACTTGACACATTGACAGAATTTTCATTTTTGGGTGAACTAACCCTTTAAGTCCTTAGCTTAGCAACATGCTAACTTCAGACTTTATTGGAATACCATTGTGACCATTAATAGAGTTGTTGCCCAAGTATCAGTAAATTCAAAGTTTTATATTTTAGTTAGAACGATGTCTTATAAAAAATGCTGAATATGTAGGGTGTTACGTGTATGTTCCTGTTGAGTTCCTGTTTTGCCTTATTTGGTTTAGTTCCTGTTCTCATTAGTTTATCATCATTCATTCTTATCACCCGTGTTAATTAATCTTCTTGTTTGCTCCTTTGTTCCCTGTCTTTAGAAGTCCTCAGTTCTCCCCTAGTCTTTGTCTTGGATTGATGTTAGTTTAATGGAAATTGTGTGTTGATATTTATTAAAGACTCCTTTTTGTCTACTCCTCCATCATGCGCCTTTTGCTACAACCACATCCCATAACATAGGGAGCCCATTAGGACAGACCTACTGAATAAAAACAAGCGGCACACAGGCAGCAGTCACAATTCAACTACAATTGTAAGTAAATAAATCGAGTGTGTTCAAAACACTTAGGCATGCAAACCACTCTCACCAATAATGTTTCTCTCCACCAGCGTTCCCAGACACCCGTTTCCCCCATCTAAGAACAGCAGTTAAGAAGTGTAGCAGAAATAATTGCATTTGGTTGTTTTGGAGGTTACGGCTGAGGTAAAGAGTAGAATAAGATCTTGATGTTTGCTCTGCCAATGATCGCACAACACTTGGGAAACAGGGAAGAATGAAACTGGTTCGAGCATGTAGCAAAAAGCGAAGCAAAAAAAATAAAGGTCTTGCACAACAAGGGTTCAATGAAGGCAAGTTCCTGATAGTAAACCACAGAGATGTGTGCCAAAAAATGGTGGGAACACCTCCATTAATTGACACATGGTGCAGGACATATCATAACACAAGGAACATGAGAAGATAAGAATATACTAATGAAACAAATCTTTAAATCTTCACAAATACCAAATTGTGTAAAAAATAAGAATACAATAAGTGAAACCAACAGTCTAACGATTGCTGAATAATTAAAACCAACCTGAGGCATTGACAGCCCTGAGAAACATCCTCCCAAACACACTAATTTGCTTTTTCTTATGCAAAGAAGCAAAACACATACTTAACCACATAAGATGGAGTCCTTGGAGAAACTCGATTCCTCTCGAGAAATGAACAAAGGGACGTTGATGAGATTAGCATGGCCCCTTGGCTGACGGAAAGGGTTCTTAAATGGGCATTCAGACGAGGGAGCTCCGGGTCATTTCTGGAAGGCCATGAAAAAGCTGAGGTCACATGAGCGGAGGAATAGCCCAATTAACAGCAAGGTCATCACAGACAGAGCCGGCCTTTCACCAAAGGAATGCTCTGCAAAGCCAAGAAGAGCCAATTCCTAGGTGACACCGGGTACGTGACATGGTGGCATGTGAAGAATTTTAAGAGACGGAGAATATAAAGAAATTCTTGACATTTGGTTGAAGTAAAATGATGGGAATTGATCAATGATATTACTTCACAAAGCAAAACGAGAAGCCCTGAATGTACATGGACCATGAGGAGAAATTAATACTCAGCAGGGATGCGTTAAATGATTCAAAAGTGACAGTAAAGACGTGGATAATGTTACAAAAGTTTTCTATTTCTATACTTTTTTATTCTTCAAAGAATTTATCATGTATCAACATTGATAATACTAAGAAATGTTGTAATACTGCTGGAAATGTAGCTTTGCCATCACAGGAATAAATTGCATTTTAAAATACATTAAAATAGAAAACATTTATGTTAAACTAATAATATTTCATAATTTTTACTGTATTTTTTCAATACATGGATAGAGTCATTAGCTTAGCAACAAACTAAGATCAGAGTCTGCTGTAAACTGTGAAGAGTGACCGATTCATTCAGTCTCGCTTAGAAGGTACATGAGAGGGCGTTGAGGGGAACTCTTCACTCTGGTGAGAAGTGTTTTACAAGACTTCGGTTTCTGTCCAGACATGATGCCGGGAAAACATCAGTCAAGCTTGTCAGACTGGAGAGGAAATGAAACTTGCCTTGCCTGCATTCTCTTACCGTCACACACTTATGAAGAATAGGCAAACACACCAGACCAGACGGACTCACTTCCTCTAGTCAACTAACCCTGAGCTCCTCACAAGTGGGCCGGGAGTTATCGTGGCACAGGATACTGCAGAACAGGTGTATGACACATGTATATGGAAGTCTAAAATAGACCAAATTTATTGACCAAAAGGCAAACAAGGGTGTCCAGTCCACTATCAGTAAATCTGTTGATTTCTGTAGTTGATTGTAAATTTGTTGAAATATACTAAATTACATTTAAAAAATACATTTAGAATAAAACCAGCTAAATTGAATGTACAATATATGATAGTATTGTACCATTATGATAGAATGCACAAGAATTTACTTTACAGCACCTACATAAATTGAATAAAACCATAAAAAGCACCCGCTGCTTATTCTTTATACATCATTTTGACAGTTAAAATTCTTGCTGTAGAAAAGGTACACTGCCATCTTGCTCCGACCAAAGTAACTTGAATGCACCTGACGTTGTAATTAAAACTTCTCAAGTAAAAAACAACAGGACTTGAATGTGACATTAATGCAGGGTTTATTTAAATACACCTAAACGAGCTAATTAAATTCTTACAGATTACTAGACACTTCCAGAAAGGTGTTTTGGATCAGGTTGGAGCTAAACTCTGCAGGAAGGTGGCCCTCTGTGTGCAGGATTGGATAACCCTGGACTAAAAGTTTAGACTACGAAATTCAAGACATCAAGACATTAGGAAGTGAGGTAACAACATATGACAACGTTTTAAAAACTTTGAAATGACGAAACCAGCACTGACCGTAACCACTAGGGGGGAAAATTTGAGAATTGGTTTGTAGTATAATCTTGGATCAGCAGAGTAGACCATTAAGCACATGACACGTCGCCGCTCCTCTGTGGCACCAGTGTAACCACCACCCTTCTTATTTGTCATGAGTCCAGATCTTGTGGTGAGTTTCAGTTGCTTCTTTGTATCAACTCAATCCATTTGTAGAAAATCAGGCATGCTAGAAATTCGGTCAGTACCATGGCATGTTATCATTCCAGACTGCGTATTTCTTAACCATACTGTCCATTCATTGCCGGGCAACTCGTCATCGGGCCTCCTGCCGGCTTGCTGAACAAATGACGCACACTGTCATACCACACATAGAGGAGCATTTGAACCCTTGAGTGGTAGAACGGAAGGCATTGAGCTGAACTCTACCCTGTAAGAACATAAGCAGTATATCAGGGGTCTCCAAAAGATCCCCACAAATGCCCCTCAGTTTGCAGGTCAGGCCTCACCGACAGCTACGCTCTTCTGGAGGAGCAGGACTGGAAAATACCTCACATTCTTTCGTGGCATCATCGTCCCAGATGTTGCCTTTTGCCAGATGTTGGAGCTGGATAGCAGGGGCTCAAGGGACACATGGAGGGCAGGGGATGGTATTTAGACTGGACGAGATTACAAGCCGATTAGAAAATCTATCTCAGCGGGGGTCACTGGTATCAGGGAGGACGTTACTGCAGATTTGGTGTAGTGAGGGGGTGCTGCTCAGAAAAAGAGATGGTGTAATGCGGGCCTAATGTGGAAGAAAAAGTTAGAGCTATGAGGAAATCGAGAGACAAGCACAAGAAATGATGTTAAAATGAAGAAACAAGTTCTCAGAGAAAAAAATGCAAGCAAGCAAAAGAGCAAAAATACATGATGGAGAAGAATCTTAATGTTTAAGATTGGAAAGAATCGTAAAATTATGCATTTTCTTCTACTTCTCTTATTAAGTTTCCATCCATCCATTAGTCATTTTTGATAAATTTGTTTAAATATACATAACAGTTGAAATAAAAAAATAATACAATTTATTAGGGGTGGCACGGTACACAGATGTCACGGTTCGGTACGTACCTCGGTTCGGGGGTCACGGTTCGATACAATTTCGGTACAACAGGGAAAAAAAGACATCTACTTGCTCAGTTTCTTTTATTTTGATGTGAAAATGCTAAATATTATTACATGTTATATATATAAAATCTGTTTTGTTTTCATTGTGAGTGTACACAAATAAAAGCAGACCTTTAACTACAAGCAACAGCACAAATAAAAATACAATAGAGTAAAGATACAAATAAAATAATCAGTGATTTTCAGGGGGTTTTTTAGGTACAGAAATTGAAGTACGATTAAAGTAATCAAAGGTAAAACAGCATTGCATATTTGACTGTATACATTAAAGATTACTCTTTATTAAAGTTACAAAAGCGATTCAATCAAGAGCAGTGAGTGATTTCTTTGTTGTTGCTGTTTATTTAATATTAACTGTCACTTTAAGAGAAAGCACTGATACTGTACGCCCAGCCGGCTATGTCTGCTATAGGATACTTACCAAGACGGGCATTTTGACAGAATTTTGTGTGAATTTATCCATTAAAACACAATACTTCAGAGAGAGCTTCATATTTGCGCGCGTTCTGAGGCACAGGTTTGTGCGCTTCTGATGAGCGCACGCACAAATCTTCTCACTGCGCGCGCGAGCTCGCGTCCTCTGGCTCTTAAATATTTGAGCTGGCAAAGCTTACATGACTTTAGTCTAAACACCGATATCAACGTGTGCTGTTCAGGTCTCACCTGTGCGCGCGCTATCAGCACCCGGGTGATGACGGAATAAATGCTCATATTCCAGCATACACACTCGCATTGAACAAGAGTGAATGATTTGTCCCCTTTTTTTTTTTCTCATCAATGTTGTTATAATGTACTGGGAAGCCAGAATGCGCATCCATTAACAGAAACATACATTAGCCGAACCCTATTTGTTTTACGTGTTATTTATAACAAACCACATGCGTTGTCAGAATTCAGTTGAACCGCGGTCCTAGCGCGTGCCGAACCGTGTGTGGAGAACCGTGCGGTTCGGTTTTTTTCCGCGAACCGTGCCACCCCTACAATTTATAAATGTGTATTATCCAATAATAATGTATTATTATTAATTATAATTATTGTTATTGATCATAATTATGACTGATGTCTTATTATTTAATTATTTCTATATTTTTTTGCGGATAATTTTGCCATAAAAATTACTTTTTAAATTGAGAAGATTGTTCAAATAAGAAATAAATACAATTATAAATTGTGTTATTATTATTATTATTTATTAACATTATTAAACTATTATTATTATTTCTTTAGTTTAATATTTTTGAGTCATTTTTCATCATTTTTGATAAGTGTTTAAAATGTTCAAATAAAAAATATTATTATCTAATAGTTTATTATTATTATTGATATATTTTTGTTTTCAGGAATGTCTTAATCGTTATTCTATAAAATATCTATACTATGACATATATTGTTGTTGACCAAAAATGAATATTGTGGTATACATCCACCGCTTACACTGGAGCACATAGGTCTCCAATTGAAACTGAACCTCCCCCAGGGTCTAAGGTACACAGGGGTCTCATGTGCACCATGGTCTGATAGGGCACACAAAACTGCTCTCAAAAAAAAAAAAAAACCTTTTGCTATCTATTGATTATTTCTAGAAGCTGTCAGAGAGCCGTATGTTGACTTTCCCAGACCCAACCTCTAGCACTCAAACCATTATATTAGGAACCAAAGAGTCAAGTGCAAATATACAAAGAGCAAAATAACGTGAAAAGACAGAGTGAAAATGGTAAGGAGCAAAGAGAAGCACATGACAAGGTGGAAAATGAAAGAAACAATGAAATAAAGGAAAAGTTCAAGCACTGGTTATCTTCCATGTCAAAACAGTGCCTGGGGCAAAACCGCCAGAAAGAAACCTGTCAAGGTACGCATACTAGACCCTGGAAAACAACTCAAATCTAGTCCAACCTATTTACACAGCAAGCATAAAATGATGACAATGTGTCACTGCAAATACAGGCCGTTGGGAGTTGCAAAAGCACCTTGATAAATGTTAACACAAGCAAAATGTTTGCCTTATAGCGGTCAGGAAGACTTTATTGTTACCGTCATAAAGGTTCTCATCAAATACTGCTTCAATTAACAAGATATGCAGACTTTCATAATTCACACATAAGCCAGGGCAAGGAAGTACACTTCAAACTTTAACTTTTAGTTGGTTTTTAAGCTTATCTTTGTAATTCTTTGAGGAGAATCACAAGATCAAACTGAATCCAACAGGATCCAAGCGTCTGACCACAGAGATACGTTTAGACAGTATATAACACTGATTAATAGGCTCTTCGACAGCATATCCTGTCATAATGACTGCTGTGAGACTGCATCATTCTCAAAGCTCGCTAGTAAGTATCGGGAAACCTGCATTCATTTAATGCCAGGTCTTCAGCATTATTGCCACTTGCCTTTATACGCAACTAAGCTTTAAAAAGCCTGTTCAAAGTCTAGCCCTATGTATAAAAATGACATAAGGGCCATTCAGAAGCTTGTTTTGTTTCACGCTAAACAATAAAATTAGCATTATAAGCTAATGCAGTCAATCAGACAGGATAATAATAAACATTTATAGCATGAGTAAGAACACTTCACTTGCTTTTCTTAACGTTACGCCAGCTGTTTCTTCATAATACAGCATAATAACTAACCGCTACAGAAACAGGATCAAATATGGGTCAGTGGAGCAGAACCAAGGACTTCGAAGAAAATATTTGACTTTATTCCACTATCAAATCCCTGCTGCTATCTCATCAGAGATATGAGACAAGCCTCTTATATAACAACAGGGTCTTGTGAAAGCCTCAAAAGACTGTAAAGCTTATTCATCATCATTCTGACAAATAAGGAGACTCTATTTACGCCTACATGGCAACATATGATGGTTATGATTTGTTACCAAAGATTAATGAAATGTGAATTTCATTAAATGAATTGAATAAGTCTACAGGGAAGTGTTGACTGGATATCACATGACCTCGGTGAGAGTTTACTCAACTGTCTCAACTTTCACTGCAGAACAGCACTCATGTAATCAGAAGAGGACAAAAAATACGGATCACAGGACCATGATGCATCAGCTGGAAACATGGCCAAATGTTCTCTTACTTGAATTGAGGGTCCTTTGTGTAGCGGGTCTTGGCCAGGAACCTCTCGGCTAGTTTCTCTAGGTTGCGGGAGTAGTCCATCTCGATCTCTGCCTTCTTGCGGAAGAAGTCCTGCAGGTCTTGCAGGAGCTGCACGCGGAGCTCACATTGCTGGTCCAAACACTTAAGCTGCTCCAGCAACTGGGCTCGGATCTCTGCCAATCAGAGGAGGAGAAGAAGAAACAGAGTTATTACAGATCTTCCCACTCTGGTTACGCATTCTAAAGGTGTTCAAAACCATTCAGACAATTACTGAAAAACACACACTAAACGCCATCATCTATATACACATTAACATTTAAAAGTGGTTAGTATGATTTTTTGAGTGTTTTTGAAGTCTCTAACGGCTGCATGTATTTAATTGTTCACAGTAATTCCTGTTAATTATTACAATCAAAATTACTTTTCCACTGTAATACATTCTTAAATCCAATTTATTTCTGTGATGGCACAATAGAATTTTCAGAAACCATTACTCCAGTCTTCAGTGTCACATGATCCTTCAGTAATCATATAATTACCGATGTTTTAAAACATTTAAAAATGTTTTTGTGGAAACCATGGCAATTTTTTTCAGTATTCTTTGATGAATATGAAGCTCAGAAAACAGCATTTATTTGAAACAGAATTTATGTAACAATGTAAAGCCTGTACGGTCACTTTTGTTCAATTTATTTTGTTGCACCTTAAGCCACCAAAATGATACTCAACAATGCATGCCATTTTTTCCCTGTAATTTGACACTAAAAGCATCTAACTTATTTTTTTGTAATAAGGGAATATGGATTTATTTATAAAATTCACAATCAAGAAATATTTATTTATTTATTGGTCCACTCGCCCTCTATGGACGAAAGTTCATTTTGGACATTGCTTGCAAATGCAACAAATTTTAAAAAGTGCTTTCTACCAATACTATTCGACTCAATTACAAACAAAGAAATATTTAATCTAGGACTGCTTACTAAAACATGATCATCCTCTAAAAATTCATCCACATTTCACAAATCTAGTCTACGCGGTTTCAGTACCTCAAAACAAAGTCAAAAATAGCTGGTGAAGAGACATTTCAACCTTCTATGCAAAAAACTGTTTCAAAGAACAGGTTTTGTGTTTATCATTAAGTAAATTGGTGCATAAACATTTTTCAACAGACAGAAGAACAATGCATATCAGGAGATCTTTTTGCAGAGGTCCAGCACACACACACACACACACACATCTTCAGAGAGTTTATTCAGGCTTATCACTTTTTATTTCCGTTGCATCTCTCTCCATCTCTCTTTCTCCCTGTTCGACATCCGCCGAGCACTCAAGCATGCCTCCAAATTAATTTACTCCGCTCAATCCTGACAGCCTATTGAAATACTGAATTATGATGTTTACGTGAGCTCTTGAGAAGCCAGGAACTATGGATGGACCTACTTGTCCTGCATACTAAAGCTCCAATAAAAAAACATGATACGATACAGCGCCATCTAATTTAGCTGTAGCATACCAGCTTAATTATTCAAAGCAATGCAAAGTCCTTCATCTAAACATTAAAAACTATAAATTAGCACTTATTTCATCGTTTACAGCTGCAGGATCACATTTCAGTTGATGTACTGATGGCAAGTCTAGAGTTAGCGGTCAAAGCAGTGTCACAAGTGATGAGAAAACAACATGAAAATGTCCAAGAATCAACAATACCTTTGCATCTCCTGCTGTAAAGAAATCGGATGACTTTTGCCTCCATATGCTTTAACTGTTCCAGCCCAGAGAAGAAAGGAAAACAGTGGGGAGTAACAGTCCCAGGGCTATGATACCCAGCTGTCCCGACTCTATTGTGCTTTTGCGCTGAGAGCACACTTTCACTCTGACATAATACAGAAGTGGGATTTCCACAGCCTCTGTGTCTTGGTAAAGTCAAACACAACAAAGTTCACTCCAGTACATCCCAGGACTATAGAACTGGGCTTTTCCCACTTCATATGACTCATTGTGGTGATTTTTACATGACTATGTCATAAGGCAGCCCTCGTCTGGGATAATAACTACCAGGGCCTTCTTTCTGACATGCCAATATGTGTCGATACCACTGACACGTAATTTTCTGCTATCAGTATAATTTATGATCATAGGAAGTGAGTCAGTGCCACATCGTAATGCCTCAGCTTTCAAAGAGAGCCCTGTAATTTTAGCAAAAAAGCAAAGCGTCTACAAACATGCACGGACAGAGCATGATCAATGAACCTACATGGGCCTAATAATGCAATTATGAGCTCACGGTTTCATTTTTATTAAGATAAATACAGACACAAAGGAAACAGGAATGCATATGCAGATGTGTGTTTGGGCATCCCTAAAAAAAAAAATGTCTATTGGGCGTTTAAAACAAAACAAAACAAAGCGTATATTCATGTCACGCCTTTGATAAAGAACGCGATATTGTGTAGCTTGTCAGTGAACTAATGGCTCTATGTATTAAATACCGCTCCATTTGAAAGCAGGTGATGGCGATTTAGCGCTAATCACGGAACCGACTTTACCGATGAGATGCGCATGACAATCGCATGCGATATATCGCCCAGCCCTACTGTACAGTATCAATAATTCATGTAGACGTGGTGCACACTTTTTAAAAGTCCATTCAAGTTTCTAAATCACAGTGGTGGAGTGATTCTGATGTTCTTGTGGCTGAATGTGTGTTCATTCATGTCTATGTACAATCCAAACCCTCTTAGCTGTCAAAGCTTCAGACTTTGATTGGTTAGGTGAAGGGCATGTGGCCAACAGGGCTGTGTGGGCTAGGGAAAGAAACCGAGGCATAGATTTAATGGGAGCATATTAAGCAAGACTGCTGGAAATGTAAAATTTAAATATTAGAGTATAACCTGAACAGTTTGTGCTAAATGCATAGCTAGAACAAGCACCATGACTGATTAACTCAGAATCAGCTGAAATATAAATGAAATTCACTGCTCTTTAAGTAGAGATTTGAGAAGAGCAGTAAACGCCATCACTGTCACCAAGAGCAGGAAGAGTATAATACAACCAATCTCACAAGGAAACTCAAGTCAGATGTTCTGCATTTGTCTCAGGAGCTCATAAACTGTTTCACAAG